>NC_089595.1:25221062-25593669 GCF_019320115.1 Miscanthus floridulus
AAACACAGCCTGCAAACAAAACTACTGATGAGATGCCCCACATGACCCCAATGGTTTAGGGTTTATGGTTTAACCACCAAGACGACACCTTGAAGGAGGAAACGACACTGCGTTGCTGTCATCCATCAGGCTAACCCCAGTAAAATTTTGTGGAGGAAATTCACAGGGTAAGGAAGATGTGCCTAGAACTACACTTGGCGCCTGAGGGTGTCACCGTCATCAACTCCTACAGAAGTCAACGGAGAGTTTTGCCTAGTTCTACCACCTCATCCACGCAAGGAGCAACAACACCATCCTATTGAATATTATATGGGTTTAGGCCCATATTTTATTTAATAAAATAATTAATTCTAGGCCCATATTAAATGTTGTGGTACAATATAGTTTTAGTCCCGTATGGGATTTTGACTGATTATTGACTCAACTTAAATAGGCAACACACTTGTGCACCTATAGAGAAGTTCAAAGAGGCCAAAGGCGTGCCAGACGCACGTGCGCCACCGCCGCTGTCGCCGAGCCGAGCCGTGGCGTGTCATGCACGAGCGTGGGTTGGTTTTGCCACTTGGGTTGGCTAAGAAAGAGGAAGGGGTACAGGTGCTAATGTGGAGGCATTACATTACCTTCATCCTCCAGTCGAGTTGTACTCGAGTACTCCCCATCCCATCCTCTACGCGCACGGAGCTTTGGGAGAGTAGGCCTCTGGAACCGCCATTCATATCGGGACACCTGCTCGGGTGTGTGTGGACAATCAGGGTTTTGGGGAGCGTCTCCATGATTGCTCGTCGTCTTCGTCTTCATCGGAATGTCTTCATCTCCTTCCTGGTTTCTTCCTCGAATCGGCCATCTACTTCCCGGTGGACGTTCGAGGGACGGCACTGCGTATATCTTCCTGCAATGACTGTGGTCCGCGACTTCGAGCAACTCACCATGAGTTGGTCTGGAGCCACCGGTGCCTTGAGCATGGGTCCTTCCGTAGGGTACATCTCTATTCTCAAATTGGTTAAGTTCAATCTCTTTTTGAATGACCAAAAACGTCAACCAGAGGGGGGGGTGAATGGGAGCCTCAAATTTCTTTTGAAAGCCATTGTCCCAAAATCACAACCCAAGAGCAAACACACGTGAGATTGGTATGATCACAAGCCAACGGTTGGCTGGGTACCTTTGGTGATGACCAAGAAGTACAGCGGATCAACCAAGAACTGACGGAAATAGGAGCTCGAAAGAACAAGAGAAAACATCACAATCTGCATAGGCCCGGACTGTCTGCCGAAGGGAGCCCGGGCTGTCTGTGGGTCAGGTCCTAGACTGTCTGGGGTTGAGGGCCGGACTATCCGGTGTTCAACTCCTAAAAACCGAACGATGAGAAATAGTTCTGACCTGGACAGAAAGAACAACGGCGGACTGTCCGCGGTTGAATCCTGGACTATCCGCAAGTCAAACACCAGAAAACGAACTTGCTGAAACAGTTCTGGACACGATTCAATAGCAGCCCCGGACTGTCCGCGGTGAGGTCCCAGACTGTCTGGCGTTCAGAGCAGCAAAACACGACCAAAAGAAATCTTCTGCTCGCGACATGAACAGTACATGCAGACTGTCCGGGGGTCAGGGGCGGACTGTCCGCAGGTCGTGAAATCAGCACAAACAGAGTCGCCCGAAAATCGCCCGGAGCAACGAAATTCCCGATTTGCGGCCAAATCAAAACCAATTACTACCAAATTTTAACCACATGGTCACAAGGCAATAGGTGAGCTACCCCTATGAGATCATTGCCCAATTTGAAGCCAATCAACGGGAAATCAAGAAACCCCGAAGAACACTAGTTTTCTAACCCTAAAGCTTGATTCGACCAGATCTATGAACTCGTGAGGAATTAGATGAAATCCTTCGGTGGAAAGACTCAATTCACGTCCTAGTTCATCTTAGTGTAAAAGGAATGAATCAAAACGGTCTCAAAACGACGAATCGAACCACACAAGACAAGAGAGAAAGGGAGAACACGAAGAACACAAACACGATTCACAAGAACATCTCTCAAATCGAATCCCGGAGGACACGAGGAGGTTAGGGCCTCCATTCCTGCTACAATCTTTGGTTCTTACACAAATTCTCCAATTTGTGGACCTCTCTCACAATAAAACCTAAGGGGAGGGGAAAACCAAGAGAAGGATGAAGCAAAAAAAATGAAAGAGATGAGGGAGATAGCTTCGCCTCAACACGAACTCCTCGATGCCGCCACGTGCCGTCCGTTCCTCCTCGGAACCTCCGCTCGGGTTTTGAGGCCCAAACTCGTGAAACCGGCCACCGATGGTTTTGAGGCCCAAACCACCAAATTGCCCGCGAGTAGCATACTCCATACGCGTCCCCCGCCACTCGACACGTGTCACCGCCGTCCTCCTGAGCCCCGCTCGACTCGCACATCCGCCGTCTTGACTCGGTCAACACGGTCACTCCCATGTACACTTGCGCTTGTCGATGTCCGAGATATCAGCCACCAGAGCTGGTCACCCGGCCTCCTGGTCCCTCAGTCCAAGCCTCACGTCCGTCCTTCACTCCCGGTCCGTTGGCATGGCACGTCTCTACTTGACCTTCACCTCGCCGTCGACCACCGGGTCCGAGCTCCACACCTGCACACCACAAGCCAAGAGACATGTCACACAACCCAACTCACGCCATGGTTAGTTCACAAACTCAACCCAAGACGTGAATCATGTTGACAATCACTCATCACAAATCCGAACCACAAGGGCATATATCAACCTTGTGTTCGCACTTTTCCGCCATGATCAGTATGATGTTCATCAACTTATTTGCTGCTAATCTGAGTAGTAGTAAAATCACACACGCGCACATATTTGTCATCACAAATTTGTTAATATTTTTCTAGATTAATTTTAACATGAAATTGCCTAAATTCCTAACACATCCCACAGCCAGTCCCATGAGAACCGCTGCGCCCAGCCAACGGCCAACAACGCACGCAGCCACCACCGTTGCAAGCTCCTACCACCGTTGATGGGAGACAATAATTTTTTATAGTCGCTGTTGGATGACTATAGGTGGACCGTTTACATAGCACAGAGAACTCCCAATTTTCGCAGTAGAGATGTACATCTAGAAGAAAGTACATATATATCTGCTCTATATGTGTAATCCATAACACAGGAATAGAGAACATGTTAATTTCACTGTTGTACTATTACCAGCAGAGTGCCTATTTTTCTCTCTCTACTTGTTCTGCTCATCGGCAGAACTACCTACACAGACTGTCCAGTGGAAATGGAGCTACTTCACCAAACAATAAAAGTAAAAAAATAAACTACACTTTGAAATAATTAAGGCCCTTGAAAGTTAGATATATACTCAGTTTAACCAACGGCACTAAAAGCTGGGTAGTGCGGAATATCTCTGCTAGCAAATTAGTTTGGTGGTGGAATCTGATTAGGTAAAATAATTGGCACGCGGTAAGGAAGGAAGAGTGATGACACATCTAAATCGATGCTAAAAAGCAAAAGTGTGTATCATATATAATCATTCAGACATATATATATATATATATATATATATATATATATATATATATATATATATATATATATATATATATATATATATATATATATATATATATATATATATATATCTTATCGTAGTTAGCTGTCTGGTAATATGACACAACAAGCAAACCAAATTAATGATCATTTTTCTTTAAATATTTAAACAAAAGCAGTAGAAAAAGGATCTGATACTAACCACCACTTAATTACATGCAGCTCATGATGAGAGCATATATACTAGTAGGTTCCGGAAAGTACTGAGAACGTACAGCTAATATAATGGAATATCACGACCTTGACCCTCCTCCAAGGTCTACTTTTTCGGTCCTGAAATACAAGGGATTTAAGCAAAAGTAAGATGAAATAAGGAGAATATCAAAAGACTAATATACCCCTAGTTAATTTGTTGTCCTCTAAGTTCTTTTTCAATGACAAAATAATTATTGGTTAAAGGATAAGAAAATAAGAAGGTGAAGCATATAACTAGAATTTTAGTATGACTTGCATTGAGAGAAAAATTAAAAAAAAAAACAATATACAACTAGAAATGGATGTACTTCTGTGAATCGGTCCGTTTATTTTAGCCCCGAAAATGGCTATAATCATGCAGAAACCTTGACACTTATATTAGTCCTGATTCCAGTTCAATACTTTTTTGTCCTAGGAAAAGACTTTGAGCAATATTTTAGATATGGAGCCAATTTTTTTTAGAAAGAACGGCAAAAGCTTTGCCACAGATTTTATTAGATTATAAAAAGGAAACAGATATGTACAAAAATATTTACAGGTTCACAGCCACCACCCTAAAACTGCCACAACCAGAAATACAACTAGGCCAGCCCTGCAGGAAAGGAAAGATTGAAAACCAGGAAATATTTAATTGAGATGTTCATTCTAAAAGCATAACATGCCGTGCAAGCAAGCTTAAGAGTTTGACAGCCCGCAAGCAGAAAATTGATGAGAGACTCAATCATTCCCCCTGAAAATAAAAAAGAGTAGGTGGAATCTGTGATGTTCTAGTGTGATCTCTTCCCCCACAAAAAAATGTTTGAAACGTTGGACCCCTAATTGTTTTCGTGGAAACACAGAAGACGCCCGGCCTTGCAAGTGGAGAATTACTGAAAAAAAGGATAATTCCTGTCGGCCTTGCAAGTGGAGAAAGGTCCTTGCTTCAACAAAGCTAAAAGAAATGGCAGACTAATGTAACTAAGATACGAATTTTGGGAAAACCTAACTATATATCTTTAATTGTATATCCAATACCATCCCAATGAGAAAATCCACACAAATTAGTGACCTTGCTTAGTCACGGATATGATGGTGTATATATGGCTTACATTGAGGGCAAACGATCAGCTAGAGCTGATAGCTGCAGCCATGAGAAAGCTCACACTGTCACACTCACACCGTAGTCATCAGGTCAATTCAGTTATTTCTCGATCGATCGCTAGCTGGATTCATCGATCTGCTAGCTAGCTAGGAGTAAAAGAAACTGCAAGGCTAAGCTTGTGGCTGCACGTCGCAGTAGAAGCGCATCAGGTGCCTTCCACATACAGGAGACTTGACTCCGTCGATGGGAGTATTTCTTGGGTTGGGTCTCTCCCGCACGCTCCACACGCATGCATGTACCTACCAGTTTTTTTCTGCTTGGGTGTGAACTCATCTTCTCTTTTTCTTCTTTCAGGACTCAGGAGTCAGGAGACTTTGACTGAAATTAATAACGTGGACGCAAAAGACTAATAACTCTATGTGTGGAACAAACTAGGTTCTGCAACAAGACCAATATTTGATTGTTTTCTTTTAGATAACCATAATCGCCCTGTTCGCTTGGACTTGTTTGGCTTATAAGCCGCACTTTTTCAGTCAACGAACTGTATTTTTCTCTCACACCAAATCAGCCAACAGTACTTTCAGTCATGCCTTATCAGCCAAACAAGCCCAAATGAACAGGGCAAATGATAGGACGAGGATGTCCGTCCGAAACCTGACCCACCCATGCCAACCTGTACGTTCCACATGCATTGTTATTTACTGGTTCGTTCGTGCCTTGGAAAAATATCAGCCACCGCTCCTCTATCTCTCTATCGTGCCACCCTATCTCCGCTTTCTCTCTCTCGCCTACCTCCAGTGCTACTCCCTACCTCCCTCCTTGCCACGTCACGCAGCCGGCGCCGGCGAGCCACCTCCTACAAGCGCCGTCGGCCCACTGCCTCCATTGAACTTCACATGCTGACGAGCCTCTATTTTCCCAAGCAGCAAGGCGATGTTGTGCTGCGCTAAAAGCGCATGTTGCAAGCATATGTTTTCAAGTGTTTCATAGGTATGTTGCAAGTGCTTCATCATATGGATGTTGCAAAAGTAGATTAGAATGTTGCATATGTTGCAAGTGTTTCAAATGAATGTTTCAAACATTTGTCCAAAAATGTTTCATCTGTTTCAGACGTATGTTGTGAGCGTTTTGATCTGGATGTTGCATATGTTTATGTTCCAAATGTTTCATCTGTTTCTGTCTTATTTTGTAGCAAGTGTTCTTATGTTACAAGTTGTAAGTGTTTTATCTGTATATTTCATATGTTGTAGTGTCTATGCACGTGTTGCAAGTGTATGTTCCAAAATTTTCTGCTGTTTTAGACGTATGTTGCAAGTGTTTTATCTGGATGTTGCATATCTTGGAGTGGCTATACACATATGTTGCAAGCTTATTTTCCAAATGTTTTGCCTGTTTCATATGTATTTTGCAACAAATGCTTCATGTTGCAAGTGTTTCCAGTAGCAGGCGAGAGAAGCGAGCGCAGGCGAGGCGGTCCCCACATGCACGCGCAGCAATAGACGCGTGGGCGTAGAAGCATGTGAGCAGTAGGCGAAGGCGCACAACAGCATGCGAGCAAAAGCACGCGAGCAGCAGGCGCATGCGAGTTGCAGCACGCAGGCATGTGTAGCAACCGGTTTTAAGAACAAAACTAGATGCACACCATATGTGAGCCTAGGAAGTCAAATCTCATATATAGCTACAAATAAGGGTAATATCAATAGATAATGCTTAAATACATAACGTATTAGTGTACAGAATGTAACCTCAGAGTATAGACAGCATAAAGACAACTCCGATCTTCAGGCGAAGACTCCAAATCCATAGGGACAACTGACTAGTTGATCACAAGCCTAAATCCTCCAAACTCTAGCAATCTGGTACCCATCCGGGATTTTTATCGAAATAATTGAAAAGTAAAGCAAGCGTAAGTACTTGTCGTAATCAAAAAATATAACATGGGGTTCATGAGGCTCAAAAGGCTAACACTGGTTAATTGCCATTAGCTTTTAATGAGTCATCTTTTAGCAATTGAGTAGCAACAAGTTTATCATAAGCCCATAAACACATGATCAGGTAAACATGAATAATGAATAGCATAAACAATAATCATTAGTGAGCATCTTTATCATTAGTGTTCATCATCATTAACCATTAGTGATCATCTATTCCGTAATTGTTCTAATGCCGCTCGTGACCGTGAGAACGACTGATATACCAGTTTTACACTCTGCAGAGGTTGTACACTTTCACCGTGAGTCGTGATTTACCCTTTCGCCCGAGGTAGCTAATCTCTTGACCCACTTCCAAGGAAGGTCGGTAGGGTTCACTATGAAGCCTTTCAAAGGTTCATCTAACAAGTTAGGGCCATTAGATTCACTCGGCAAACAGATTTAGAGCCCCCCTTCCTGATGGCACATTGACACGCAGCCTATACACAAGGGGACAGAGGCCGCACTATACCCGTTTCGTCAAGCCATTCTTACGCCAATAAAAGTAACCACTAACAAGCTAGAAAAGGTCCTCATACTGAGCTAAAGCCAGAGCCATATAGCCCTCATAGCTGTATTGTAAGTCCCGAATGATCACTTATAGATAAGTCCTTAGGGAGAGGAATCTAGAGCACCATCAAATAGCTCAATGCTCTATCCCCCTTGTTACATGTTGCTAAAAACATCTTTTAGTGTTTATTGCATATACCATTAGTCAAGTTATAAGATCATAGTTGTAGTTGAGCACTAGCATCATACTACCAAATGCAATAACCCAAAGGTATCAAGGTACAAGGTAACAAAGTACTAGAAAATCCTTAGTGACAGTCAAGGTAGACACATGCAGCATGAATTAAATGATTAAGGGTGTATAGGACAACAAGGAAGATCCCATGCAATACTTGCCTTAAACACCGATCCTTCGGTAAGCTTTAATCTTCAACGTTCTTCTTCTTCTTGATCACCACGTATATCTCACCGACTGGACGTAATCATAAAGCACAACACAAGCATCCATACAATCATACACGAAGCAAACAATAGATCTAAATTAGAACAGTACACCAATCATAGAAAAATAAGTGAAAGAGTTTGAAATATGATTCTACGCATCGCTATGAACACACAAACACGAGAGGCACGTTAACCGAAACTACGGTTAAAAAGATACATCTACCGATAGATTTACTATATACATGGAAAAGAAAACTATAGGGTTCATTTATCTTAACTATATAGAATCTTATATCAATTGAATTAAGTCAAATTTATATTCGAATTATAAAACTAAAGTAAAACAAATTATATTTTATTTATAAAACCCAGTTGCATAATTATTATTCAAATTAGAATTTAAACCATGAAATTCCAGAAGTAGTGACATGGTAACCACTTTTACTAACGCGTAGATCTCATCGCTACGAATCTAACGCAACTCGAATGGTCTAAAACAGAGTTAAAACACAGAAGATATGAAATAAACAAGATTTCCTTTAATAAAATAATGGATTAAATCTAATCACGAATTTTAAAAATTGAAAACACATCTAACAGTAGCATAATGTGTAGATTATGAAATTACGAACCTAACACAAGTGGAACGGGTCAAATCGGAGTTAACACGAAGAAATTATGGCTAAAACAAAATCAGTGGTAAATCTATAAATAGCTGAAAACGTATTTTTAATCTAACCGAAACAAAGTACGCTTTCAAAAGAAGAAAACGGATTCAGGGAAAACATTTTGGACCGCGGGTTCAAAAATGGAAAACTAGAGGGGCTCTTTTGCAAATCTAGCAGCGAAGGGGTATCCTTGATCCTGGGCCGCCGGATTAGATTTGGATGGCCGTGATCAGATCGACGAGTGAGAAAAAAACATGGCTGCCAGAATAGTGGCCGATGACAGCAAATTTGGTTGGCGTTTGGTGATTTCTCGCCGGCGCAATTGGGGAAAATGCCTACGGGCTCAATTAGGCTTGGATTTTGGCATGGGAGCTTGATAGGGCTAAGGCGAACTTGACTAGGCGATCAATTGCGGCTATCGACGAACGGAGACGGCGAGCGACGACCTATGGCGGCGACGGAACAACTGCTATGTGGCGTAGAGCAGCATAGGGGAAAAAGAGGAAGAAAAGGGGCTCAACATGCTCGAGGAGTACTCCCGAAGCTTGGGAATCTTCTTACCGTGACGGAGGGACGGCGGAAGGACCCGGCGGTGATGGCTTCTTCTCGGCGGAATCGAGGGGCGGCGCTGGGGCACAGACGGCGTGGTTGGTGGTCCTAAGCCTTAGCGGGGAACGAAAGGGGTGCGGAGGATCGCTATTTAAGGGGCCGTCCAGCTTGACAGGCATGACAACGGAAGGAGACGTGGGCGGGGCGGCCACGGCCTCTATGCGAGTCCGTTTCGAGACGAGCAAAGGTAGGAGGCAGAGCTGACGAGCGGGCCTAGGTGGTCAGCGAGACGGAGGGGAATGGCGCAGCGCGGCCTACTTGCGGAGCAGGCAAAACAGAGGTGGGCCGGCCTACTGAGCTGCGCTGTCTTGCTGCTGGGCCGCGGGAGCTGAGAAGGAACTAGGCCTGGGGAATGAGGAGGGAGAGAGAACGGCTCGGCTGGGTTGGCTGGTCGCTGGCCCAGATAGGGGAAGAGGGTGTTTTTCCATTTTCCCATTTTTCCTATTTTGTTTACAAAACCAAATCCAAACACAAACCAAATCAAATTTGAATAGGATTTCAAATTCACTTTTCAATTCAGACATAGATGAAAAAATTTGGTAAGTTTTCAAAGATAACTTTTACACCTTTTTAAATCCTTTTATTTTCAAATTTCCTTTTCTTTTATTTCATAGCCTTTTTAATTTCTTTCCAAAAGCAATTCAAATGATTTTAAATTTTAATCTAAACCACTCAATCACATACATCAAATGCAAGGGCATGTATGCACAAACATGTTGCTAATCCTTATGATGAATTTTAATTTAATGAAAATTTTTATTTTCCTATATTTCATCGGCACAAAATTCAGAAATAAAATCATTTTAACCCTATGTTCAAAAATGGAAATTTTAGGGTGTTACAGCATGGATAGCAGCAGTAGGTGGGCATGCAGCAGTGGGCGCGGGCCGGCTGGTGCAACAGCATGCGGGCCAGGCGACGTAGGCGCGAGCGTTTGTACAGGTGCTAGCGTCCGGAGGTCCAAGCGCTAGGCACGCCGTTTAGATAACAAAACAAAGTTCCACCCTCTACCATGGCCAATATTTGATTTTTTTGGGATCAGAATATGGCGATAGATGATAGATCACAAGTAGTAATAAAAACTGTCATGAAAGTATGTCGCCTGCACGTTGCCATTTTCGTCGTGAGCATCAAAACGAACACCACAATTTTGGTATGTGCTCTTTCCATCTTGCTTTTTTATATAAAATGTGAATCCATTGATCTCATACCTTGGTACTTAATATATGTACTCGAAGGTCCCTTGGCTAAGGCATCCAGTTGATTACCCAACTTTATTCCAAGCTAGTGACGTCGCAACCAGTTGACAAATTCCTTCTTATGTTTTTATCCAGCCAAGCCTGTGACCTGCTTGGATACAGAGTTTGCAGCGATTGCCTATGCTCGTCAATGTATGGCATCACACCCTCAGCTCTAGAGAATAGCGAACTATGCCTGTCTAAAATAGACAGGGTTATCTACTATAACATATTTCTCCCCAATCGTTCCTTTGCCACGTAGTCTTCCCCCGCGATGAGATTCTGAAACTCCGATTCTTTTGATGTCTAGATAATATGTGCAAAATTCAATGGCCTCCTTCGTTGACCATCCTTCAACCATGCCCTTTTGGCCTGAATCTGTTCCTAACATATCTCTTGAAAACTTTCAGCAATCTTTTGAAAGGGAACATCTGATGCAGGTACATTAGGCCAAGGGCTCTAATTTGGTCAATAAGATGAATGAGCAGATGCAATGAGATATCAAAGTAAGTCAGCGGGAAATGCATCTCAAGCCTAACGAGAGTTTTGGCTATGTCCCGCTACAGCTGCTCTAGCGTGGACACATCAATGACCTTTTTGAGATCACGTTGAAGTACGAGCAAAGCTTTATGATTGGGGCGCGGACCTTTGGGGGGATACCACGCAGGGCAACAGGGAGCAGCTAAGTCATAATGACATGACAGTCATGGACCTTCATAGGGCCATAGTTGAACTTGAGTTCTCTCATGTTCACTAGCCTCTTCGGGTTCGCACAGTAGCCCATCGGGACTTTGAGCTCATTGAAGAAAGAAATAAGCACACACTTTTCTTCCTTCTTTAATGTCCATGACGCAACCAGAAGTTTGAACTGGTCATTCTCTAGCTCCACGGGATGCAGCTCCTTCCTGATTCCCAAGTGTTGCATGTCTAGGCGTGTGGCTAGTGAATCCTTCGATGTCCCCCCGATGTCCATCAAGGTGTTAAGAGTGTTAGCGCACATGTTTTTAGTGATGTGCATGGGATCAAGACAGTGGCGTACACCCAGAAATGGCCAGTAATTTAGTTTCTATAAAACTGATTTTTTCTTCTAAATGCTCCCATCAGGCGCTGCTACTGTATTGTCGCCCTTCCCAAGGACAACCTCCAGTTCATTGAGTTCTCAAACTATCGCAGGCCCGTCTCGATATTTTGGAGCTAAGCGTTTCTCAATAGTACCATTGAAATCTTTTCTGTTCCTGCAGTAAGGGTGATCCTTAGGTAGGAACCTACGGTGTCCCATATAAACTATTTTTGAGTTATTTGGCAGATTTACCGCATCAGTGTCATCCAAGCACTCGACACATCCAGTATAGCCTTTTGTCTTCTCTCCGGACAATGAACCTTGACCTGGCAGGTCAATGATTGTAGCGATAAGTACTCCCTTGATCGTGACATATTCCTTTTTGTACTTGTCCCAAACATCCAGCACACCCTTTTCAAACATCTCCACTAGTTCATCGATCACTGGTTCCTGAAACACATCGATGTCATTCCAAGGTTGTCTTGGCCCTTGGATCAGTAGTGGCATCTGGATGTACGAACACTTCATACAGACCCAAGGTGGAAGGTTGTATGTATAGAGTGTCACTGGCCAAGTGCTATGATTGCTTCTAACCTGGTCGAAAGGATTCATCCCATCTGTGTTCAAAGCAAACCAAAGGTGCCTTACCTCTCCACCGATGTTCTTATAGAACATAGTATTGATAGTCCTCCAGTCATGCCCATCGGTGGGATGCCTCATCATTGTATCTTTCTTATGCTCTTCGCCATGCCAGCGCAATTGCTTGACTAACTTTGCCCCTTCAAACAACCTATGCACCCGGGGAGCTGGAAATACCAAACGACCTTTATGGGACCTCCTCTGGTCTTGGTATCCTCATCTAACAACCCTTCCTTGTACCGTGGAGCTTCACACTTGGGGCACTTGTCCAAGTTTTTATATTTTTCTCCATGGTACAATATGCAATCATTGGAATACGCGTGGATTTTTTCAACCTCGAGGCCAATGGGGCAGATCATTTGCATGGTAAAGTATGTCTTTTCTGGCAACTCGTTTTTTCTAGGAGAATTTTTCTTATTATACCTAATAACTGATCGAAGCCTTTATCGCTCAATCCATTTGTCGATTTGAACTCTAACAGCAAGATGTCGGCTTCCAGCTTGCTCATTGGACAATCCCTATACAATGGTGTTTTGCCATCTTGTCTCATTTTCTCTAGCTTTCTCAGTTGTCTTTCACTAAGACATCTGGTCTCTATATTATGTAGCAGCTGAGAAATAATATCGTTATCCTTGGTGTCGTCAGCTAGCGTGTTCCTAAACACATTATTAACTATGGCCATAGGTTCCGTGTTGACACCGGGTTCCTCGTCAGCATCGTGGATGACTACGTCAGGTATGTCCCCATCATCATCGTTTTCCTATAGAACATTCACACCAACCTCATCATGCATAGTCCATATCGTATAGTTTGGCATGAACCCCTGGCAATCAAGTGCGATCGTATAGACTCAATTTGACGAAAGTTCCTTTGATTCTTGAAATCTTTGCATGGGCAGAAGACAGGGTTCCTATTCCCAGCATGGGCTTTGGCATTGGTGATAAACTGGCTAACGCCATGCATGTACCGCTTGTCCGTTCAGGACAGATGCATCCACTCTTGATCTATCCCTACACAAAAAATACTGAGACAATAATTACAAAGAATTAATAAGAAATCGAGCTTCATGAACATCAATTGTAGCTCGAAAGTACCATTTTTGGAAAACATTATTGTACACTAATTATTGAAAAATTAAAATTGGTAGCCCCAACCATGTAAATTGAAAATCGTAGTAAAAAACAATTATTGCACAATATTGAAGAACAACTATTCTACTCTACTTCTAAGAACTAATTATAGCATCACATACTAACAATGATGATCTTGACCAACCATTTAGAGGATGGATTCACCATAATTTGAGCCTTGCACAAATATCTAATTGAAAAAGTGCTCTCTAGAATGGAGAAAGAACTACAATGAGAATCAAGCAATGTAGCCATCGAAACAAAGCTAATTAAGCAATAGAATCAAAGGAGTGGATGTTTGTTACTAACCTTAAAGCAAAAGATCAAGCCATTCTTCAAAATCCAAGCGCTAGCTTAATGGTGAAGAGTAGCCGTAACAATGGAGGGAAGGGCCCAAACGTGCGCCTCTGTTCTCGGGATGGAAGAGAGGAGGAAGAAGAGGACGGATGTAGCCTTTTTGTGCTATAGGCTTATCACCGTCGGTTCTTGGCTAGAACTGACAGTGATAAAGCCAAATCACTGTCGGTTTGTGGCTTGAACCAGCAGTAATCAGTGGCCGCAAAAACACTGCGGGTTCAACCCACAAACCGGCAGTGATGTGATGCTTTACTGCCGGTTTTAGCCCAGCCCCAATCATTTTCTCATTGTCAAGCTCATAACCGATGATGAAGGTACATCACTACCGGTTCTCACAAATCCGGTAGTGATGATGCCGACGTGATGTCCAAATCTGGCGTAGAGTGTAAAATATCAACATCACAGTCACACGCCTCATACCAGGACCAGAGAGTTAAAAGAACAAATATCAGTTTTGAAGGAAGCCCTCGTGGGAGGTAATAAGCATTGTTCACAGTCACGGCCCCTAGCTAGGCCGGGATAATGATAGAGTGACTCAGTTTCCTTTACATGATGCCAACAACGGACCCGAGTCTTAAATGACACTAAAATTTACAAGTGGGGGGAGGAGAATGCATGTAAATGTACTTTCGCAGATGCAGCATATATACCCTGTGACAGCAATAGGGCACTTGAGCTACTCTCACTGTGTGTCATTATCAGCAGTGCATCTTTTTCCCTTCCTATCTGCTCATCGAAACTGCCATCACTGACGGCACAATACAGCACTCCATGTGTCTTTGGATAAATAAATTCCTAGAGTTGTCTTAAATCAAAATATTTAAACTTTGACCGAATTTCTTAAACAAAACGTTAAGACTTATGGTATCAAATTAGTAGCATTAGACTTACTATAGAATATATTTTCATAAGGTGTGCTCATTTCAAAACAAAGATGTTGTTACTCTTATCTATAAAGTTAGTCAAACTTAAAAAAGTTTGACTTGCATGAATTCTAGAAATTGATTTATTTGGTACATATATACGGCTGCAAGCAAAATACATTGATTATTTACTTGCAACAGCGCTCACCCCCTTCAAATATGTCAAACAAAACTTAATTATTTTAATAATCAGAATCTTTTGGTGGTTAGCATTACAATATAAAATGAGTTAAAATTCCTGCACTACTTCTCATTTTGTAGTAGTGAGTATTCTGTTAGCTGGGTTGTTCTGGGTTTTAAAATTTTATTTCAAATCTGAACTGAACCGTAAGGATTTATTGCAAATTTTCCCTACAAAAAAACGCTCTACATTCAAAGCAATATGACTGCATGTGCTTTATCTGATTTGTAACTCAAAGGGGAAAAAATGCATGGTGCAACACATTTGCAAATTCGGTTTCTTCTATAGTAACACACAGTCCGTGTGATTGAATGAGTGCGAGAAATTTCTAGCCATCCGACATTCATATAAATATAACATACTAAGCACCCTACTAAGATTAGAAAGTGCACCAACTAAGATATTTTGGTGTTATAAATATTAACATGTTTTTTTTATGTAAGTCAGATCAAATTTAAGACGGTTTGACTTTAGTAGGGAGTGGAATTGGTTCCGTTTGGAACGAAGCGGGAAGGAGCAACCGTACGTTTATATAGCTACCCGCGAAAGATCTTCTTCACCTCTACAGCCATTATTAAGAGAGAATCCACGTGTTATTAATTCTCAGGTTTCTGATCATTGCTTTTAGATAAGCTGCTTGTGGCCATACACGTCAGGTCAGTCAACAGTCAATCAGCAGTCTGACCTCAGAAGACTGACGCTTGGGTGCTTGTTGTATGTCCGGTCAAGAATGGCATGCAGGTTGCCTGTAAGGGATGAAATAGGGTATCTGACAGATGCGATTCAAGCAACTTGGCTACCTTGTCCAAAATAGTGTAATTCCTAGTTCTATATTTAATAAAATTATATAAATTTTACAAATGACTTCATATATTTACGACGCTAGGTAGATACGTAATAAGAATATATTTTATAGTGAATCCTCTTTTCATAGTGATTCGGTGTTATAAATATTAACATGTTTTTTTATATGTAAATCAGATCAAATTTAAGACGGTCTGACTTTAGTAGGCAGTGGAATTGGTTCCGTTTGGAACGAAGCGGGAAGGAGCAACCGTACGTGTTGTCATTCCACTTGCTGCTAAGTGAAGTTCGCCGCAGCTGCGGCGCGGCATATTCGCTGGACTCCTGCTTTATTTAATTTGGCTTTGTGTAAAGGTCATATTTTCAGTCGTGTAGCGCGTTGCGTGTTTCGTACTTCCACTGTACCGGGGACGACGTAGTATCTAGCAAAATCATTTTGCACCACAGGCATATATTTCGTAGTGTTGCTTACGCGTGTCAGGGCTCAGGACATATCTATTGATCTCACTGAGAAAGTGAGAAGATGTCAGGGTGGAAAAAGATTGTGGAAAAAAATGTTCCAGACTGTGGAAAAACCAAGGGGAAATATGGAAAGAATTGCACTGGAACCTGGCTTCAGTTGCGACTAGCCTGTCTCTGTCATTTTTTCCCCAAAGTGTCCCTTGGGTCCTTAAATCACCATGTGAAAATTGATAAACTAATTCACTGCATGCACACTATACTAGATTAACAGTAGAGTGGAATCTATACCCCCGAATTAGTTTCGTAGTCAAATCTGATGATTAGATAAGATAATTAGTGTAGGGTTATGAGGATGCTACCGGACTCAGTGAATTTGCCGAGTGCCAGGGGCACTCGGCAAAGCCCAATTTGCACTCGGCAAAGGCTTTGCCGAGTGCTGCACTCGGCAAAGAGCACTCGGCAAAAAAAGAGTCGGCAAAGATGTCTTTGCCGAGTGTCTTTTGTCGGGCACTCGGCAAAGCCTTTGCCGAGTGCCGACACTCGGCAAAGTTGGAACCGAAAAAAAAGCCGAAAAAAATGGGAATTTTTACCCAAAAAAAATGATTTTTTTTTAATTGGTGGAGGCCCCCACTGGTCGGCGCCCATCCATCTCCGGCTTTTTTCGCGTAAATTTCACGGCTACGCGGCCGACGGGACTCGAACCCAAGACCTCCCGCTGCGCACAAACCTCCTCTACCACTACACCACACTGTCACTTGTGTCTAGATTCCGTTTTAGTTCCCAATATATTATACTAAACCGAGTGTAAATTGCTTATTTGAGACCCTAAATGAATTCAAATCAAAAAGTGGTCAACTACAAAGTTTCATAACTTTTTGAGATCTACAATTTTCATTTAGTAAGTTTTTCCATCCGAGGTCGTTTGAAAAATTTGAATTTTAAATTTGAGAGATTCAAACGTAGTTTTGCATGATAAGATGATTTCAAATCAAAAAGTTGTCAACTACATAGTTTCATAACTTTTGGAGATCTACAATTTTCATTTAGGAAGTTTTTTCATCCGAGGTCGTTTGAAAAATTCAAATTTTAAAATTTTCAAATTCAAACGTCGTTTTTGCATGAAAAATGATTTCAAATCAAAATGTTGCCAACTACAAAATTTCATAACTTCTCAAGATCTACAAAGTTTATTTTGGTCATTTGTTCATCCGACATAGTGGTAGTAACATTGTTCACAAATCATATATATCTCTCTTCTATTTTCATGAAATTAATATGAGAGATGTATATTTTATGAACAACGTTATTGTCGCTTTGTCAAATGAAGAAATGACCAAAATAAACTTTGTAGATCTTGAGAAGTTATACGACTTTGTAGTTGAAAAGTTTTTCATTTGAATTCATTTAGGGCCTCAAAAATTGATTCGAAAAACTGATTTGCCGAGGGCCAAAAAAATGCACACGGCAAAATACCTCTTTGCCGAGTGCCAAAATATAGGCACTCGGCAAAATACGGCTTTGCCGAGTGCTAGAAAAAAGGCACTCGGCAAACTAAGAGTAAATTGCTTGTTTGAGGCCCTAAATGAATTCAAATCAAAAAGTGGTCAACTACAAAGTTTCATAACTTTTTGAGATCTACAATTTTCATTTAGTAAGTTTTTCCATCCGAGGTCGTTTGAAAAATTTGAATTTTAAATTTGAGAGATTCAAACATAGTTTTGCTTGATAAGATGATTTCAAATCAAAAAGTTGTCAACTACATAGTTTCATAACTTTTGGAGATCTACAATTTTCATTTAGGAAGTTTTTTCATCCGAGGTCGTTTGAAAAATTCAAATTTTAAAATTTTCAAATTCAAACGTCGTTTTTGCATGAAAAATGATTTCAAATCAAAATGTTGCCAACTACAAAATTTCATAACTTCTCAAGATCTACAAAGTTTATTTTGGTCATTTGTTCATCCGACATAGTGGTAGTAACATTGTTCACAAATCATATATATCTCTCTTCTATTTTCATGAAATTAATATGAGAGATGTATATTTTATGAACAACGTTATTGTCGCTTTGTCAAATGAAGAAATGACCAAAATAAACTTTGTAGATCTTGAGAAGTTATACAACTTTGTAGTTGAAAAGTTTTTCATTTGAATTCATTTAGGGCCTCAAAAATTGATTCGAAAAACTGATTTGCCGAGGGCCAAAAAAATGCACACGGCAAAATACCTCTTTGCCGAGTGCCAAAATATAGGCACTCGGCAAAATACGGCTTTGCCGAGTGCTAGAAAAAAGGCACTCGGCAAACTGAGAGTAAATTGCTTGTTTGAGGCCCTAAATGAATTCAAATCAAAAAGTGGTCAACTACAAAGTTTCATAACTTTTTGAGATCTACAATTTTCATTTAGTAAGTTTTTCCATCCGAGGTCGTTTGAAAAATTTGAATTTTAAATTTGAGAGATTCAAACATAGTTTTGCATGATAAGATGATTTCAAATCAAAAAGTTGTCAACTACATAGTTTCATAACTTTTGGAGATCTACAATTTTCATTTAGGAAGTTTTTTCATCCGAGGTCGTTTGAAAAATTCAAATTTTAAAATTTTCAAATTCAAACGTCGTTTTTGTATGACAAGATGATTTCAAATCAAAATGTTGCCAACTACAAAATTTCATAACTTATCAAGATCTATAAAGTTTATTTTGGTCATTTGTTCATCCGACGTAGTGGTAGTAACATTGTTCACAAATCTTATATATGTATCTTCTACTTTCATGAAATTAATATGAGAGATATGAGATATGTAGATTTTATGAACAACGTTATTGTCGCTTTGTCAAATGAAGAAATGACCAAAATAAACTTTGTAGATCTTGAGAAGTTATACAACTTTGTAGTTGAAAAGTTTTTCATTTGAATTCATTTAGGGCCTCAAAAATTGCTTCGAAAAAATGATTTGCCGAGGGCAAAAAAAAAATGCACACGGCAAAAAGCTTCTTTGCCGAGTGCCAGAAAAAAACACTCGGCAAAGACGTATTTTGCCGTGTGTTTTTGTTTGCCGAGTGTATTTTATTTGGCACTCGGCAAACACGGTATTTGCCGAGTGCCCGATAAAATACACTCGGCAAAGCCTCGGCACTCGGCAAATCACCGGTTTCCGGTTGTGTACGCTAGCTGGAAAACAAAAATTCGACCTCATAAACCAGGATCTACTGCCAGTTATAGATCACGGGATTACCACTAGACGTGCAGGTGCAGTGGAAGCGACTCGATGTAGTCGTATGCGTCGTAGCAGTGTCGTGCAGTTGCAAGGTCGTCCGTACGTCCGTCCCCTTCGTGCGGTTCGTCCTTGTGCTCCAGATGCAGCGCCTCCGAGGTATCCACACGTACAGGGAGGAAGCGTCTCGCCTCCGGACTGTTAGGACCGTGAGGAGTAGCAGGCGTGGGCGTAGGATGGGCGGCGGCGGCTGCCAAAACGGCGTGGATCCCTAGCCCCGTTGCCACCCCATTTATTTATAGGCGTCTCTAATGAGCGCCCGAGTTGGAGGCCCATTAGTAACCCTAAGCCTTGTCTAACTCGGATCCAATCCGAATTAGGCTTCCAGCCCCTTAAGCGTGCGACCCTATGGGTTCACGCACACATAGACATGGCCCGAGTACTCCTACTCGGCCATTAGTTGATAGCGGCCTCTAGCAAGGCATGTCAACTCCTATGCGTACGCAAAGATCATATCAGACGAACCACCACAAAACCACAAAAAATGTTCCAGACTGTGGAAAAACCAAGGGGAAATATGGAAAGAATTGCACTGGAACCTGGCTTCAGTTGCAACTAACCTGTCTGTCATTTTTTCCCCAAAGTGTCCCATGGGTCCTTAAATCACCATGTGAAAATTGATAAACTAATTCACTGCATGCACACTGCACTAGATTAATAGTAGAGTGGAATCTATACCCCCGAATTAGTTTCGTAGTCGAATCTGATGATTAGATAAGATAATTAGAACGTTCAACAACACATCATTTCGACTGATTGCAGCAAGCTGTCCACGAATTTCCACACCCTATTGCAGTGCAGGGGACCACATCACCACATGCTCCTCTGCTTCCTGATGAACTTCTCCGCCTCTCTGTCGACGTCAACAGATGGCCTGGAGACCATGTTCAGGAACTGAACCTGCTCGATCTTGTCCACCTTCTGCACCGCAACCTCCCCGCCGCCGGCCACCCTACCCGAACTGGTTCCGGCTCCGGCAGCCCGGAGGAGGGCTTATGGATCCCCATCTTGTGTTGGTTGTGCGGCACCCGATTGCTGGTTAGACGTGTGATGCTATTAGCGCGTGAACCTCCAAGTGGGTGAGTCGTTATATCAAGAACGTAGCTTGCCGACAAGCATGTGAACCTCGGGGATAAATCATTGTGCCATCATTGTCTTTGGGTTTCTCTTGTGATTAATCGATTGTCTCCTGCCACGGCGGAATACATCTCACTACCTCTCTTGTATTTACATTTTAGTGTAGCTAAGCTCTCTAGTGTAACTAGTTTTGAGAGTTAGCTTGTGCCTTGTCTAGTGGTTAGTGAGGCTCTTTAGTTAGTCTTTGAAAGCTCACTAACTTTGTGGTAGTGACTTAGCCTTTGTGTGTGAAATAGAGACCAGAGCAACTTGAATTGTGGTTAGGAGTCTTGCATTTTTAGTAGGCTAACGCAACACTCACTTCACCGTTTAATTGACTAACCACTTAGCTTAAGTGTTGTTGTAGAATTTTTAATAAGTTATTCATCCCTGTAGCTATTAGGACCTTTTAGAAGGTCGTCTTCTACCTTCAATAAGAAGCTGAACCGCTCCTTTTTAATCTGTAAATTGAGGGAGGCCCTACCCCCACCACTACATCTGCCCCTGGTCTCGCATGCGTTACACTGCTAACTTGTATGAATATTTCATGAATTGAGTTATGTGTCAATTTTGTTTCATAAACTCGATTCCTCTTCCAAGAGGATGAAGCCAAATTTATTTTCATTATCTAAAAAAAACCTTGTATGAATATTTCCCTTTACTTTAGAAGTACACACACATAGGAGCAGATCATACATGGGTAGCCGAGAGGTCAACTCTATCTAATCTAAGTTCTATACATATGTATAAAGTGCTATATATACGTTCATGTCCGAGCATATACGATGCTTATTGCGTGCATCTCGACGATGATAACGACGGCACGCCAGCGTTCTAGCTGGTGCTATTGCAGTGCAGGGGACCACATCACCACATGCTCCTCTGCTTCCTGATGAACTTCTCCGCCTCTCTGTCGACGTCAACAGATGGCCTGGAGACCATGTTCAGGAACTGAACCTGCTCGATCTTGTCCACCTTCTGCACCGCAACCTCCCCGCCGCCGGCCACCCTGCCGGAACTGGTTCCGGCACCGGCGGCCGGAGGAGGGCTCTTGTTGCTCCACCGGAACATCGTCACCGGTGATCCTTCTGCTTGCTATATACAGTGTATACAGTAGTACACCCGTGCACGAGCTAACGCTTGGGGAGTTTGTTGTGAGCTTGGATGGTGCATGCAATTGGCAACCGGTCGCGTTTATATAGCTACCAGCGAAAGATCTTCTTCACCTCTACAGCCATTATTAAGAGAGAATCCACGTGTTATTAATTCTCAGGTTTCTGATCATTGCTTTTAGATAAGTTGCTTGTGGCCATACACGTCAGGTCAGTCAACAGTCAATCAGCAGTCTGACCTCAGAAGACTGACGCTTGGGTGCTTGTTGTATGTATGTCCGGTCAAGAATGGCATGCAGGTTTCCTGTGAGGGATGAAATAGGGTATCTGACAGATGCGATTCAAGCAACTTGGCTACCTTGTCCAAAATAGTGTAATTCCTAGTTCTATATTTAATCATATTATATAAATTTTACAAATGACTTCATATATTTACGACGCTAGGTAGATACGTAATAAGAATATATTTTATAGTGAATCCTCTTTTCATAGTGATTCGGTGTTATAAATATTAACATGTTTTTTTATATGTAAATCAGATCAAATTTAAGACGGTCTGACTTTAGTAGGCAGTGGAATTGGTTCCGTTTGGAACGAAGCGGGGAGGAGCAACCGTACGTGTTGTCATCCCACTTGCTGCTAAGTGAAGTTCGCCGCAGCTGCGGCGCGGCATATTCGCTGGACTCCTGCTTTATTTAATTTGGCTTTGTGTAAAGGTCATATTTTCAGTCGTGTAGCGCGTTGCGTGTTTCGTACTTGCACTGTACCGGGGATGACGTAGGATGAAGGAGTTCATGCTTGGTGAAAGACTTCATTTCGATTCCTCCATCCATTCTTGAGTTCTAAAGATTAGCAACTTCATCCTCTTGTGTTTCACTGCTAATATGGCTCATTTTATGGATTAAAAATAGAGAAATTTATGATTTTTTAGATTGTGAATAATACTGGATTTTTTTATTTATACGTCATTTGAGCTCAAACTCACTTGATAGTTTTCATATGTAGAAGAAAAATCTTATAGTAGTTGATCAAAATAAGTATCCACCTTTCATTGTTAGTATATATTGCTAATTTCATAGTTCTGAAATTAAGAAATTCGAGGTTGTTTAGATTGGAAATAATGGTGGTTTTTTTTATTTATACGCTATTTCAGCTCAAACTCACTTGCTAGTTTGCATATGTAAAAGAAGAAAGCTTATAGTAGTTGATCAAAACGAGTATCCACCTCTCATTGCTAGTATAACTCATTTCATGGTTTAAAAAACAAGAAACTTATAGGAGTTGATCAAAATGAGTATAGGGTAGATGGTGGATACTCGTTTTGTAGAAATGAATAAATTTATAGTAGTCCATCAAAATGAGTATCAAAACGAGCATCCGGCTTGTGGTACTCCTACTCGCCGACCCCGTCGTCATTGTCCTCATCCAGCGCGTGCCCCGGCCGGCCTCGCCGGCCATGAACCACCCCTTGCCGTCGGTGTGAGTCTTAGTACGTGTGTATGTGCACGTGTGTGGGATGTGTGTGTGCAGTGTTCTGTGTGTGTTATGTACACACATGTGTGAGTGTATTGACACTTTTTCGAGACCATCAAGCTTCAGGGCAGTCCTCTTGCTCCTGCTTAGGAATCTGTCATCGAGCTGCTCCTTGACCTTGACAGCCCTCTTATTGCGTGGAATGAACTTGTCAGGTGATATTTCCATCACATCCACATCTGAAGAGCATTCAGGTCCGGGATAGGCTCCTTGATCTGAGGTGGAAGCAGGAAAGCAAGATGAGACAACAGGCGTGGATCACTGACACTAGTGCTACTTATGGAAGGCGAGGGGGATATATGTCATGTAGGGCCACACCAGCGCGGCCAGCTGGCTGTCTTCAAGTCCGCCGTCAGACGAGATCTCCGCCATTGGCCTAGCCTGTCCGTGCGCGTACGGTCTTGTCGTTCGTAAGGCGCCGCTAGCCTATGGTTCTCGTACTCACCGGCCCCATCGTCATCGTCCTTGTCCAGCGCGTGCCCCGGCCAGCCACACCCCACCGTCCCCTTCACCGGTCGTATTGCGCCGTCCCTTGCCATCGGTGTGAGTCCTCTACATCTGCACTGTGTGTATGCGCGAGTGTGGAATGTGTGTGTGTGCAATGTTCTGAGTGTGTGATGTGTGTACTCGCCCCTGAACCTCCCGTTCTCCATCAGCAGGCGCTGGTTCTCGGCCGGCAGCTCTGCGGGCACCGTCGCGCCACAGCACATGAATCAGGAATTTTTCAGTATGGCCAGGCAGAGCGACACGTTGTAGGCCATCAGTGCAGCGTTCTCCCACCGAGCTGCCTTGCTGTTCTGCACCATGGCCTTCGCCTGCAGGAATTTTTCAGTATGGCCTGGCAGAGCGACACGTTCTAGGCCATCAGTGCAGCGTTCTCCCACCGAGCTGCCTTGCTGTTCTGCACCATGGCCTTCGCCTGCAGGAATTTAAGAAAGAAACTGTAACTGTCGATTCTTTGGCTCTTTGCACCATTGGCTGTACATTTGATCATGCATGCATGGAACGAAAACAGGATGTTTGTGACTGTGAGCTGCATCTGGGAGCGCTGGTTTTTCAACCAGTACTGCGCCTGCCGGGCCTCAAGCCTGATCTTTGCGCCAAGCGCACGCCATGTTGGCTCATCTGGGTGGTCATTCTGTTGGTATGCACTGCATAGCACAAGACAGATATAAAGAGTCGAGCACTCAAGCACTGCAGTGCATAGCACAAGACAGATATAAAGAGCCTGAGACTAAAGATCTCTAGTCCCGAATGAAGTTAGATATAAAGAGCCTGGGAGTAAAGATCTCTATTTCCGAATGATGGTTCCAACTGGGACGAAACGTGTCCTTTAGTCCCCTGTCGTGGCTCCACCCGGGACTAAAGGTCCCCGGCGTTTATATAGCGTCTCGTCTTCTTCCTCCCCTCCATCACTCGATCTACTTTCATTGCCCGAGCCATCGCACCAAGCCACGCCTCTTTGTAGTCTCCCACACCAACCATCATCGTCCCCGTGCCTAGCCGGCTTCGCCTCGTCACATCGTGGTCGTCCATGCCACGGCCCCCTGCCCCGAATGTCCGAGTGGCCACTGTAAGGAAAATGGAACCTATGCCCATTTACTTTGGATTTTGGTGTTTGATGACCAACACAACCAAATTGGACTAATGAATTTACAAATAATTATTTTGTAGTTCAATAGGGTGCAAGAGATGACTTGGACGAAGGCGACATGATGATCCCACGATCAACACCATAAGCAAAACCTTAGAAGCACAAGAGAAGACCCAAGATATCAAGCAAAGTCCAAGCACGAAGATGAAAACCAAGCTAGACGCAAAATCATGAAGAAACGAGCTCGGCAGAGGTGACCGGACGTGGCCCTATGAGGACCGGACGCGGCCGATCAGTTGCTCGACAATAGCAGGCGTCAGCAGCAGCGACCGAACTCTGAGCGAGGTAGTGACCGGATGCACGGACTTCACTGTTCATCGTCGCGGCAACAACTCAGTGAGGACTGAACGCAGCAGCTATGGACAACCGGACGCACCAGGCAGTGGCATCCGATAGAGTCTAGAGAGGTTCCAGAACAGCGAAACGTCGACCGGTCGTGTCAGATGGTAAGCGACCGGACTCGCTAGAGAGTCCGATCAACAGTGAGCGCCAATGGTCGGCTTTATCCATGGGACTCGCCAGAGAGTCCAGTCAATGGTAGAAAGTTGGGTTTCATCCCCAACGGCTACTTTATCCATGTGACTTATAAATAGATCCCCCAACCGGCCATTTGAGGTGTGGAGAGCTGAGGAAACACACCAAGGGTGTTGATACACCACTTTAGTGATCTCCACTTGTATAGTGCTTAGTGATACATTCGGTGATTAGCGTAGGTGCTTTGCGAAGT
The DNA here is from genome assembly GCF_019320115.1 of Miscanthus floridulus. Taxonomy (NCBI): domain Eukaryota; kingdom Viridiplantae; phylum Streptophyta; class Magnoliopsida; order Poales; family Poaceae; genus Miscanthus; species Miscanthus floridulus. The sequence continues at coordinate 25,246,358 of NC_089595.1, forward strand.
GCTTAGGTTAGTTAAACAACCACTTATGTGCTTGCTCTAGGTTTAGGCCTAGTGTTTAGTGAGGTTTGCACACCTCTTACCACTCGGTGCTTGTGCGCACCATTGTTGTATATTGAAGGGGCTTGTAGTCTTGCGAGATCACACCAACCACATTTGTGGTGTGGCCGCCACTGTGTACCGAAGGGAACAAGGCCCACGGCGGTTCGTTCGGAAGCTTAATAGTGAAGACAGTGGGGAGCGGTCCGAGAGAGGCTTACTGGAAGGTACACTGGAGACCCGCTTGCGCGTGGGAAAGGCCCGGGGCTATCTACGGAGTTATCCGACCGGGAGCTTGGCCCTTGTGACGGATTCCTTGCGAGGGTGTCCAACGATGACTAGGGGGAAGCTTACACGCTTCTCGATACCTTGGTAAAAATACCAGAGTCATCGACGGGAGTTTGCATATCTCTACCTTACTTTTTAGCTTCCACATTTACATTGCAATCTTGGTTTGTGCTTTACTTTCCTAGCTTAGTGATAGGTTTGGAACCTAGGTTGCATAACTCCTTTTTGTCCTTTTTGCGGTAGAGATAGGAACACACTAGCAAAACTGTAGTTGCACATTTAGATAGTTTACTTTCCCGCATAGGTTTTGACTAGGTGAAATTAGAGGCCATAGTTTAGATTTAGAGTTTTAAGTTGCCTAATTCACCCCCCTTAGGCGTCATGGTCCCTTACAAGTGGTATCGGAGCCGGTTGGCTCAATTTGGATCTTTGGTTTCACCACCATTGAGCCGACGCTATTTAGAGTGGTTGGGATGGATACCTCTAGGCCTCCGCACTTTGACGGCACTAACTTCCCCTACTATAAATCTAGAATGGCTTGTCACCTTGAGGCGTTAGATTTGGATGTTTGGAGAGTCACTCGTGATGGGATGAAACCCATTAAGAATCCCGATAAACCCACAAAGAGTGAAGAAAAAGAAATTTATTTCAATGCTAGAGCTAAAAATTGCTTGTTTGAATCTTTTAGCATGGATGTGTTTAACCAAGTGTTCACTTTAAATGCGGCACATGAAATTTGGTTAAAACTCCAAGAGCTCCATGATAGCACAACTAATGTCCATGAGCAAAAACATTGTCTAGCTAAACAAAATTATGATTCCTTTAAAATAAATAATGATAAGCTTGTTCGTGAGTATTCTCGTTTGAATCTAATTATCAATGAGCTCCATTCAATAGGATTAACGAAGCTAGATGATGCGGACATCATGAGGAAGATCATATCCGTGCTACCACAAAAGAAATATGCAAGCATCATCACCATCCTTCACAACATGAAGGACTTGAGCACCATGACCCCGGCCATAGTCAATGGCAAGATAGTGGCATTTGAAATGTCATGGAAGATGGGTCAAGAAGAAGTCTCATCATCAAGTAAAGGCAAAGCTCTCGCATGTAGTGAGAAAAAAAAAGATAAAGGGCAAGCAAGTTGAGACAAGCTCAAGCTCAAGCTCCTCAAGTGAAGATGAAGAAGAAGATGAGGATGATGATGATGATGATGATGATGATCAATCTTTCTCCTCCACCTTTGACCTTGATGAAGAATCAATCAAACTTATCAACAAGATGGAGAAGATGATCCAAAGGCTCAATGTCAAGGGTGTGCCCATCCAAATTCAAGATTTTATCTTCACCAATCAAAGAAATGAGCAAAGAAAGAAAGGATGCTATAGATGTGGCGAGTTGGGGCACTTTGTGGAAGTTTGTCCAAACAAGCCCACACCCAAGACAAAGAAAAAGGCGTGCAAGGACAAAGCCCTCACATCAATAAGGTCATGGGATGTTTTTCAAGTGAAGAAGAAGACCATCACAAGAGGCGAGGCCACAAACACTCATCATCAAGCTCTTCTCGTGTGTGCCTTATGGCATGAGGTAATGAAAGCTCATCCTCTAGTGAGAGTGATAGTGACGATGAAATGCCTTCTCTTAATGAACTTGTGCAAGAAAATCTTAAATATGCTAAGGCTTGCACTAGTCAACAAAAGAAGCTAAAAATGTTGTAAGAAAAGCTAGATAGTTCACAAGAAGCATATAAAACCTTGCTTAAACAATATGAGATATTTGCTAATCTCAATATTGAACTATCTACTAAAATTGAGCAACTTGAGGCTAGTGCAACAACAAATGCATGCACAATCAATGATGAGCAACTTGTAAAGAAAAATGAAAAATTAAAAGAAAAGTTAGCTAGCTCACAAGATGCTTATAAAAATTTGCTTGCTAAAATGGAAACCATGTGCAAATATTGTGATGAGCTAACTAATAAAGTTGCTAATCTTGAAGCCGTCGGTACAACTCTCACCAAGGCACCTAAAAAGAAAAGTTCTATATTTTACATGCCTAAAAAGGATGCTTCTACTTCTTGCAATGATTTATGTTTAGACTCATCCTTGTGCAACTAAGTTTGTGTTGAGAAAGTTGTTGTAGATACATGCACACAAGAGGTCGCAATGGAGAATGAGCAACTCAAGCAACAAGTGGCTCACCTTGCCAAGGACTTGACTCATGTAAAAGGCAAAACGGAGCAAGCCCAACATCATCAAGATAACACCATTAAGGGAGTGAAGAAGCTTGATGAAGGACAAACCATGGTTTGCTACATGTGCCACAAGGAAGGCCACAAGTCCTATGAGTGCAAGGTGAAGAATGCGGGAGGAGCTAAGAAGAAAGAGAAAAAGAAAAAGAAAACAAGCAAGCTCTCCAACACCTACACCAACAAGGTGGACAAAAGGGCCTCCACACCTTATCTCTTGAAGAAGAAGAAAAATGACAAGGTGGTTGCCATCAAGGTCAACAAGCAAGCCAACAATGGGGCCAAACGCATTTGGGTGCCAAAGGAGATCATTTCCAACATGAAGAACAACAAGAAGGTTTGGATCCCGAAAGGAAAGTGAGAAGTCTGATGGACTTCGGGGAATTTGGAGACTCGACAAAGTATGGGTGCATTTCATGGGGTGCATCATTATGGACAAGGTAATTGCCAAGTGGGTTAGTGAATACTATGGACCCAAATTCCCCTTCCCATGTTATATAACTAGATTTAATTTCTTACAATTTCAATTAGCATCTAGTTCCTTTTCATGCCTAGGTTTGCAATTGCATGTTTAATCTTTTGTCTTGCATACACTAGGTATATCTTATGGTAGGCTTGCTCGGTTTTACTCTTAACCCTTGGAGCAAACCTACATGGTTTAAATTGTTTAGGAGCATGACACATAGCTTGTTTTACAATTGTTCATCTAATATGTGCCAAAGTCCAAATTGTAGATAATTTCTCCCAAATATCACGTTCGAAAATGATTCTCACATTCATGTGATGTCATCTTTCAAGTGGTATTTTTTATTCTAAAATCAATGTGCATGTCTCCTACAAGTATTCCATACTTGTGTGCACAAATTTAGGGGGAGGTTACTCTACAAGTTGGATGCTTTGAGGCTAACACCTTTTTAAGCTTATCATGTGTGTAGTAGTCTCATTGCAAGGAAAATAGAGTCCCCGGAGTTAAGCATCATACTTCAAATATCCACCACCTATTGCAAGTGGTATAAATCAAATTGGTTTCCACATGTGGTATTTCTAAACCGATCATCATGTTGATTTAACTTTGGTATTTATATGCTTTCTCCATGCATTATATAGATTAAACTCCCTTGAGCATTAATTTGCCAATTATGCATAAACTATATTCTCCATCATATGTATGCATATATTTAGGGGGAGCTTAGTCTATGTAATGTGAGAGTCAAATTTTGTGACCTATTCCACTCCACATACAAAGGATCACAAAGTTTGACCCTCCCTTGTGCTACTAAAGTCTTCCTTTTCGGTGTTTGATTCCAAAGGGGAGAATTTGTAGGACCAAAAGCAAGCCCGATCATAATAATTTACAAGTGATAATGGTCCAAGAAATGGAGGATAGTGGATTATGGAGTTAGGGAGAGGCTTAAATCCATAATGCCACATGGGGACATTTGCAAGGGCAAGGTAAGTTTCCAAAGATGTTTACATGTGATATCTTTTAGCATCATATAACCTTACCCTTTGCATTGCATCCTAGCAAGTAAATAGTTTTTAAATTCCAAAATTTTTATTATTTGCTTGCTTTGGTTGTGTTGTCATCAATCACCCAAAAGAGGGAGATTGTAAGAAAAATAGATCCTAGGCCCATTTACTTTGGATTTTGGTGTTTGATGACCAACACAACCAAATTAGACTAATGAATTTGTAAGTAATTGTTTTGTAGTTCAAAAGGGTGCAAGAGGTGACTTGGACAAAGGCGGCATGATGATCCCACGATCAAGACCATAAGCAAGACCCTAGAAGCACAAGAGAAGACCCATGATATCAAGCAAAGTCCAAGCACAAAGATGGGAACCAAGCTAGACACAAGATTGCGAAGAAACAAGCTCGGTAGAGGTGACCTGACGCGGCATTATGAGGACCGAACATGTCCGATCAGTTGCTTGGCAACAGCAGGCGTCAGCAGCAGTGACCGAACTCTGAGCAAGGCAGTGACCGGACTCATGGACTTCACTATTCATCGTTGCGGCAACAACTCAGTGAGGACCGGATGTAGCTGCTGTGGACGACTGGACACGCCAAGCAGTGGTGTCCGATCGAGTCCAGAGAGGTTCTAGAACGGCGAAGCGTCAACCGGACATCTAAGATGGTAACCGACCGGACTCGCTAGAGAGTCTAATCAACAGTGAGTGCCAACAGTCGGCTTCAATGGTCGGGATGACAGGACACGTCTGATTAGGATGACCTGTGCATCCAGTCAATGGCAAAAAGTTGTGTTTCGTCGCTAATGGCTACTTTATCCATGGGACTTATAAATAGACTCCCCAACCAGCCATTTGAGGTGTGGAGAGCTGATGAAACATACCAAGGGTGTTGATACACCACTTTAGTGATCTCCACATGCATAGTACTTAGTGATATATTCGGTGATTAGCGTAGGTGCTTTGCGAAGTGCTTATGTTAGTTAGACCACCGCTTTTGTGCTTGCTCTAGGTTTAGGCCTAGTGTTTAGTGAGGTTTGCATACTTCTTACCACTCAGTGCTTGCGCGCACCATTGTTGTACATCGAGGGGCTTGTAGTCTTGCGAGATCACACCAACCGTATTTGTGGTGTGGCCGCCACCGTGTACCGAAGGGAACAAGGCCCACGGCGGTTCGGTCAGAAGCTTGATAGTGAAGAGGGCGGGGAGCGGTCCGGGAGAGGCTTGCCGAAAGGCACACCAGAGACCCACCTGCGCATGGGGAAGGCCTGGGGCTATCCACGAAGTTACCCGATCAAGAGCTTGGCCCTTGCGAGGGATTCCTTGCGAAGGGCTCCAACGAGGTCTAGGGGAAGCTTGCACGCTTCTCGATACCTCGATAAATATATCAGAGTCGTCGACGGGAGTTTGCATATCTCTACCTTACTTTTTAGCTTCCGCTTTTACATTGCAATCTTGGTTTGTGCTTTACTTTCCTAGCTTAGTGATATGCTAGTTGGTAGGTTTGGAACCTATTGCATAACTCCTTTTTGCGGTAGAGATAGCAACACACTAGAAAAACCATAGTTGCACATTTAGATAGTTTACTTTCCTATATAGGTTTTGACTGGTGAAATTAGAGACCATAGTTTAGAGTTAGAGTTTTAAGTTGCCTAATTCACCCCCTCCTCTTAGGCATCACGGTCCCTTACAGCCACAACGTTGTCGTCCCTAGCCCCATGCGCGCGTGCCACACCGATCTCCAGCACCCCCACCTCTACTCATACTCATTGGCCCCATCATCGTCCAGCGCGTGCCCCAGCTGGCCTCGCCCCGCCGTTCCCTTCACCAGTCATACTGCGCCGCCCCTTGCCATCGGTGTGAGTCATCTACATCTGTACATGTGTGTGCGCGTGAGTGTTGAATGTGTGTGTGCAATGTTCTATGTGTGATGTGTGTTGTGTACTTGCCCCTGAGCCTCCTATTCTCCATCAGCAGGTTCCGGGCACCGTCGTGCCACCACACGTGAAGTAGGACTTTTCAGTATGGCCTAGCGGGGCGATATGTTCTCGGCCATCAGTGCATCATTCTCCAGCTGAGCCGCCTTGATGTTTTGCACCATGGCCTTTGCTTGTAGGAATTTAAAAAAGAAACTATAACTGTCGATTTTTTGGCTCTTTGCAGCACTAGATGCATATTTGATCATGCATGCATGGAACGAAAACAAGATGTGTGAGACTATGACCTGCATCTGGAAGAGCTGGTTTTGGAACCAATATTGCGCCTACCAAGTCTCTAGGCCGATCATTATGCCGAGCGCACGCGTGTCGGCTCATCTGGGTGGTCATTCTGTAGGTATGCACTTCATAGCACAAGACAAATATAAAGAACCAAGCACTCAAGCACTGTAATGCTCAACACAAGTAAGATATAAAGTGCTCGGGACTAAAGATCTCTAGTCCCGAATGGTGGTTCCAACCCCCAGTCATGGCTCCACCCTAGACTAAAGGTCCCCGGCGTTTATATATCGTCTCGTCTTCTTCGTCCCCTCCATCACTCAATCTACTTTCTCTGTCCGTGCCATCGCACTGTGCCATGCCTCATCATAGTCACCCACGCCGTCCATCACCATCCCCGTGCCTAGCCGGCTTCACCATGTCACGTCGTGTCCATCCATGCCACGGCCCCCTACCTTGAATGTGCATGTGGCCACAACTCTGTTGTCCCCGGCCCCACGCGCGTGTGCCACACCGATCTCCAGCACCCCACCTCTACTCGTACTCACTGGCCCCGTCATTGTCATCCTCGTCCAACACGTGCCCCGGCCGGCCTCGCCCCACCATCCCCTTCACAGGTCGTACTATGCCACCCCTTGCCGTCGATGTGAGTCCTCTACATCTGTATGTGTGTGTGCGTGAGTGTGGAATGTGCACTAGTAGAGAAATGACATTTGATCCACTTTGAAATTTGGCTTTAGTCCTGGTATTTTTTGCACCCGGGACTAGAGACCTTTAGTCCTGGTTTGTAGCTCCAAACAGGACTAAAGGTCCCTGCCCAACAGCTACTACGGCAGGCTTTTGCTGCATAGGACCTTTAGTCCCGGTTGGAGCTACCAACCGGGACTAAAGGTTAACTTTTACTCTCGGTTGGTCCCTCCAACCGGGAGTAAAAGTCTACTCCTGGCTAGAGGCTTCGTCCGAGACTAGAAAGGGACCTTTAGTCCTAGTTGGTGTCTCCAACCGGGACTAAAGATCCCCTCCTATATACCCCTTCTTTCTCCCCGAGCCTGAGCCACTTCGACCTCAGTGTTCTTGCTTCATCGCCGACCTCTCTACTTCCTCATCGCTGGTAATCACAAGATTTCTTCGATTCCTCCATCGATTCTTCGGTTCTAAAGGTTACCAACTTTATACTCTCATGTTTCATCAGTAGCATAACTCATTTTGTGGACTAGATATATGTTGGTTTTTATGGTGGATTTTTTTATTTGTAAGCCATTTAAGCTCAAAATCACTTTAAAGTTTGCATATTTGGATGAAGGAAGGTTAAAGTAGTTATTCAAAACTAGTATTCATCTTTCATTTCTAGCATGCATAGCACACTTCATGGTTTAGAGATATAGAGAATTTTAGAGTTTTTTTAATTTTATTTGTTTATAAAATGAGAAATTTATATTATATTAAAAATGAGTATAGAGAGTAGATGGCAACTGCTTCGGGGTCCTCGGCCTCTCATCGGGTTCTAAAGCGACTGAGGCTGGACCTCCCTCTCATTGCATGCGGCAAGTGTGAGGAGAAGATTGTGATGGAGTACTGGGTGAGGAAGGAGTGTCCCAACAAGGGCTGTATCTTCTACAAGTGTCTGGATCGCAATGTGAGTTATTTTGTCGCATTTGATGATTATGGTTAATTTATACTTATTTTCATGATGATTGTGATTAAAGTTCTAATTTTTTGTTTTAATTTTAGTGGGATGGCACTGGATGTTCAGGCTAGTACTGGGAGGAAGAGTATGTTGAACACGTGCAAAACTCTCTTGCACAGGCGGCTATGGTGGCTGATGAGGCAGTGATCCTACAAAAGAAGCTCATAGATGTTGAACAAATGCATGATCTGTCTATTTTAGTTGGGATTGGTCACGAAATCCTTATGCTGCTGAAGTGCATTTTAGCTTTAGTTTTTTTAGTGGTAGTTGGGATTGTCTACATTGTAGCGAGACTTTCATAAATTAATACCTTGTGTGATGGCATGCATGTTGTATAATTAACTAATTATATTCTAGGTTTTAATATGATATGTATGTCATGTAATGCAGATGAGCCATCATTGGATGTACAATGCTGATCGCCGCTCCTAAGAGTTCATTGAGGGCATGCATTCTTTCTTACGTGTGGCTGAGGGAAACAAACGCGATGGTTTCATGTGCTGTCGATGTGCCATATGTAAGAATTTGAAGGAATATGCTAGCTCAAGGAGTCTTCATTCACACTTGTTGAAGTCGGGTTTCATGCCAAACTATATTTGTTGGACGAAGCATGGAGAAACCGGGGTTGTAATGGAAGAAGGTGAAGAAGAACAATGGGACGATGATGACATAATTGCTGAATATGGTGCCTTCAATGATACTGCAATGGGGGAAGCTGAAGAAGAGGTAGGGGCAGAAGATGAGCCCGCTGATGATCTTGGTCAGGCCATTCGTGATGCACAAAGAGAATGCGAAAGTGAAAAGGAGAAGATCAAGTTTGAGCACATGCTAGAGGATCACAAGAAATTGCTATACCAAACTTGTGATGCGGGGTAGAAAAAGTTGGGTACCACGCTGGAATTGTTGCAATGTAAGGCAAAGAATGGTGTATCTAACAAGGGATTTGGGGAGTTACTGAAAATCCAAAAGAAGATGCTTCCGAAGGATAACGAATTGCCCGCCACTACGTACAAAGCAAAATAGGTAGTCTGCCTTTTGGGATTAGAAATCTAGAAGATAAATGCATGTCCTAATGACTATATCCTCTACCATGGCGAGGAGTATGAGAAGTTAGATGCATGCCCGGTATGTCATGCATCGCGGTATAAGATCAGGCGAGATGACCCTGGTGATGTTGAGGGTGAACGTCCCATGAAGAAAATCCCTACCAAGATTATGTGGTATGCTCCTATAATACCATGCTTGAAACGTCTGTTCAGAAATAAAGACCATGCAAAGTTGTTGCAAAGGCACAAAGAAGACTATAAGGTAGACAATATGTTGAGACACCCTGCTGATGGGTCCCAGTGGAGAGCAATCGATAGAGAATTTCCAAAGTTTGCAAATGATGCAAGAAACTTAAGGTTTGCTTTAAGTACAGATGGTATGAATCCTTTTGGGGAGCAGAGCAGTAGTCATAGCACTTGGCCTGTTACTCTATGTATCTATAACCTTCCTCCCTGGTTATGCATGAAGTGTAAGTTTATTATGATGCCAGTGCTCATCCAAGGCCCAAGGCAACCTAGCAATGACATCGATGTGTACCTGAGGCCACTAGTTGAAGAACTTCTACTTTTGTGGAACAGACCAGGTGTACGTGTGTGGGATGAGCACAAATAGGAGCACTTTGACCTACGAGCATTGTTGTTCGTAACAATCAATGATTGACCTGCTCTAAGTAATCTTTTAGGACAATCAAACAAGGGATATAATGCATGCATGCACTGTTTCGATGACATTAAAGGTATATTCTTGAAAAAATGTCAAAAGGTCATGTACCTTGGCCATCGTCGATTTCTTCCTATGAATCACCCCCTAAGAAAGAAAGGCAAGCATTTTAAAGGTAAGGCAGACCACCAGACCAAGCCGGGCAACCAAACTGGTGAGGATGTACTCAATATGGTCAAGGATGTGAAAGTAGTATTTGGAAGGGCACATGACAGTGAACTTGTTCCAAATGATGTCGACGGTCACGCACCCATGTGGAAGAAGTCTATATTTTGGGAGCTACCCTATTGGCAAGTCCTAGAGGTCCGTAGCGCGATCGATGTGATGCACCTAACGAAGAATCTTTGTGTGAACCTGCTAGGCTTCATGGGTGTGTATGGGAAGCCTAAGGACACACTTGAAGCACGACAGGACCTGCGGTGTTTGAAAGAACGAGACAACCTGCATCCAAAGAAGACAGATAATGGATGCCATTACTTAAGTCCTGCCAGCTACACTCTTAGCAAAGAAGAGAAGGAAAGCATGTTTGAATGCCTAGCAAGCATCAAGGTACCATCTAGATACTCCTTGAATATAAAGGGTATAATAAATGTGCTAAAGAAGAAATTCCTAAACTTAAAGACCCATGACTGCCATGTGCTCATGACGCAATTGCTTCCAGTTACATTAAGAGGAATTCTACGTCCAAATGTACGTCTAGCCACCATGAAGCTATGTGCATTCCTCAATGCAATTTCTCAGAAGGCAATCAATCTAATGGATCTAGCTAAACTACAGAATGATGTGGTTCAATGTCTTGTCAGCTTTGAGTTGGTGTTCCCTACTTCCTTCTTTAATATCATGACACACCTCCTAGTTCACCTGGTCAAGGAGATTTGCATTCTCGGTCCTATGTTCCTGCACAACATGTTCCCCTTTGAGAGGTTCATGGGAGTCCTAAAGAAATATGTTCACAACTGTGCTCGGCCAGAAGGAAGCATCGCCAAGGGCTATGGAATAGAGGAGGTCATTGAGTTTTGTGTTGACTTTATTCCCGACCTTGACCCGATTGGTGTTCCTGAATCGCGACATGAGGGGAGACTAAGTGGAAAGGGGACACTAGGGAAGAAATCATATATTAGTACGCAGGACAATTATTTTAATAAAGCACACTACACATTTCTACAAAACTCCTCCTTGGTGGATCCGTATATCGAGACACATAAAGAGTTTCTCCGATTCGAGTTTCTAGGAAAGTCTGAAGCTTGGATTACATGTCAGCACATGGAAACTTTCAGCGACTGGTTGCGAAAAGAATGTCAGGGTGATGAGAGTATTGATGAGCAACTGTATTTGTTGGCTAGGCAGCCATCGTGGCATATCCTCACATACAAAGGGTACGAGATAAATGGGAATACATTTTACACAGTAGCCCAAGATAAAAGGAGCACAACCAAAACAATGGTGTCCACATAGATGCCACCGACCCTAATGGAAATAAGCAAACATGTTATGGCCGCATAGAGGAGATATGGGAACTAAACTATGCACCTACTTTTAAGGTACCTTTGTTCAAGTGCCAATGGGTAAAAGCGACTGGAGGCGTGGTAGCAGTCGACAACCAGTATGAAATGACAACCGCGGACCTCAACAATATTGGGTACAAAGACGAACCGTTTGTCCTTGCCAAGGATGTGAATCAGGTGTTCTATGTCAAGGACATGTCTACAAAACCGAAGAGAGGGAAAAACAACAACGACCCAATCAACGAGCCAAAGCGCCACATAGTTCTTTCAGGGAAAAGAAACATCGTCGGAATTGAAGACAAGTTAGACATATCAGAAGATTATGAAAAGGATGACCGAATTCCACCCTTCACAGTGAACAAAGACCCAAGCATCTAGCTAAATGATGAGGACACTCCACGGTTACGGCGTGATCATAACCAAGGGATATACGTTAAGAAGAAGTTCACTACTGTGCCCGCTTGATATATATAGTGATGTTTAATAGTGTGTATTAGAGGTATTATGTAATAATTGTGAATTCAGAGATGTTTACTAGGTGTTTCCTTTTTCTCTATGTTCAGATTAAATTTGTGTTTGATGGTGGGATTTCCATGTCGCTTTTGGACAATGAGTGATGAAAAAATGAAAAGATTTACGTTAAAATGATGTGAAAACAAATTTCCAATCGAAAACAAAAGTTTTAATGATTTAAATTAAACACTACATTTTTGAATTAATGAAATAGTAATTATTAATGACATTATGTTTCAATATTTATAAGAAAAAACAAAAAACTTTAGGTCACACAATTTTCCTGTGTGCAATAAAGCAAAAGTAAATCCATATTCTTTTAAAACAATTTTATGCCTTGTATTTAATTTACTGTGCAATTAACAAGACTTTAACATTTTATAGAAAGAAATATATAAAAAAAACAAATGGAGCTTGAAACTAGTGGGAAGCCAAACTGCAGCCCACCTTTACTCCTGGGTGGATCAACCACCCGGGATACAAGATGGGCTGCGTTTTCGTAGCCCGCCAAAATCCCCTTTACTCCCGGGCCGTGGCTACACCTGGGACTAAAGATCATACCTTTAGTCCTGGTTCGAACCATCACCCGGGACTAAAGAACCTTTAGTCCTGGGCCCTAGCTTCACTCGAGACTAAAGGTCCCCCTTTATAAACCATGCCCTTCTCCCTTCTCTAGTTCTCTTCCTCTCTATCTCCGCCACCCGATCGATCCAGGCCCGGCCGCGCCACCGCCACCACGCTTCGCTTCGATCTTCGCCGCCATCCCCACACCGTTTGTCATCATCTCCGCCTACACTCGTAGTGCGCCTTCTTCTCCAACCGGATCCAGTAGCCGCCAAGCCCCGTTGTTGCCTCATCTTCTCCACCAGATCTGATCCAGCAGCGCCGCTGCCCCCAGGCGACCACCCTAGCCTTGCCTTGTCACGCGCACATGCTTTGTCACCGGCCCCACGCGCACGTGCACTTCTTCTTCGGCTAGCCAGCGCACGCCTCTCTCATCCTCGTCCATCGTCGCTGCAGCTCATGTCGCTCATCCATGGCCCGCGTGCCTCGCTCGTCCTCGCTGGAGCACGCGTCGTCCTCGTCCCCGGCTCACCTCGCTTGTCCTCACAGGAGCGCCAGCCCTTCATGCCCGAGGAGGACGCCGCCATCATCCATGCCCACGCGCGGCTCGGCAACCGCTGGGCTGCCATCGTGCGCCTCCTCCCTGGCCTCACCGACAACGCCATCAAGAACCACTAGAACTGCTCCCTCAAGAACAAGCTCACCGCCACTGCCATGTCTGGGTCGGGAGTGGTCTCCGCTGACGTCGCCGTCGCCTCGCTCGTCCTCATCCACACCGGAGAGCGTGCGTGCCTTTGTGGCTCTCATCTCCGGCTGTCCAGCCGCACTGTCGCCACGGTGACCACCTTTTCTACTTATTACCCCTTTTGTAATCGTATGGATGCATGTGCCGAGCCCTCGTGCTGGCAATCTTGTAATGGGATATGGCGCTTCAATTTTTGTTGCGCAATTTTGCGCTGAGCCATCGAGCCGGCTCTTGTGCCTACTGTGCCATGGCTGTAGTCATAGCCCGCCCCGAACGTCGAAAACGAGCGTTGGAAATGTAGTCCAACTTTACGACCATGTAGAAATTATTAGGGGGCGCCTTGTCTGTAACCTAAAGAAAACCATAAAAAATAGGGTTATATAATTAATTTATATTGTTATATATCTAAATTTGTTATATATATCACTTTCCAATAAATATTTCTAGAAAATAAGAAATCAAAGTTATGCTTTGGAGACTTGAATTTCGAGTGTAGTTATTTAATTAATTTTAAGCACATGACTCGATCCATTTTATAGATATATGGTTTTTATTTTTTATAGATATATCTAGTGGTGTAAAAGCTAGATGGCTGCCCCGAGAGACAACATAGATGAAGAAATGATGGATATTATCAACACCGGCACTCAATTTGCCGATGGTGACCAGCAGGATGTAGATGATGGGAGTCAATTCCTGGCTCTCGAAAATAATCAAGAAAATATTGTGCAAGAAAATACTGGCGAGGTATATATATTTATATATATATATATTTGAATATTATATATATATATTTGAATATCTGTCATCTATTATATGTACACATGATATTTATTTATTCTTTTTTATACGTAGCCCTCTGGATCGACGACCACAACGGCGAAAAGCAAAAATATTCGAGGCTTGAAAAAGCCATTGGTGGGGCGCTACATAATATCGGAATTCAATATCGAGACAGGCGAACGACTTGGTCCACATGCAAGGAAATTCATGCAACACTGTGGGTACCTTGTAAGGGACAGACTTCTGATCAATGCCCGTGAATGGAAGCAAAAGATCAACGAGCCTCATGTTAGTTTTGTCTCTGATCTTGATAATAATTTAATTTGGGATGAAATCCTTCAATATTTCATGTTGCAAGCGGATGATTATGATGATATCAACGATGATGAATTGAAGGAGCTAGTTCGAAAGTGGGCTATGAAGAAGATGGCCACACAATTCCAGACTTGGAAGAAATCCCTATACACAAAATACGTCAAGAAGAACCTAAGGCCCAATTTCAATACTAGGGGCCTGCTCGCGAAGTTGAGGCCCTACTGAAATGATTTTATACAGTACAAGACATCGGAAGAGGGTGAGGAACGGGTGAGAAGGAACCAAGAAAATGCCCGACAGAAGGTATACCACCATGGCATGGGATCTGGTGGCTACGCGACTGCCATTCCCAAGTGGGAAAAAATGGAAGCAGACATTTTTGCCAAGGGTATCACACTAGAATCACTCAATTGGCACAAACGCGCGAAGAATTGGTTTTTCGCTCATTGGGGAAGACTGGACCTAGAGACCAGGAAGCTGGTTCATGGCCCAAAACTCGATAGAGCAACACAAAGATTTTCTTATGCTCTACAAGCTAAAGCTATTGGTGCATTCAGGCCTAATAGAGAGAAGGATGAACTGACGTATGCCATCGGGATTGCTAAACATAGTGGCCGAACGAGAGGTTTAGGACGGAACATTTCTTGGGAGAAGGAAGGATGAGGAAGCAGCGCGGATCAGCAGGTTGGAGGAATATGTTCGTGAGTCATGGGTGGCGTTGCTTCAAGCACAGGAGCACAAAAAAGACATGCAAGCTAGAATGCAGGACGAAATCATAAAGCAAGTGCAAATAGCAATGAGTGCCCAAAGGCAGACATCGGATCCAATCATCAACATTAATATTAGCCCCCCTGATCAGTTGAAAAGCAGTTGCGCTTCCACGGAGTTGCCAAATCAAGATGACGCAATGCTACGTTTCCCTGTGGATGACATCACTGCACCATTTACATCATGTGAGCTACATATTCCAAAAGAGAATGTCACAATCATGGTGGCTCTTAGTGTTTTTTCTCCTCCAGATCCTACCAAGACACCAAGAATTCATGGGGCAATAATACCACCTGGATATGTTAGCGTCTTAGTGGATAGAGTTAACAAAGGTTTTAGTGATCTGGCTCTTGACATTCCATGAGGTGATGGGGAGAAGACTCTAGGAGAAGTAGAGAAGACATTCATACTATGGTGCAAGCGCTACATCATTATTCCTAGGGTCTCTAGTCCACCGCCGCTTCCTCAACTGCTAGACAATAGGTGCGGACAAAAGTGAACGAAACAATTTTTTCACTATTTTTCTATTGACATGCATGATTAATAATAATAATTTCTTATACCTAATTATTCTTTTTTGTACTCACACAGTAGGGCCTCCGCCAACCTAAGTCCAATTATTCAATCTCCAGATCATCATAGTGCTCCGGACAATGATTATGCAACGCCGCTACCACCGCCACCTCCAAGGAGGTCTCCAACGCCTCCAAGGAGGTCTCCAATGCCTCTAAGGAGGTCTCCACCGCCGCCACCTCCAAGGAGGTCTCCAACGGCTGCCCCGCCTCCCTTGATGACCAAGAAGCAGCCAGCTCCTAAGAGGTTTGCCCCACAAACAAAGCCATTGGCCCACCAGCCGGCAAAGAAGAAAGCCTCCTCTAATCCAGTTATTCCCCAAAAACTGTCTTACAAGAAAAGTGAAAAGGAATTAAATGCTGCAGTACAAAAAGATATGAACAGTTTCTTTGAAAAAGTAAGAAAGCAACGAGAAGTGAGGGAGAACCCGGAGAAGCCGTACTTCTACCTACCTCCAGATCTTCTAAGAAAGAAGGTGGACCAAAAAAAGAGGGAATCTCAAAAGACCCTACCAAAATCGAACTACGACCGCTCTCTCACCAAGTCATTTGAGGTGGCGCAGAAAAAGACTAGAGCAGGGAAAGGTATTGCACCAACAATCGCAACAATCAGTCCCCCTCTTGTCATTCATAATGAATATGGTTCAAACTTAGACTTACTGGATGTCGATTTTGAGGACTTGGTTCGGTTTTACGAGGATACTGGTTTGGACCTTGCCCAAGTGCTCGCTGAAGAACCATCTGCTCCGAAAGTGGATCCTTGGAAGAAATTTGAACATGGAAAGAGTCTATACAACCCTAAGGCCTTAGGTGAACTGGGTACGCAAATGTACCTGCTAAACAAATGGTACATGGCGGCATGTGAACGGGGAGAGACCTTTGTTTCTGTCAGAGTTAGAAACCAACATTACTTCTGTGGCGATGACGTTATATATGTTGAGTTTTTAGAATTACACCAACATGCCATCTAGACTCTTTCGACAAAAGTCTCATTAGCTGCTATTGTCTATAAGTGTGATTATTTTCTACTATTAAAGTGTATATATAAAGCTACATGTATATATATAAATTATATATCCTCACACTATATTTTTATATATGCAGATATGAGATGACAGAACTCAGAAAGAGAAAGGATAATAATGTTGGTTTCGTTGATCCAAATGTCGTATTCAAACACCCTAATACCCCGCCTCAATGGAAAGCTAAGCTCGAGAAAAATCTCATGAGGTTCTTAGTGAACCAACAAAACAAGGACATACTCTTCCCCTACAACTTCAAGTGAGTGTTAAATAATTAGTGTCGATCATATGGACATTTGTTCAATTATTTGCTTACTAGCTAAGCTATCTCCCATATATATATGTTGACTCTAGTTAATGTCGATCATATTTGTGTTTAAAAACATATGCAGCAATCACTGGATATTGATGGTCATCGATATGGCCAATAGTCGGTTGAGCATCTTAGACTCGTTAAGAAAAGAGCAAACAGAGTACCAAGGCATGATAGATATTATCCAAGGATAATTTGGTCTCTCTAGCAACTATATATACTCTGATCTCTTAACTACAACAATTATTAATGGTCAAATTAATTTTTAATTTTATTGGGCGTAGTGTTTGGAAAAGTTTCATTGAGGAACACCACATGAAACATTGCAAAGCGCCACTGGATATATATATATATATATATATATATATATATATATATATATATATATATATATATATATATAATTCAATTAACACCATGCATGCTTTCAATTCACCAGATCTTTTTTCTCGTAAAAGTGGATTCTGAGGCAAGAATAGGGGAACAACTACTACGGATACTATGTTTGCGAGTTCATCATGGCATACTAAAAAAGAACTCCTGAAGAGATCCTAAAAGTACGTTATATAAATATATTCATATATTCACAATTTCTTTTATTGCTCATATATATAAGTAATCACGTGACCAACACACATATATATATTAATACTTTTCCTTTAACTTTTATTGAAGACTCTATGGTTGAAGGAAAAAGTCATACGACGTGACCAACTAAAAGCAATTCAAGAGACCATAGCAGGATTTCTTAATGACCGGGTCGTAAACCCCGCCGACGAGTTGTACAATGACATGAACGAAACATAAAAGCCAAACCAGATGAAGTGAATTTGTTATCCCAAGGATATGATAGAATATACAATGCAAGCTTTATTTGTAATATATATATACACACATATTATATGTACATAAAATAATGTACAATATATGTATATGCACGTAATATATAAGTTAGTTTCATACTTTAGTTTGTACAAAATGTTCGAACATTATAAACGTGTAGAATACCTATATTATTAGCAGCGTAGAATGCGTATTCGAAAACCTATTCGAAAACCAAAACGAATCATCAATTAAAAATAGAAACAAAAAAAAGAAAAAAAAAGAAAACATTTAGTCCCGGTTGGTAATATCAACCGGGACTAAAGGGCTGGCCCACGTGGCCAGGCCGGGAAGCCTCTTTAGCCCCGGTTGGTATTACCAACCGGGACTACCTTTAGTCCCGGGCGAGAAACCGGGACTATAGGAGGGGCCCTTTAGTCCCGGATTCGTGCTCCTGGTTGAGAAACCGGGACTGAAGGGGTTTCCCAACCGGGAGTACAGCTTGTTTCTGTACTAGTGGTGTGTACATTGTTCTGTGTGTGTGATGTGTGTGTTGTGCGTACCCTCCCATGAGCCTACCGTTCTCCATCAGCAGGTGCCAGTTCTTGGCGGGCACCGCCGTGCCACCGCACGTGCAAGCATGAGTTTTTCAGTGTGGCCTGGCGGAGCGACACGTTTTCGACAATCAGGCAGTGTTCTCCCGCTGAGCCGCCTTGCTATTATGCACCATGGCCTTTGCATGCACGAATTTAAAAAAGAACTATGACTGTTGATTTTTTTGGCTCTTTGCACCTATGGTTGTACATTTGATCATGCATGCATGGAACGAAAACAAGATGTGTGTGACTATGACCCTCATTTGGGAGTGCTGGTTTTGGAACCAATACTACGACTACCTAGTCTCTAGGGCGATCTTTGTGCCGAGCGCACGCGTGTCGGCTCATCTGGGTGGTCATTCTGTTGGTACACACTGCACAGCACATGGCAGATATAAAGAACCGAACACTTAAGCACTCCAATGCTCAGCACAAGACAGATATAAAGAGCCCAGGACTAATGATCTCTAGTCCCAAATGGTGGTTCCAATCGGGACTAAAGGTGTCCTTTAGTCTCCGATCATGGCTCCACCCAGGACTAAGGGTCCCTAGCGTTTATTTACCGTCTCATCTTCTTCCTCCCCTCCATCACTCTATCTACATTCTCTGCTCGAGCCATCGTCGCATTGCACCATGCCTCTTCGCTATCTCCCACGGCGTCCATCATCGCCCCTGCGCATAGCCGGCTTCGCCTCATCACATTGTGGCCATCCACACCACGGCCCCCCTACCCTGACCATGCGTGTGGCCACAACACTGTCGTCCTCGGCCCCAAGTGTGCGTGCCACGCCGATCTCCGGCACCCCCGCCTCATCTTTGGCCTAGCTCGTGCCTACTCCACGCCCTGTTGCCTGTCTCTAGGTCCACCGTCTGACAAGATCTCAGCCGTTGACCTAGCCTGTCCGCACGCACCGCCTTGTCATTCGTAATGCACCGCCAGCCTATGGTACTCATACTCACCGGCCCCGTTGTCGTCATCCTCGTCCAACGCGTGCCTCGGCCAACCTTGCCCCGCCATCCCCTTCACTAGTCATACTGCGCCACCCCTTGTAGTCGGTGTGTCCTCTACATCTGTACATGTGTGTTCACACGAGTGTGGAATATGTGTGTGCAATGTTCTTTGTGTGTTGTGTGTACTCACCCCTGAGCCTCCCATTCTCCTTCAGCAGGCGTCGATTCTCGCCTGGCAGCTCAGCAGGCACTGTCGTGCCACCGCACGTGAAGCAAAACTTTTTCAGTATGGCCTAGCAGAGCGACACATTCTCGGCCATCAGTGCAACGTTCTCCCGCTGAGCTGCCTTGCCGTTCTTCACCATGGCCTTCACCTGAAGGAATTTAAAAAACAAATTGTAACTGTCGATTCTTTGGCTCTTTGGACCACTAGCTGTACATTTGATCATGCGTGCATGGAATGAAAACAAGATGTGTGTGACTATGACCGGCATCTGGGAGCTCTAGTTTTGGAACCAGTACTGCGCCTGCGTGGTCTCCAGGCCGATCTTTGCGCCGAGCGCACGCCGTGTCGGCTCATCTGGGTGGTCATTCTGTTGGTATGCACTGCACAACACAAGACAGATATAAACAGCCGAGCACTCAAGCACTGCAGTGCACAACACAAGATAGATACAAAAAGCCCGGGACTAAAGATCCCAGACGTTTATATGCCCTCTTGTTTTCTTCCTCCCCTCCATCACACAATCTATTTTCTACGCCCAAGCCATCGCGGCGCGCCATGCCTCTTCGCCATCCCCCACACTGTCCATCATCGTCCTCGCGCCCAGCCAACCTCACCTCATCATGCCGCGGCCCCCTACCCCGACCGTGCGTGCGGCCACAACACCGTCATTCCCGGCCCCACACGCGTGCATGCCACGCCAATCTCCAGCACCGCCACCTCGTCTGTGGCCTGGTTTGCGCCTACTCCACGCCTCCATCCGCGCGCGGCGCCCTATGCGGCCAGCTGCCTATCTCCAAGTCCACCATCCGACGAGATCTCCGCCATCGGCCTGGCCTATCCACGAAGCACCACCTTGCCATTCGTAATGCGTTGCCGGCCTATGGTACTTTTACTTGCTGGCCCTGCCGTCGTCGTCCTCATCCAGCGCGTGCCCTGGCCGGCCTCGCCCCACCATCCCCTTCATCGGTCATATTGCGCCGCCCCTTGTCGTTGGTGTGAGTTCTCTGCATTAGTACGTGTGTGCACGAGTGTGTGGGATGTGTGTGTGCAATTTTCTCTGTGTGTGATGTGTGTGTCGTGTACACATGTGTGTGTGTGTGTTGACACTTTTTGAAACCATGAAGCTTGAGGGCAGTACTCTTGCTCCTCCTAAGGAAAATGTCATCAAGCTGTTCCTTGACCTTGACAGCCCTCCTCTTGCGTGGAATGAAGTTTTCTGGGGATATTTCCATCACATCCACATCTGCAGCAGCATTCAGGTCCGGGATAGGCTCCTTGATCTAAGGTGGAAGCAGGAAAGCAAGATGAGACAACTGGCGTGGATCACTGACACTAATGCTACTTATGGAAGGGGAGAGGGATATATGTCATGTGGGGCAACACCTATAATTGCAGGAACAAGAAAACTGACATGGTCGGCCATTGGTAATTGAAAAGGAAAGAGATCAGCTTAACCGATTGATTTGTTAGATTGAGGAAAATCATGGAGAATTGTTAGCTTGATACCTATGTAAACCACCTCACAATCTACCGAGGGAATTAAGTAATGAATTAAGTTCCCTCCTATCTCTCTTCCTCTACCAATCCTTCTACTCTACAACATATATTGGGGCCAGCGAGGCCCTAAGCCTCGGCAACCAGCCAAACACCAATTTCACTTGCGCAGCCTTAGCCCTCCACTGCATCCCTGGTGCCTTGTCGGATGGCAACACACCTTTTAGATTAGGAAAGAACAGTAATAGAATCTAGGTCTGAATCGATCCATTTACCTGATTCGCCAAACCAAGATCTATATATTCCATTTTCAACTTGATGCAAGAGGCCAGAAGGACTGGAAAAGCGAGAATACAATGGCGGGTCCAGGCATGGAAGGGGTGGCAAGCCTAGGTGAGCATAGGATGGACTATGGAGGACGTGTGGATACAGCGATGGGCCCAACAAGGTGGCATAGATGCGGTTCAGTTCACATCGAGGGCCACAGTGGCCTCACTGTCTGCATGGGTGAGCCATTGCACCTAACATTTATGACAGACCTTGAAATTTAGTTGAATGGGGTTCAGGCCATGCGAGTTCGGACTCCATACAACTCATTATGCAGAGAGGGGGGGGGGGGGGGGGGGGGGGGTTGCATTCTACATTTTTAACCTCACAACAGGTGTACAAAATAGTCATCCATTTTATTAGTTGTCAATCTCCACTCAGTTACCCGTGTATAGGATTAATCATATATTGCACCTAACATTTACGACATACCTTGAAATTTAGTTGAACGAGGTTCGGTTGAGTCCAATTAAATCTAACAAATAGAGCTAGCTCATTATCATTGCCACCGGTTGGCTCAGACGAGTGCACAAAGTGTTGGAGTTAATCTCGGCTTGGTCAACTCTGACCGAGTCATAAGGGCCTAACGGCCATGATCATGCATGCCCTGATCAGGGGCACGTTAAGAGTTCCTAACAGCCTGGTCCCAGACCACCCCAAGCGCACAAAAAAGAGATGGATCCCATCCTTATCTCTAAGCCTATCAAGGGGAATATCTAACACCTGCCGATTAAGGTGGCTCGGGAGTGGATCTGAAGACCGATGTCCGACCGCCAGCCATCCCTGTGCAGGCGTCCTCCAACTCAGCCACTATGATGACGACGCCTAGAACTGTGACTCTACATCCGACGACAGTGCACCTTCATCCAGCAGGCGAAGGACCTCACGGCCCTAGGTGCATCTTCAATCGGGTAAGATTGATTAAGTCCTAATTAAGTGCTAATTTCAGTTTAGGTGTTCATGTAATTAGGTAAATTAAGATCCTGCCTAATTAAGTATAAGTTCTAAGAATTGGTATCAGAGAAGCCGCTTAGCCTAATTCTTGAACCCAGAGGTGGAACCAACAACTTTGATTAGGGGGGCCAAACAAACATAAGACACATCGTATGTGTGATAAATATACATAAGTGTACATTTCAACATATTTTTCTATGCTTCTACATATGTAGTTAGTGTTCATAACAAAAAAATCACAACATTATGATAAAATACGAGTTAAAATAACCTAAATATGCTTTGTATTGTATTATTAATAAGGGTATTAAAAAAATTTCACTGTTTGGGGGGGGGGGGGGCACAGCCCCCATTGGCCCCCCTGGTTCCGCCTCTGCTTGAACCCTAAGGCCTAATTAGTGTTCAGTTAAGATCTAATTAGCCTCGGATTTGTCCGATTCAAAGTTCTTTAAACCTTAGAAGATAGGGTTTCGGTTAAGCACCGAGAAGGAGGGGAATCAAATCAATTTCAACACTAAGCCCCAGCTTTTTCCCAAATCCAAACCCTAGAAATGCAAATTCCCCAAATCCGGTCACAATCCCCAAACCTAAGATCAGTAAGACGCTTTTCACTTACCTTAAGAACTAAGATGGCGCCGTCGGGGTCCTTCACGAGTTCGTCGGCGGCCACAAAAGGGAGCCATGCACCGCCCCTGCTGTGTGCGCACGCCGTCTTCGCCCTAAGGCGCAGCGAGTAGATCACCGTTGGCGCATCAAGAAGCTGTGCCGCCGCCCTATTCTTTGGCATGTGCGCTCGCGATCTTCACCCAAAAGGGAACCGGTCAGGAGGCCATTTGACGGCGCCGCGCACAGTCGCAGGCGAGCTCCGGCGAAGCGCCCACACCAACCCATCTCTCCAACGACGTCCTCTTGGGCAGTGTGGTGCCCATGTGGTGGCTGTCCTCATCTGAGAAAAGAGGATGGGAGAACAAGGAAAGTGGCTAGGGTTTGGGGCAGCAGTAAGTGCTCTCCTGCTTTGTTCTTCCGATGTGTGAGGCCAGCCGTCGAATTCATCTAGATGGCTCGGATCGATCTCAGCCTTAGCTGGGCCGGTGGGGGAGAAACGGCCTGAAGCAGGCTTCAGCGGCCCAGGCCCAGGTTGGCTGGTAACTGACCTGCACGACTGCTAGCTGTGCTAAGATGTGCTAAAAGCTAAGTTGGGCCAAAATAAGTTTATATTTATTTCATCAATGCAATTTCCAATAAGTTATTTTTTATTTAAGCTACTCTATTTTAAGATTATTAGCATTAGCAAATATTTATAAGTTAATACCCTGGCAAATTAAGATTCATTCTCTGGTTAGATTGGAACCAACGGGAAAATTTATTCAAAGAGTTGTTTATTTTAAATATATATATGCTGGTGTTTAAGTTATAGTTAAAGCTAATACTAATTATAATTATTAAGCGGATTCTTTCAAGCATTTTCATAAGTGTATATAAATAAGTTTTATTGCCTAAGTGTAATATATTAGTATATATAAATAAGTTTTATTGCCTAAGTGTAATATATTATTCCTGCCATAATTTTAAGATCTTTTCTCTAATTAAGTTGGAACCAATGGAAAAATTTAGTTGGAGAAATTGAAGTTCATATTAAATGTGGGATTATTTAAAATAAGTTTAAACAATGGGCTATTTAAGTTATTAAAGAAAATAAGTATTTTCCCCCTAATTCTAAGTATTTATTTATTCTCTAAATGATTAGTTTTTCCTTCATAGTTAAAATGTTTATAACTAAGTTTGGAGCTTTATTTAAGTGGCTTTCATAGTTATATTTTGACCAAAGTTGTTTATAGCTATTAATTTTCATGATTTTATTGCCCACTATTATTTTGTTTAAATTGTCCTAAGCTGTTTCTATAAGGCTTTTTCTTGGATGTAACATAAAGCTTTTGAACATTCCTAAGGAAGGCTATAAGAAATATTTAAGATATTTTGGGATTAATCTAAGACTAAATTTAATAGCTCCATTATTAAATTAAGTTAAGTTTTATGCTTCCCGCAACTAAGTATATGTTGATCATATGGTAAATTTATTCTCCGATAAGTTAATACTTGCTAGAGACCTAATAAGTTTTAAATGATTGGTTTTGTAGCATGTGGCTGAATTCTGACCATTTGTTTATAGTCGCATATCATTTGATTAATCTTCAGTTGCAATCTCAAGCATTTACTTTCATGGTCACTAAGTTGCTCATCTTTAATCAAAATGGATCCAATGGGAAGTTTTGGTTGAACAGCAGATAACTCTAATTAAGATGGAACTAACAAGAAATCTTGGTTGGAGACATGAGATTTGGCACATAAATGCTTTCTGACAACGTTGACTGTATTCATGTGTCATATCTCTTAAGTATAATTTTCTATTGTTCACATTGTTAAGATATGGCACAGAGTTACTTTCTGACCAATGTTGATTGTATTCAAGTGTCATCTATTTTAAGTATAATATTTTCTTTTAATTATATTGTTGAAATGTTATTGATCTGATGAGCGTAGGATTAATACCATGTTGAAGATTTAATTTAGTTTAAAGTTCTTTTGTATTTAAGATCATGTATCTCTATTGCTAAGTGCAACTATAAGTTTGAGTTGTTTTCTTGTACCCTGATAAATTATAAAATAGGAATTTTGTTTTGAGGTTATGTATAAATAGTATGCACATAATTAAGCTCCCATTAGCAAAGTTTAAGTTCTCACTATAAAAGTTTTGTTAAATAACTTTGGGAGCAAAACAAAAGTTCCTAACTCATATAATCATGTCTATTAGGATCAGGGGATAGGAGCAATCCTTATGCTCAATCACATTAAGTTTGACTGACATTGGTTAAAGGGTGTATTAAGATTAAATTCATAAGAAATGTGCATAATGAACACTAAGATAACCTATAGTTAAAGTAACGTCATGAAATGGATTTAATATATAAGACTTAGACATGTGACATGGTTGTTTGGTTCACATTTCGAGGGGGCGAGATGCAAAGTCTTACTTTGATCCACTTCATTAAGTGATTTATTAAGTTTAATGCAATTGAATTAAAAATTTAAGCCAATAAGTTAGTGATAAGTTAATCCATTTTTAGCATCCATTTATTTTGAAAATACTAATATATTCCTAATGGAGTCAAAACAGTGAGCTGTTATGGGTCCACATAACATAAATTGACTCTACAGAGAAATGATAATAAGCTCTCCATAATAAACTAAGAAGTTTATTAGTGGCTTCTGTTTGCCATTGATTTCATAATCGAAATAGGATAAGCTAAGCAGAGGTACAAAGTTAATTATTTTATTTATCTTGTTGACTATAAGTAAAGCAATAGAGATATAACATAAGTTTTATCTTGGTGATGTTTCTTATACTTATTTGAATACTAAGACTAAGATTCACCAAGATGGGTCCACAAAAGGGAGTATTTGAAAAGAAATCATAAGTTGAAAGACTAGTTATACTCCAATATAAGGGCGATAAGCTTTTCTCATTAGATATACGCTGCCATAAGCATTACATATAAGTATTATATTATAATTAAGTATTATAATTAAGTCATAAGTATTATAAGTAAGCTATAAGTATTATGACTAAGTTATCACACGCTATAAGGATGATCCCATGCTATACTTGCCTTGAACAAAGTACTCCTACTGATCCTGCTCATCAAAGTAGTACTCTTGTTCACCCGCGAATTGCTCACCGTATATACTCGATAATCACAACAACATACAAGCATCCAGAATCAATTATGCATAGCAAACAAAAGCTATAGATAATAATAGCACACCAACAATATAAAATCAAGATTAAGAATCTACGTCTCGCTATGAACACACAGACGCGAAGATCAGAAAAATCAGAGCTAAAACAAAGAAGTTATGAATTAAACAAGATTTCCTATAGTAAAATAATAGATTAAATCTAACCTTGAATTTTAAAAGTTGAAAACATACCTAACAGTAGTATGAACATGTACATTATGGAATTACAAACCTAACACAAGTTGAATGGATCAAATCAGAGTTAAAATGGAGATTTTATCGTTAAAACAAGATTAGTGGCAAAACTATAAATAGATGAAAACGTATTTTGAATCTAATCCAAAGGAAACTACGCTTTCTAAAGAAGAAAACGTATTCTGGATTTGCACATTGGACTGCGGGTTCTTTAATAAAAAAACCTGAGGGGCTCTTTAGAAAAAATATAAGGACGGCGGGTTGAGATCTGAATAGTTGTAATGGCCTTTTTGCAAAATAGACCGGTGATGGGGTATCGGGCGATACCGGCCGTTGGATTAGAATTGAGCGGCACGGATTGAATCGAGCGGGGGAGAGAGAGAGCTGACCAGCCAAAACATGGCTGGCGCAGCAATCCTCCATGGATGGCGACGAGGAACTCACCGATGTTGTCGGTTCGGGCTAATCCGACCCCCATATGACACGGGAAAAGGACGGGGAGCAAGAGGGAGGCACGACGAACTCATCTGGGCGAACAATTGCAACTAAAAATGACCAGAGGCTACGGGCAACGTGCCATGGCGGCTACGAAGCGATTGCAGCATGGGAAAAGCCATAACAGAGGGAGAAAGAGAGATTAAAGGGGTTCGGTGTAGTCACAAAGTCCACACGAAGCTCGTAGATGAGCTTACCATGAAGATGGATCGACTACTCGACACAACGGCGACGAACTTCTCCTCGATGACTCAGATGGTGGCGCTAGGGCATAGGGGGCGTGGCGGCTTGCTCCAGGATGTGATAGGGAGAGCGGCGTAGGTATGGGCACTATTTATGAAGTGGCTGGCTTGCAGCACACGCCTAGACGTGGCGTAGCGGAGGCGGAGTTGATGCGGCATCTGCGATAGTGGGGATTCTGGCGTGGACACGGGAGGAAGATGGCGCTGACAGGGCAATCCCAGCTGTCAGTGAGAGAGAGAGGAAGGAGACGTGCGGCGCCAACTCAGTTGGATGGGCCAAGCGAAGCTCGGCCGTGGGGAAAAAGGAGAGCAGGCCGCATGGGAAGCAAAGGGGAGCGGGGCTGGGCCACGGGCCAAATACCAGGGAGGCAAAATGAAATCCTTTTCTTTTTCTTTCTCTAATTTTCAAACCAATTTTGAAATGCAAAATTCAAATCAATTTGAAGTTTGATTTCAAACTAGACTATACAAAAATAATATGCAGCAGCATGAATGCACATACATGTATGTAGATCTGTATTTGATTTTAGTTTTAATAAAGTTATTAATTTTCCTAGATTTCAATGCTCACAAAATGCATAATTAAATCTTTTTTATCCTATTTTAAAACCATGCAAATTTTAGGGTGTTATAATTCTACCCCCTTAAAATGAATCTCATCCTCGAGATTCGGACAATGCTTACCCAAAAAGCTATGGGTATGTTTTCCTCAGATCCTCTTCTCTTTCCTAAGTAGCCTCATCTTCGGTATACCGATTCCACTGAACCTTACACATCATTATAACTCGGCTCCTCGTAACCCTTTCTGACGCTTCCAAAATCTTTATCGAAAACTCCTCAAAGGTAAGATCTTCCTTAACTGTAAGCTCCTCTAACGGTATCTGCTCCTCAGGTACCCACAAACACTTCTTTAATTGAGACACATGGAACACATTGTGTACACCTAACAAATTCTCAGGCAATTCTAACTAATAAGCTACTTCACCATGTCTTTCTAAAATTTTGAACGGCCCAATATACCTTTGTGCTAACTTTTCTTTCATGTTAAACCTTCTCACACTTCTTGTAGGTGATACTTTGAGATAAACATAATCCCCTATTTCGAAAACCAATTCTCTTTTTCAAGTGTCAGCATAACTCTTCTGTCGAGATTGTGCCACTTGTAAGTTATCTCTAATCATCCTTACTTGCTCTTCTGCGTCTCTTAAAACATCTAGTCCGAACACTTGAGTTTCTCCCATTTGATTCCAAAACAATAGGGTTCTACACTTTCGTCCATACAAAGCTTCAAAAGGTGCCATATTGAGACTCTTCTGATAACTATTGTTATACGAGAACTATGCATAAGACAAACTCTAGCCCTAACTTGTACCATACTACAATGCACAATCTCTCAACATGTCCTCTAAAATCTGATTAGTCCTCTCAGTTTGTCCATCTGTCTGAGGATGATATGCTGTACTAAAATTCGACTTTGTTCTCAAGGAACTATGCACTTGCTGCCAAAAATGAGATGTAAATTGAGTACCTCGATCAAACATAATTTTCTTGGGAACTCCATGTAGACACACTATCCTCTCCATATATAATTGGGCCAACTTCGATCCTTTATAATGTGTCTTGACTAGTATAAAGTGAGCAACTTTGGTTAACCGATCCACTATCACCCATATTGAATCATAACCTCTCTGAGTGCATGGTAACCCAACAATAAAATCCATACCAACTTCTTCCCACTTCCACTCAGGTATCTTCATTGGTTGTAATAATCCTGCAGGTCTTCGATGTTCAGCTTTGACTCTCTGACATGTGTCACATAAAGCAACATATTCAGCCACATCCCTCTTAAGTCCATACTACCAATACTTCTCTTTCAAATCCAAGTACATCTTGGTACTTCCGAGATAAATAGAGTAAGCAGACTCATGTTCCTCACAAAGAATTGCATCTCGTATAGTCTTATTCTCAGGCACACATAGTCTTTTCCCAAACCACAGAGTTCCATTGTCATCCATATGGAATCCTGGTGCCTTGCCAATCACTATGTTTTCCGCTATCTCTTTCAACATCAGATCCTATAACTGGCCCTTACATATTTCTTGCTCCAGTGTAGGTTCTATCACCAACTCCACTACATTAGTGACAAAGCCCAAGTTTAGTCGCTCAAATTCAGCACACAACTCTCTTGATATAGATGCCACTTGCACCTCATTGGCATAACTCTTCCTGCTAAGAGCATCGGCAACAACATTTGCCTTTCCAGGATGATAGTGTACCTCCAGATCATAATCTTTAATCAAGTCTAACCATCGATGTTGTCTCATATTCAGATCCATCCGAGTGAAAATATACTTCAGACTCTTGTGATTAGTATAGATGTCACTCTTATGTATAATAAGATAGTGCCCCCATATTTTCAGAGCATGAACCACTACTGCTAACTCTAAATCATGAGTAGGATAGTTTAGCTCATCCTATCTCATTTGTCAGGATGCATAGGCCACTACTCTTCCTTCTTGCATAAGAACACATCCGAGACCTTGACAAGATGCATCATAATAGATAGAAAAGTTCTTGCTCAAATCTAGCAAAACTAACACTGGGGCTGTAGTCAACCTCTTCTTCAATTCTTCAATGTTAGCCTAGCACTTCTCGGACCACACAAACTTAGCATTTTTCTCCAACAGAGCTGTCATAGGCTTAGCGAGTTTAGAGAAACCTTCTATGAACCTTCTATAGTACCCAACCAATCCTAAGAAACTATGAATCTCTCCCACATCAGTTGGTGGTTTCCAATTCAACACATCTCTCACCTTGCTTGGATCTACTGCTATCCCACCATTGGAGACAACATAGCCTAGGAAAGAAACTTCCTTCAAGCAAAACTCACACTTGCTTCGCTTAGCATACAACTTGTGTTCTCTAAGCTTTTGCAAGACCAACCTTAGATGTTCAGCATGCTCTTCTTCCATTTTAGAGAATACCAATATATCATCGATAAATACCACCACAAACTTATCCAAAAATTCCATGAACACCTTATTCATCAAGTACATAAAGTATGCAGGTGCATTGGTCAAGCCAAAGAACATAACGGTATACTCATACAAACCATACCTCATAGTAAAAGTTGTTTTGGGTATGTCAGTTGCACGAATCTTCAACTGATGATAACCAAAATGAAGACCAATCTTAGAGAAAACACAAGCACCTCTCAACTGATCAAACAAGTCATCAATTCTAGGCAACAGATACTTATTCTTGATAGTAACCTCATTGAGTGACCGATAATCAACACACATTCTCTGGGTACCATCCTTCTTATCTACAAATATAACTGGTACTCCCCATGGTGACAAACTAGGATGAATGAAACATTTCTCCTATAATTCCTTTATTTGTTTCTTAAGTTCCTCTAGTTCATTAACCCCATTCTATATAGACGCTTAGCTATAGGTGTAGTTCCAGGCAATAATTCAATAATAAACTCAATGTCACGGTCAGGTGGCATACCTGGCAAGTCATCGGGGAACACATCTGGAAACTCATCCACTACTGGGTCCTCCTTGTTGATGCAGTCATCAAGCTAGATCACTGTGGCTGTTGGCTGTGCTTGTATTACAACATCGACACTGATTGTATCCCCATTCAGTGCGGTCACAACAACTACCTTCTCTTGACACTGAATGACTACTTGATTTTGCTTCATCCAATCCATACCCAGGATCACATCAATACCAGATGTTCTCAACACAATAGGGCTCACTTTGAACTCTACCCTCCTTAAGGATAGACTAGTTAGAAGACAGCGGTAAGAAGCTTGCATACTACCTCCTAGTGAGTTTACTAATATGGGATTTTGCATGGCACATAAGGGTATGCTATAATTTCTAACAAATGCTTGTGATATGAATGAATGCGAAGCTCCAGAATAAAAAAGAATAGTGATAGGGGTTGAGTAGACATCGAACGTACTGAGCATGACTTCTAGCTCTGCAAGAGCCATCTCTGTAGACACATGGTTCACCTTTCCCATGTTGGGTGCTGGTTTCTGAGGCGTTCCTTTCTGATTACTGTGCCGACCCTGGGTATTTGCTGATTCTGCTTCCTAGGGCAATGGTTAGCATAATGCCCAACTTCTCCACAACAATAGCATATGTTGGGGGTGCTAGGTGCGCTGGTCTTCAAGGGAGTGTTGTTGGGTGTTCCCTGTCATGGTGTCTGCTGACCACTCTACTGCTGGGGACGTTGATTACCATTCTGCTGCTGGTACTGGTTGTGATTCCATTGATTAGGTGGTCCCTAGTACCTCTACTAGAAGCCTTGCTGAGGATTGGTGTGCGGACATGTATTACTCCAAGAGGCCTGTCCCTAAAGCCTTCTCTTTTTTGCCTCCATCTCTTTGCGCTTGTTGTCAATAACAATAGCGTGATTCACCAGCGTCTGGAAATTGGGATATGTATTGGACATAAGCTGGAGTTGCAAACCATCATACAGACCCTTCAGAAAGAGGCGTTGCTTATTAGTATCATCAGCCACCTCATTCGGAGCGTAACATGACAACTGAGCAAATTTGTCACGATACTCAGCTACAGACATAGATCCCTGTTTCAGAGCCCTGAATTCATCCTGCTTGACCTCTATCAATCCTTTAGGTATGTGATAGGATCTGAAATTCTCTCTAAACTCCTACCAGGTGACAGGGGGATCATTAGCGGGACATCCATACTTAAATGACTCCCACCAGTCTTGAGCTTCTCCCCGGAGTTGTCCTGACACGTACAACACCTTCTGCTGTTCATCACACTGCGCTATGTTGAGTTGTTTTTCCACTGCACAAAGCCAATCATTAGCTTCCAGTCGATCAGTAGAATGAGAAAACACCAGGGGACGGCCCTTCAAGAATTTACCATGCTCGTCACGGTGCTCCACCAATCGGGTGATTCTGCTGATTCTGCACCAGAGCTTGCATAAGCTATGTCTGCACTGCCAGAAGTTGTTCAATTGTCGGTGGCGGTGATGGTGGTGGATGTGGGGAAACACCTCCACAACCTCGGCCTCTTCCTCTTCCAGACATCTGACATCCAACACAAATATTCAAGATTTAGAGATTTCCAAGTTATATACACTTATAGAGATATAGAATACATTTTAAAAATTTTCTCGATGAGTTCCAACAACAGCAGATTGGTAAAACAGTCATATCTTGAGTTCCAGATATCAAAAAGAGGCGTGCTTTACATGGTTGGAAAGTTTAAGAAATTATCTACAACTTTTATTCAGGACACATTCCCAGATTCCATGGTTAGGTTACTCAAAAACAGGATTCAACCGAAACTGTTTTAGATTCCACACTGCACAGAAACTTTAGATTGAAACATGCATATCCCACAAATCAGATCAGATATAGGGTTGATTCTAGAGGAATTGGAAAGATACTTAAGTCTAGTTTCTCCCACAAAAACTTCATAACTTTTGGTCAAGTAGATTTAGATTGGCATTGAGATAAGGGCAGACTGCTCCGAGAGAACATGATGTACCAAACCCAACTATTTATTTATTGGCTCAAACTTTAATATTCTTAACTATGAAACTTGTGGACATGACCACAAAGTTCCAGCACTCATTACAAAAATCCAACTCACACATAAACATAATAATAAATCAACTAGGCACACCAAAGTTCACACTGCACTTCTAGACTCGAGTTGACTCAACTTGACCAGTTCCACTAACGTCTTATTACATAACATAGGGCTCCAACACCTATGGGCGAAATTTATGGGGAAACTCCTCGTACATCCTTGGCAGGTTCAGTCACACCTTTTGCTCATCTATCACTTGTCGGTATCTCTTAAGGGTCTCCTGCTGTGCCTTCAACTGGTCTTCCAGTCGCCGAATCTTCACTACTGACTCATAGCCAAAGTGTACTATCACTTGGGTAGTTGGATCTGTGCCCTAAGGGTCCATCATTGCCCACTCTAATTCAGTGTATTGGTGAGGGAGGAATCGATATTGGTCCTCCTTCATATCCTCAAAGCGACGACCATGGAGACCCATGCAGGCTGTAGCGACTGCATCTTCTATGCTATCTTCCATGGTGAAAAAGTGAGCGTGATGCGCATAATTTGAGTCCAGCTGGTATGCATCCTTTTGTTCATCCTTGATGGAGATGCACACCCTGGTCTTCCAATAAGTGTCCTCCAGAGGGTGCTACCCTAAGTGTAGATGTACTCCACAGCTACGTCCTAATCAACGTAGTAGGTCTGAAGAATCCCCATGAGTCGGTGGCGTGAGACGGAAGATTCACACCCCGGCTTGTACCAGACCTTCATAGTCCATCCCATG
The DNA here is from genome assembly GCF_019320115.1 of Miscanthus floridulus. Lineage (NCBI taxonomy): Eukaryota > Viridiplantae > Streptophyta > Magnoliopsida > Poales > Poaceae > Miscanthus > Miscanthus floridulus. Next base: position 25,279,620 of record NC_089595.1, read on the forward strand.
GGAGGGATCGGCTCATCCTCTTGAACGACATCTTCCTCCTCCTCGTCATCAGACAATGTAACAACCTCCACTTCTTCGGGTTCTTCTTCTTCAGGCGCTTCCTAGAATAGCTCAGGCGTAGGTGCAGGTGCTGGCAGGTCAACTTTTGCTCCTAGGGTTCCTCCTCCTCATGTGGCTCCATGGACTCATACAAACCACAAGGCGGGTAGTAGCCTCCGGTGCTGATGCGAGCGGTCTTATTAGCACGAGACATCTATAGAATTAGATTTAGTCAGATTAGAAGCAATAATTTTCATAACAGAGTGAGGCAAAAGAAGCATAAAACTTTAGCAAATAACAAGGGCGAGATGGGAAACATGGATGCAAAATCTTATGTGTGCCCAGTGATCAGTAACACACATAAGCCGATAAATTATAAATAGTATCATCACAAGTGTTTATTACATCACGAATAATAAGACATAGTCTTCACATTAGTATAGCGAAAGTATAAAGAAAAATCTCTCACGAAAACTCCATATCACAGGGACGTCAGCTGGTTGACCACAAGTCTATTAATCCTCAGGAAAGTCGTCATTACCATAGCCATTTGTTACCCATTCGGGATTTTTATTCAAATAATGAAAATAAACAAGCGTAAGTACATGTCGTACTCAACAAGTGTAACATGGGGTTCATGAGGCTCAAAAGGCTTGACACAGGTTTAACAGCATTATGCTTTTAGTTGTCATAATTTTAGCATAAGAGTAGCAACAGGTTGTTTCAATCCCCAAGTAAAACACATGATCAATGTTAACATGAGTAATGATAGTAAGGAAAATGGACCCTTGGCCCATTTACTTTGGATTTTGGTGTTTGATGACCAACACAACCAAATTGGACTAATGAAATTGCAAATGTTTGTTTTGTAGTTCAATAGGGTGCAAGACGTAACTTGGACGAAGGCGACATGATGATCTGATGATCAACACCTCAAGCAAGACCTTAGGAGCACAAGAGAAGACCCAAGAGATCAAGCAAAGTCCAAGCATGAAGATTGGAACCAAGCCGTACGTAAGATCGTGAAGAAACGAGCTCGTAGAGGCGACCGAACGCTAGACCGGACGCTGGTGGCTCGGCAGTCGGGACAACCGGACGGTGGACCGGTGGCTCGGCAGTCGGAACAACCAGATGCTGGACCAGTGGCTCGGCAGTCGGGACAACCAGACGCTGGACCGATGGCTCTACAGTCGGGACGACAGGACGTGGGCGGCGAAAGCGACCGGACACAGGGAAGCAGCGTTCGATCAAGTACAGAGAGGTTCCAGAATGGCGAAACTACGACCGGACATGTCCGGTGGCAGGTGACCGGACGCTGGCAGCGTCCGATCAGTGGTTCACGGTTCAACGGTTGGGACGACCGGACGCGTCCGGTCAGGACGATTCAGCGTCCGGTCAGTAGCAGAAAAGCAGGATTTCGTCCTCAACGGCTACTTTCTCCATGGGGCTGATAAATAGACCCCCCCAACCGGCCAATTGGCATAAGTGGAGCTGAGGAAACATACCAAGGGTGTTGATACACCATTTTAGTGATCTCCACTTGCATAGTGCTTAGTGATTCATCAGGTGATTAGCGTAGGTGCTTTGCGAAGTGCTTAGGTTGATTAGACCACCGCTTATGCGCTTGCTCTAGGTTTAGGCCTAGTGTTTAGTGAGGTCTGCATACCTCTTACCACTCGGTGCTTGCGAGCACCATTGTTGTACATTGGAGGGGCTTGAAGTCTTACGAGATCACAGCAACCGCGTTTGTGGTGTGGCCGCCGCCGTATACTGGAGGGAACAAGGCCTGCGGCGTTTCGGCCGAAAGCTTGATAGTCAAGACGGCAGGGAGCATCCGGGAGAGGCTTGCCGGAAGGCACGTCGGAGACCCACTTGCGCGTGGGGAAGGCCCGAGGCTATCCACGGAGTTACCCAATTGGGAGCTTGGCCCTTGCGAGGGATTCCTTGTGAGGGGCTTCAACGAGGACTAGGGGGAAGCTTACGCGCTTCTTGATACCTTGGTAAAAATACCAGAGTCGTCGACGGGAGTTTGCATATCTCTACCTCACTCTTTAGCTTCCGCATTTACATTGATTACTTTACTACGTTTACGGTAAAGATAGCAACACACTAGCAAAACCATAGTTGCACATCTAGATAGTTTATCTAATGCATAGGTTTTGCTAGGGTTAGAAAAAGAGGCCATAGTTTAGAGTTAGATTTTTTAAGTTGCCTAATTCACCCCCCCTCTTAGGCGTCACGGTCCCTACAGTTAACATGAGTAATGAATAGCATAAACAGATAATTCTTAGTGATCATCGATTCCATAAGGGTCCAAGGCCGCTCGTGACCATGAGCACGGCTGATATACCGGTTTTATACTCTGCAGAGGTTGTACACTTTCACTGTGAGTTGTGATACCCAAATGCACGGGTTAATTACTCCCAAAACACTTCCAAGGTGAGCAGGCAGGGGTCACTATGAAGCCTTTCAAAGGTTCATCTAACAAATTAGGGCCATTAGATTCACTTGGTAAATAGATATAGGAAACCCCCTATCGAATGGCACAATTCCATCACATCTATACACATAAGAGTAGAGGTTGTCCTATACCCAATTTGGCAAGCCATTCTTACGCCAATAAAGGTAACCGCTAACAAGCTAGAAAAAGTCCTCATACTGAGCTAAAGCCAAAGCCATATAGCCCTCATAGCTGTACTGTAAGTCCTGGATGTTCGCTTACACATAAGTCCTTAGGGAGAGGAATCGAAAGCATTTAGAAAGTAGCTAAATACTCTAGCCCCCTGTTTCCAAGTTGCAAAAAAGTCATGTTTTAATATTTATTGCATATACCATTAGTCAAGTTACAAGATCATGGTTTAATTGAGCACTAGCAAAGCTACCCAATGCATATCCCGTAGGAGACAAGGTATAAGTTCAATACTAGAAAATCCCTATCAAGGTGGCACATGCAACATGAATTAAATGCATTAAAGTTGATAGGAAACAAGGATGATCCCATGCTATACTTGCCTTGAACAAAGTACTCCTACTGATCCTACTCGTCAAAGTAGTACTCTTGTTCACCCACGAATTGCTCACCGTCTATACTCGATAATCACAGCAACATACAAGCATCCAGAAGCAATCATGCATAGCAAACAAAAGCTATAGATTAGAACAGTACACCAACAGTATAAAACCAAGATGAAATGTTTATAAAACAAATCTACGTCTCGCTATGAACACACAGACACGAAGATCACAAAATTGGAGCTAAAACGAAGAAGTTATGAATTAAACAAGATTTCCTTTAGTAAAATAATAGATTAAATCTAACCTCAAATTTTAAAAGTTGAAAATATACCTAACAGTAGTATGAACATGTAGATTATGGAATTACAAACCTAACGCAAATTGAACGGATCAAATCGGAGTTAAAACAGAGATTTTATGGCTAAAACAAGATTAGTGGCAAAACTATAAATAGATGAAAACATATTTTGAATCTAATCCGAAGGAAACTACGCTTTCTAAAGAAGAAAATGTATTCAGATTTGCACGTTGGACTGTGGGTTCTATAATAAAAAACCTGAGGAGCTCTTTAGAAAAAATACAAGGACGGCGGGTTGAGATTTGAATAGTTGTAATGGCCTTTTTGCAAAATAGACCGGCGAAGGGGTATCGGGCGATACCAGCCGTTGGATTAGAATTGAGCAGCATGGATTGAATCGAGCAGGGGAGAGAGAGAGAGCTGACCGGCCGGAACAGGGCCGGCGCGGCGGTCCTCCATGGACGGCGACGAGGAACTCGCCGGCGTTGTCGGTTTGGGCAAATCCGAACCCAATATGACACGGGAAAAGTACGGCGACCAAGAGGGAGGCATGGCAAACTCATCTGGGCGATCAATTGCAACTAAAAATGAGCAGAGGCTGCGGGCAGCGAGCTATGGTGGCTACGAAGCGACTGCAGCGTGGGGAAAGCCATAACGGAGGGAGAAAGAGAGATTAAAGGGGTTCGACGTAGTCGCGAAGTCCACGCGAAGCTCGTAGATGAGCTTACCTTGAAGATGGATCGGCTAATCCACATGGCGGCGACGAACTTCTCCTCGGCGACTCGGATGGCGGCGCTAGGGCACAGGCGGCGTGGCAACTTGGTCCAGGGCGTGATAGGGAGAACGGCACAGGTACGAGCGCTATTGATGAAGCGACTGGCTTGCAGCGCACGCCTAGACGCGACGTAGCGGAGGCGGAGTCGATGCGGCATTGGCAATAGTGGGGATTCCCGTGCGGACACGGGAGAAAGACGGCGCTAACAGGGCGGTCCCAGCTGTCAGCGCGAGAGAGAGGAAGGAGACGCGCGGTGCGGACTCAGTTGGACTAGGCCGAGCGAAGCTGGGCCACAGGGGAGAAAGGAGAGCAGGCCGCGCGGGAAGCAAAGGGGAGCGGGGCTGGGCCGTCGGCCAAATACCAGGGAGGGGAAATGAAATCCTTTTCTTTTTCTTTCTCTAATTTTCAAACCAATTTTGAAATGCAAAATTCAAATTAATTTGAAGTTTGATTTCAAACCACACAATACAAAAATAATATGCAGTAGCATGAATGCACATACATATATGTAGATCTATATATGATTTTAATTTTAACAAAGTTATTATTTTTTTCCTAGATTTCAATGCTCACAAAATGCATAATTAAATATTTTTTCTCCTATTTTAAAACCATGCAAATTTTAGGGTGTGATAATAAGACTAAGAATGAACTATTCTAAGATATGAATGGTGCGCTATAGTGACTGGGTTCATCAGTACTTAATTGACTGTTGCAACCACTTCATCTTGAAGTCATTATATTGAAAGAGTGGTTTAAAATACATAATGTTATCTCCCCATAAATTCTCTCTGAAAAGCCTTAGTAATTGTTCTATTTAATGTAGAGTGGTCTACTATAGATGCTTGATCTAATGGTTCTTAAATTACTGTTACAATTTTTCATCTTAGTATACTATTCTATTGAGAATGGAACTAACAATAATAAAAGTACTAAGCCATTCGATCAAGGGGGAGCATGTTGGAGTTGATATCAGCTTGGTCAACTGTGACCAGAGTCTTGAGAGCCTAAGGACCATAAACATGCATGCCCTGATCTGGGGCACGTTAAGACTTTCTAATGGCTTGGTCCTAGACCACCCTGAGCACACAAAAAAAGAGATGCATCCTATCCTTCTCTCTAAGCCTATCAAGGGGAATATCTAACGCCTGCTGATTGAGGTGGCTCGGGAGTGGATCTGAAGACTGGTGTCCAACCGTCGGCCATCCCTGTGCCGGCGTCCTCCATCTCTGCCACTATGACAACGACACCCAAAACCGTGACTCTACATCCGATGGTAGTGCGCTTGCATCCACAAGGCGAAGGTCCTCGCTGCCCTAGGTGCATCTTCAATCAGGTAAGATTGATTAAGTCCTAATTAAGTGCTAAATTTGATTTAGGCCTTGTTAGGATACATGTGTATCCACCTCAATCCACATATGTTGCAGCGGAATGAAATGTAATTTAGTTTAATTCCACTTCAACACAGGTGGATTGAGACGAATACATACGCATCCAAATAAGGCCTTAGGTGTTCCTGTAATTAGGTTCATTAAGATCCTGTCCAAGTATATAAGTTCTAACACAAAGTTGTACATCCCATTGCAACACACGGACATATTTACCATGGTAAATGAAAGGAACTGCTGGCTTGGATCAAACGTGCATATCTAAAGTTTCACTTATCACTTATTGGTGACCGGCGGAGCAAATAATACACATACATGGGGTCGCAACAGGGGTGAACTCTTCTTTAAAATACTTCTATGCGCTAATTTAACATCCATCCATATACATACCATGATGCCTGCATCACGACGATGCAGTCATCAGGCCGCTGGACTTCTGGCGGTGGAACCACAACCTCCTCTCCCTGATGAACCTCTCCGCCTTCTCGTTGATGTCGTCTTCCGCCCCTCGTGGTGGACGGCCGCCGCCGCCGCCGTTGATGCTGGGCCTGGAAATCAGGTTGTGAAACTCGATCTTGTTCACCTTCTGCACCGGCACCTCCCCGACACGTGCAGCACCGGCACCGGCACCGGTGCGACCGGACAGAGCAGGGTTCTTGCCCCAACGATTCATCTCCGTCTTCTTGCTAAATAAGCTACTACTGGTTGTTAGATGCTCGTCCGGCCTGTTTCTTGGTTTGCTCGCGTTTGTCGTCTTGAGATGGGTGATGATGCAATTTGGCAACAGATATGGCCTCCGTTTATATAGGCGGCAGCAAGCCCAGCCACCGATCCTGTATTATTGAGTTGGGTGATGCGATAGCCAGCTGCACAGTTCTTGGACGACGACGCACGTGCCTCTCACTCTCAGGTCATCTCTGATTGCTTCGGATAAGCTGCGTGCGTCCGTGCCTCATATCCATGACCATGCGTGCCTCATAACTGACACTCGGCAAAGTGCTGGTTTCTAGTAGTGTAGGTGCGATGCTTGGAAGCTTTTGTGGAGTCGTCTCAGTCTCTCAGATGGCTGGTTGCAGTTGCATGGCAGCTGCGGTAAGGGATTGATTGGGATTCCAGAGAGATGCGAGCAGCATGGCTACGCTAGCTACCAAACCACCAACCGTGCTGCCACTTGCTTGCTAGGTAGCAGAGCGTCCAGGCGTGTTGCGCGTTGCGCACTAGGAGTATTGTTACCTCAGAAGAAGAATCTCGGTCGCACTTGCACCACATTTTCGCAAAGGCAAGCATGCAGGCAAGAGCATCTGAACCGGTCCAACGCGTGTCTGGGCTCTCTGGACACAGGACTGAGGCGTCAGCGATGGGTACGTCCGCATACGTAACCAGCTGACGGTATCAGGTAAGTAGTACAGATGTGTGGTGTGTCCATCGCGGCGAACAACCTAACTCTGCAGCAGCAACGGCCGGGGAGGTGTTTTTTCGTTCTTTGAAAGAAAAAAATCCAGAACGTTATTATTTATGCAGGTCTAATTTACTTACTAGGGAAGAGGACCCGAAAACTTTAAAAAGATTTTTCATGAATCAAATGAATTCAAATCAAAATATCGTCAATTACAAAGTTGTAGACCTCTTTGAGTACTACAACTTTGTTGTAAAGTTTGTGCACCTGACTTAGATTAGAAAAGTTATAAATTTTAATGTGCTGGACCTATATATTTATAGAGACGTGTCAAATTGTCAAACCACATCTAGAAATACCTTCATTTCTAGAGGTGTCTAAAAAGCCTAGCCTATAATTTTAGATGTGGTTCAGCTTGCTAGCCGCATCAGAAAATAACAGGGATTTCTAGAGGTCACTGGCTCTAAAAATAGATTTCTAGAGGCTGAGACAGCTCAGAAACCATTTTTAAGGCTGGTTTTAATAGAGCCAGATCTTCGGTAGAAAGGAGATAATATGAGTTAAGGAGGGTTTACTCCCATCAATCACTTCCCAAGCTAGGGAGACGTGGTAAATTAATGAAAATTACGCTTTCAGTAGAAAATGTGAACGCATTATCACCGTCCATCATGACATGTAATATATTTTGCACTCGAAAACCACTGCAGAGGAATTCTCATTTCTAAAGGTAGAACTCTGTTTTCTTGTATATTGTGTTGTTATCGGGAGATGGTAATACTCTCGATGATTTAGTTAATGGCCGTATAGTTAAAATGATAGTGCTACAATTGCTGAGAAGTTGAAGAACCAAGTGCAAAGACAGTCTCTGATCCGTAAAACTTATCACATGATGGAAGGACTCCGTCATCTTGAAGTTGTCAAGATAGGAAGAAACAAGAATAACACTCATGAGTTAGCGCAATTAGCTATTAGTTCAAGTCGTAGTCAAATCTTCTTTTCCTCTTTTCCAGAGTTTGTTCAGTCTCTTATTTGTACCGATGCTACTTGATTCTAAATAAACTTTCCAATTCACAAAGAAAAAGAGAAAGGTAAAACGAGGTGCGGCAGAGGAAGCTAAATGGAAAGGGAGGAATTGCACTGAAATAATGGCTTTGGATTTTCGTCCAGTCAATTCCTCTAAAATTATAATTATAAGCATTGCTTTTTATAATGGGAAATATTCAATACAAAATCCCTCTACTCGATGGAATCATGAAAACCCTTTAAAATATATACTTAGGAGTTTCAAAAAAATGAAACTATGCACATCCTTAATGCATCTATGGATGTATTGAAACTATCACTTCCAGAAACCTCAAATTTATCGAGTGTTTTTATGTTTGCCGAGTGCATTCTCTCGGGCACTCGGCAAACAAATTCTTTGCCAAGTGCTATCCTAAAAACACTCGGCAAATAAAAACACTCGTCAAAGATTGGGGTTTGCCGAGTGTCAAACAAAAAACACTCAGCAAATAGGGGGTTTACCGAGTATCACAAAAAAACACTCGAAAAAAAGGGAGGTTTGCCGAGTGTCCAAAAACAACACTCGACAAAGCAAAAAATGTAGAAAAAAACACCCGCCCCTCCCCTCCCTCATGCACACACCCCCACCTCCGGCACCCGCCCCTCCCCTCCCCAGCCCCCCGCACCCGCCCCCCTCCTCCCGCACCCACCCCCTCCCTCCGCCGCTGCCCCCCTCCCTCCGCCGCTGCCCCCCTCCCTCCCTCCCCTCCTCCCGCCGGCGGCCAGCCCCTCCCCTCCTTCCCCTTCTTCTTCACCGCCGGCGCCCGGCCCCTCCCCTCCCTCCCCTCATTCTTCCCTGCCGGCGGCCGGCCCCTCCCCTCCCTCCCTTCTTCTTTCTTGCCGGATCTGCCCCCTCCCCCTCCCCCCCCCCCCCCCGCGCCACCTGGCCAGCTGCGCCCAAGATGCCAACGCCACCGCAGCACACACGACCACCGCCGCCGCCCACGACAGTGCCTCCATCCTCCAGATCTGGCCGGGGGCACCTCCCTCCTCCAGATCCGACCGTCGGCGCCTCCCTCCTCCACACAGAAGGGCGCCATGTTGGCCTCGGCGTGGTTTTAGTCCCGTATGGGATTTTGACTGATTGTTGACTCAACTTAAATAGGCTACACACTTGTGCACCAATAGAGAAGTTGAAAGAAGCCAAAGGCCTGCCACACACACGCACGTGCCACCGCCGAGCCAAGGCGCGACGTGATGTGCACGAGCGCGGGTGTGGGTTGGTTTTGCCACTTGGGTTGGCTAAGGAAGAGGAAGAGGTACATGCGCTAATGTGGAGGAGTTACTTATCACTTCGACTCATCATCTCCCTGATCTCTCTGGCATTACCTTCCCTCCCATCTCCCTGTTGCCTCACGCGTCATACCAATCCATCCTCCAGTCGAGTTGTACTCGAGTACTCCCCGTCCCATCCTCTGCGTGCACGGAGCTTTGGGAGAGCAGGCCTCCAGAACTGCCGTTCGTATCGGGACACCTGCTCGGGTGTGTGCTGGCGATAATGTGTTTGGGTAGCGTCTCTGTGATTGCTCCCCGTCTTCGTCTTCATCGAAACGTCTTCATCTCCTTCCTGGTTTCTTCCCGGTGAACGTTCGAGGGACGGCACTACATACATCTTCCTACAATGACTGTGGTCCGCGATTTCGAGTAGCTCATCATGAGTGGGTCTGGAGCCACCGGTACCTTGAGCATGGCTCCCTCCACAAGGTACATCTCTATTCTCAAATTGGTTAAGTTCAATCTCTTTTCTGCCATGATCACTATGATGTTCATCAACATATTTGCTGCCAATCTGAGTAGTAGTAAAATCACACACATGCACATATTTGTCATCACAAATTTGTTAATATTTTTCTACATTAATTTTAACATGAAATTGCCTAAATTCCTAACAATCCAAAAACCTGATATTAGACAATTTTCTGTTAGTGGTTTTGCTGCTGCTTTGAAGCCAAATGATTTTGATGGAACAAATTACAAGACATGGCGTGCTACGATTGTGCTGTGACTTACTGCTATGAACTGCTATCACGCCGCACAGGGGAAACTTGAACAATTTACTCTAGAGGAGGAGGAAAAGTTCAATGTAGCTGATAACCTATTTCAAAGTGCCTTGATTAGTGCACTTCATAGCAAATATGAGGACAGCTACCTTCGTTACATGTCAGGCAAGGAATTATGGGATGCACTTGATGCTAAGTTTGGTGTTTCTGACGTCGGTAGCGAGCTGTACCTCATGGAGCAGCTGTTTGACTGCAAGATGGTTGGCAACCGTTCTGTGGTCGAACAAGCTCATGAGATACAGGCACTGGCTAAGGAACTCGAACAGTTTCCATGTGTGTTGCCCGACAAGTTTATGGCCGGCGGTATAATCGCTAAGCTGCCACCTTCTTAGAGGGATTTTGCTATCTTTCTAAAACACAAGAGACAAGAGTGTGGCATGGCTGAGCTTATTGGGTCTTTTGATGTTGAGGAGAGGGCGAGAGCAAAAGACACGCGTGGGAATGGCGTTGAGTCTTCTAGTGCCAATATAGTGTAGAAGAAAAATTCAAATGCATCTCATAATAATAAGAAGAAGAACAAGCAAGAGAACAACTCGAAGCCTAAACAAACAACCACTTTTAAGAAGAAAAAGAACAACAAAGATGGTTGTGCTTTGTTTGTGGGAGTGATGAGCATTGGGCAAGTTCATGCCTAGGCCACAAATTTAAGCAAGAGAAGAAATCTGTAAACATGGTTATTAGCGTGGCTAAAGAAGGAACATCTGGGTATGATAATTCTTTACCTACTGTTCTTTTAGTTTGTCATTCACCTGAGTGGTGGATGGACACTAGGGCTAATATTCATGTGCGTGCTGATGCCTCTTTGTTTTCTTCTTATCAGGTCGGCGGGACTGGAGCTTTGCTGATGGGGAATGGGTCCCATGTGTGTGTTCTAGGTGTTGGTATGGTCATTCTGAGGTTCACTTTCGGAAAGATGGTGCTACTAAAGAACGTGTAGTATGCCATCTCCATCAAAAGGAATCTAGTTAGCAGTTCTCAATATCGTCGGGATGGTTATAAAATCATCTTTGAGTCCAATAAATGTGTACTGTCAAAGTATAGAACTTTTATTGGTAAAGGTTATGATTGCGGAGGCTAGTTCCGCTTATCCTTGCATGATGATGTGTGTAATAAGATTGTGAACAATGCTATTATCCCTGATGAGTCAAATATTTGGAACTCATGTCTTTGTCATGTTAATTTTGGTTGTCTATTGCGGCTTGCAAATCTGAATTTAATCCCAAAAATTAATTCAGTCAAAGGTTCTAAGTGCCATGTGTCTGTGTAATCTAAGCAACCTCGTAAGCCTCACAAGGCTACGGAGACGAGGACCTTAGCGCCATTAGAACTAATCCATTCTGATCTATGTGACATGAATGGTGAGTTGACTAAAGGTGGCAAAAGATATTTCATGACTTTTATAGACGATTGTACTTGATTTTGCCATGTGTACCTATTAAAAACAAAAGATGAAGCGTTGCATTACTTTAAGATCTATAAAGCTGAAGTAGAAAATCAACTTGAGAGGAAAGTTAAACGGTTAAGGACTGATCATGGTGGAGAATACTTTTCAAGTGAATTTTCTTAATTCTACGTAGAACATGGAATTATTCATGAGAGGACACTGCCATACTCACCACAATCCAATGGGATTGCCGAAAGAAAGAACCACACTCTAACTGAGTTGGTTAACACCATGTTGGAGATAGCGGGACTATCTAAGGAATGGTGGGATGAGGCTATTTTGATAGCATGTCATGTCCTGAATAGAGTTCCTACAAAGAATAAAGAAATCACACCATTTGAGCAATGGGAGAAGAAAAGATTAAATCTCTCTTATTTGCGCACTTGGGGTTGTTTGGCCAATGTGAATGTGCCAATTAACAAGAAGCGCAAACTTGGACCTAAAATTGTTGATTGTGTTTTCCTTGGTTATGCTATTCATAGCGTTGGATATAGATTCTTAATTATCAATTCTAGGGTACCTGACATGCATGTTGGTACTATCATGGAGTCCAGAGACGCTACATTTTTTTGAAAGTGACTTTCCCATGAAAAATGTGCCTAGCACGTCTAGTGATGAACCCATAATTCCCCATGAGCAATTTATTCTGATAGAACATTCTGAGGAACCTCATATGCATAATCCTAAGGAGGATGACATTGTAGTCACTCGAAAGAGTAAGAGGCAACAGACTACAAAGTCTTTTGGTGATGACTACATTATGTACCTTGTGGATGACATACCAAGAACCATTGAAGAGGCATATTCCTCTCTTGATGCTGACTTATGGAAGGAAGCAGTACGGAGTGAGATGGATTCAATCATGTCTAATGGAACTTGGGAAATTGTTAAAAGTCCTTATGGATGTAAACTAATAGGATGCAAATGGGTGTTTAAGGAAAAGCTTAGGCCTGATGGTATAATTGAGAGGTACAAAGCAAGGCTTGTGGCCAAGGGTTATACCTAGAAAGAAGGTGAAGATTTTTTTGATACATATTCACCTGTTGCTCGATTGACCACAATTCGAGTGTTACTTTCTCTGGATGCCTCTCATGGTCTTATAATTCATCAGATGGATGTAAAGATAGGTTTCCTAAATGGAGAGTTAGAGGAGGAGATCTATATGGATTAGCCAGATGGATTTGTAGCAAATGGTCAAGAGGGCATGGTGTGTAAGTTATTTAAGTCCTTATATGGCCTGAAACAAGCTCCTAAGTAGTGGTATGAGAAGTTCGACAAAACTTTGACATATGCCAGCTTTGTTGTAAATGAAGCTAACACATGTGTGTACTATCGGTATGGTGGGGATGAAGGAGTGATCTTGTGTTTATATGTTGATGACATACAAATCTTTGGAACTAGCCTTAATGTGATTAAGGAGGTTAAAGACTTGTTGTCTAATAATTTTGAGATGAAAGACTTGGGAGAAACTGATGTTATTCTTAATGTCAAGCTGTTAAGAGAAGACAATGGTGGGGTTACACTTTCACAGTCCCACTATGTGGAAAAGGTATTGAGTCGATTTGGGTTTAGTGATTGTCATCCTGCTCCTACGCCTTATGACACTGGTGCGCTATTAAGGAAAAATTGAAGAATAGCAAGGGATCAATTGAGATACTCCCAAATCATTGGTTCGCTTATGTATCTAGCTAGCGCCATGAGGCCTGATATCTCGTTTGCTATGAGCAAACTAAGCCAGTTTGTGTCAAATCTAGGAGACAATCATTGGTGTGCTCTTGAGAGAGTACTGCGCTATCTGAAAGGTACTATGAGCTATGGCATTCACTATACCGGGTACCCAAAGGTACTAGAGGGTTTCTGTGATGCTAATTGGATATCTAATGCTGATGAGCATTATGCCACAAGCGGTTATGTGTTCTTGCTTAGAGGTGGCACTATTTCCTAGAAGTCTTGCAAGCAGACTGTTTTAACAATGTCAACTATGGAAGTAGAACTCACAGCATTAGACACCGGTGGCACTGAGGCCAAGTGGCTTTGTGAACTCCTTATGGATTTATCGGTTGTAGAGAAACCTATACCGTCTATTTCTATGAAACGTGACAACCAAACTGTGATAACTAAGGTAAACAGTTCTAAGGACAACATGAAGTCCACAAGGCATGTTAAGCGGAGATTAAAATCTGTCAGAAAATTGAGAAACTCTAGAGTGATAGCGTTGGACTATGTCCACACGTCTAAAAATCTGGCACATCAATTCATTAAGGGACTGTCACGTAATGTGATAGATAGTGAATCGAGTGAAATGGGCTTGAGACCCACATGAAGTCTATCATGGTGGTAACCTGTTCTATGTGATCGGAGATCCTATGAAGTAGAATGGTGAAACTAGCCAGGGGTAGGCTATGAGGAAAGACCCTTAATTAAACCCATGTCAGATGCTCTTCTTTCCTTTTCTGTAAGGTAAGTTGGTTTTATAGCTTAATGTGTTTCAAAGTGGCTTGTTGAAGCAAAGATGTTGTCCTACAGAACAACTTTTAAGAAACACACCTATGTGAGTTCGATTGCTAGTCACAGTCTATGAGATTTGGGTGATATCTAGATACTCATGAATAGGTCAGGAGTATGACTTATATTCTCCAACAAGAGGGGATGCTTTTTGCAACCTAGTATCAGTAAAGAGCCTAGGTGAAACTTATTTCGCACAAAACTATTAATTCAAGGCTTAGTCCATTGTATAGTTGTGAGTAAGTGTAACCTTTGCTCTAGGTGGAAGTTCAACTTAACAGTCTCCATCGAAACACTGGTATATCAAACGACAGAGGAAACTGAGAGCATTTCTTATGTGCCCTAGAATTTGGTGGGGATTGTTGAATATTATATGGATTTAGGCCTATATTTTATTTAATAAAACAATTAATTCTAGGCCCATATTAAATGTTGTGGTACAATATAGGTTTAGTCCCCAAAGGGCTGCCACCTACAAACACAACCACCACCACAAGTCCACATCTAGATGGAGAATGCATCAAGTCATCATTTCCTAGCAACCTAGCATGACCACACCTCACAATGAGAGGTGCTAACTTCACCCTACAAGCTCAGAGCAAGGGTGACATCAATGTCCCACAAAGCTTGTGGCGACACTGACAAAGCATGGCCTTATGTGAAAGAACACAGCTTGCAAACAACTACTGATGAGATGCCCCACATGAACCAATGGTTTAGGGTTTAGGGCATAATCACCAAGGCAACACCTTGAAGGAGGAAATGACACTGCATTACTGTCGTCCATTCAGGCTAACCCCGGTAAAATTTTCTAGAGGAAATTCACAGGGTAAGGAAGATGTGCCTAGAACTACACTTGGCGCCTGACGGTGTCACCGTCATCAGCTTCTACAGAAGTCAACGAAGAGTTTTGCCTAGTTCTACCACCTCATCCACACAAGGAGCAACAACACCATCCTATTGAATATTATATGGGTTTAGGCCCATGTTTTATTTAATAAAACAATTAATTCTAAGCCCAAATTAAATGTTGTGGTACAATATAGTTTTAGTCCCGTATGGGATTTTGACTAATTGTTGACTCAACTTAAATAGGCAACACACTTGTGCACCTATAGAGAAGTTCAATGAGGCCAAAGGCGCGCCACACGCATCCGCGCCGCCGCCACTGTTGCCGAGCCGAGCCGTGGTGTGTCGTGCACGAGCGCGAGTTGGTTTTTCCACTTGGGCTGGCTAAGAAAGAGAAAGGGGTACATGCGCTAATGTGGAGGCATTACATTACCTTCATCCTCCAGTCAAGTTGTACCCGAGTACTCCATGTCCCATCCTCTACGCGCACGGAGCATTGGGAGAGCAGGCCTTCGGAACCGCTGTTCGTATCGGGACACCTGCTCAGGTGTGTGTGGGTGATCAGGTTTTTGGGGAGCATCTTCGTGACTGATCACCATCTTCGTCTTCATCGGAATGTCTTCATCTCCTTCCTGGTTCTTCCTTGGATCGGCCGTCTACTTCCCGGTGGACGTTCGAGGGACGGCATTGCATACATCTTCCTACACCGACTGTGGTCTGTGACTTCGAGCAACTCACCATGAGTGGGTCTAGAGCCACCGACACCTTGAGCATGGGTCTCTCCGTAGGGTACATCTCTATTCTCAAATTGGTTAAGTTCAATCTCTTTTTGAAGGACCGAAAACGTCAACTAGAGGGGGGGGGGGTGAATGGGAGCCTCAAATTTATTTCGAAACTCTAAGCCGCTGTCCCAAAATCACAACCCAAGAGCAAACACACATGAGATCGGTATGATCACAAGCCAACGGGTGGCTGGGTACCTTTGGTGATGACCAAGAAGTACAGCGGATCAACCGAGAACCGATGGAAATAAGAGCTCGAAAGAACGACAGAAAACAACACAATCTGCATAGGACTGGACTGTCTGCCAAAGGGAGCCCGAACTGTCTGTGGGTTAGGTCCTAGACTGTCCGAGGTTGCGGGCCGGACTGTCCGGTGTTCAACTCCCAAAAACCGAACGATGAGAAATAGTTCTGACCTGGACAGAAAGAACAACGGCGGAGTGTCTGCAGTTGAATTCTGGACTGTCCACGGTGAGGTCCTAGACTATCTGGTGTTCAGAGCCGCAAAACACAACCAAAAGAAACCTTCTGCTCGCGATGTGAATAGTACATGCGGACTGTCCGGGGGTTAGAGGCGGACTGTCCGTGGGTTGCAAAATCAGCACGAACAGAGTCGCCCGAAAATCGCCCGGAGCAAGGAAAATCCTGATTTGCGGCCAAATCAAAACCAATTACCACCGAATTTTAACCACATGTTCACAAGGCAATAGGTGAGCCACCCCTATGAGATCATCACCCAATTTGAAGCCAATCAACGGGAAATCAAGAAACCCCGAAGAACACCGGTTTTCTAACCCTAAAGCTTGATTCGACCAGATCTATGAACTCATGAGGAATTATATGAAATCCTTCAGTGAAAAGACTCAATTCACGTCCTAGTTCATCTTAGTGTAAAAGGAACGAATCAAAACGGTCTCAAAACAACGAATCGAACCACACAAGACAAGGGAGAAAGGGAGAACACGAAGAACACAAACATGATTCCCAAGAACATCTCTCAAATCGAATCCCAGAGGACACGAGGAGGTTAGAGCCTCCATTCCCATTGCAATCTTTGGTTCTTACACAAATTCCCCAATTTGTAGACCTCTTTGACAATAAAACCTAAGGGGAGGGGAAAACCTAGAGAAGGATGAAGCAAAAAAATGAAAGAGGTGAGGGAGATGGGAGCTCCCTCATCCTATTTAACAGGGCTATTACACAATCCTAGTTTTGCCCCTAGATATTTTGAGTCGAACCACTTAACCCGAGGGCGTTATGGTCCAACCCGAGGTAATCTTCATCCTACGGCCACCATGCCCTTCATGAGATAGCTTCGCCTCAACGCGAACTCCTCGATGCCGCCACATGCCGTCCGTTCCTCCTCGGAACGTCCGCCCAGGTTTTGAGGCCCAAACCCGTGAAACCGGCCACCGATGATTTTGAGGCCCAAACCACCAAATCGCCCGTGAGTAGCGTACTCCATATGCGTCCCCCGCCACTCGACACATGTCACCACCATCCTCGACCGCCCAACCGCCAAGTCTTCTTGAGCCCCGCTCGACTCGCACATCCGCCGTCTTGACTCGGTCAACACGGTCACTCCCATGCACACTTGCGCTTGTCGATGTCCCAGATATCAGCCAACGGAGCTGGTCACCCGGCCTCCTGGTCCCTCAGTCCAAGCCTCACGTCCGTCGTTCACTCCCGGTCCATCGGCATGGCACGTCTCTACTTGACCTTCACATCGCCGTCGACCACCGGGTCCGAGCTCCACACCTGCACACCACAAGCCAAGAGACATGTCATACAACCCAACTCACGCCATGGTTAGTTCACAAACTCAATCCAAGACGCGAATCACGTTGACAATCACTCATCACAAATCCGAACCACAAGGGCACATATCAACCTTGTGTTCACACTTTTCCGCCATGATCAGTATGATGTTCATCAACATATTTGCTGCTAATTTGAGTAGTAGTAAAATCACACACGTGCACATATTTGTCATCAAAAATTTGTTAATATTTTTCTAGATTAATTTTAACATAAAATTACCTAAATTCCTAACACATCCCACAGCCAGTCCCATGAGAACCCCTGCGCACAGCCAACGGCCAACAACGCACGCAGCCACCACCGTAGCAAGCTCCTACCACCGTTGATTGGAGACAATAATTTTTGATAGTCGCTGTTGGATGACTATAGGTGGACCGTTTACATAGCACAGAGAACTCCCAATTTTCGCAGTAGAGATGTACATCTAGAAGAAATTAAAGTACATATATATCTGCTCTATATGTTTAATCCATAACACAGGAATAGAGAACATGTTAATTTCACTGTTGTACTATTACCAGCAGAGTGCCTCTTTTTCTATCTCTACTTGTTCTACTCATCGGCAGAACTACCTACACAGACTGTCCAAACAATAAAAGTAAAAATATAAACTACACTTTGAAATAATTAAGGCCCTTGAAAGTTAGATATATACTCAGTTTAACCAACGGCACTAAAAGCTGGGTAGTGCGGAATATCTCTGCTAGCAAATTAGTTTGGTGGTGGAATCTGATTAGGTAAAATAATTGGCACGTGGTAAGGAAGGAGGAGTGATGACACATCTAAATTGATGCTAAAAAGCAAAAGTGTGTATCATATATAATCATTCAGACATATATATCTTATCGTAGTTAGCTGTCTGGTAATATGACACAACAAGCAAACCAAATTAATGACCATTTTTCTTTAAATATTTAAACAGAAGCAGTAGAAAAAGGATCTGATACTAACCACCACTTAATTACATGCAGCTAATGAGAGCATATATACTAGTAGGTTCCGGAAAGTACTGAGAACGTACAGCTAATATAATGGAATATCACGACCTTGACCCTCCTCCATGGTCTACTTCTTCCGTCCTGAAATACAAGGGATTTAAGCAAAAGTAAGATGAAAATAAGGCGAATATCAAAAGACTAATATACCCCTAGTTAATTTGTTGTCCTCTAAGTTCTTTTTCAATGACAAAATAATTATTGGTTAAAGGATAAGAAAATAAGAAGGTGAAGCATATAACTAGAATTTTAGTATGACTTGCATTTAGAGAAAAATTAAAAAAAACAATATACAACTAGAAATGGATGTACTTTTGTGAATCGGTGCGTTTATTTTGGCCCCGAAAATGGCTATAATCATGCAGAAACCTTGACACCTATATTAGTCCTGATTCCAGTTCAATACTTTTTTGTCCTAGGAAAAGACTTTGAGCAATATTTTAGATATGGAGCCAATTTTTTTTAGAAAGGACGGCAAAAGCTTTGCCGCAGATTTTATTAGATTATAAAAAGGAAAAAGATATGTACAAAAATATTTACAGGTTCACAGCCACCACCCTAAAACTGCCACAACTAGAAATACAACTAGGCCAGCCCTGCAGGAAAGGAAAGATTGAAAACCAGGAAATATTTAATTGAGATGTTTATTCTAAAAGCATAACATGCCGTGCAAGCAAGCTTAAGAGTTTGATAGCCCGCAAGCAGAAAATTGATGAGAGACTCGATCGATCATTCCCCCTGAAAATCGAAAAGAGTAGGTGGAATCTGTGATGTTCTAGTGTGATCTCATTCCCCACAAAAAATGTTTGAAACGTTGGACCCCTAATTGTTTTCGTGGAAACACAGAAGACGCCCGGCCTTGCAAGTGGAGAATTACTGAAAAAAAGGATAATTCCTGTCGGCCTTGCAAGTGGAGAAAGGTCCTTGCTTCAACAAAGCTAAAAGAAATGGCAGACTAATGTAACTAAGATACGAATTTTGGGAAAACCTAACTATATATCTTTAATTGTATATCCAATACCATCCCAATGAGAAAATCCACACAAATTAGTGACCTTGCTTAGTCACGGATATGATGGTGTATATATGGCTTACATTGAGGGCAAACGATCAGCTAGAGCTGATAGCTGCAGCCATGAGAAAGCTCACACTGTCACACTCACACCGTAGTCATCAGGTCAATTCAGTTATTTCTCGATCGATCGCTAGCTGGATTCATCGATCTGCTAGCTAGCTAGGAGTAAAAGAAACTGCAAGGCTAAGCTTGTGGCTGCACGTCGCAGTAGAAGCGCATCAGGTGCCTTCCACATACAGGAGACTTGACTCCGTCGATGGGAGTATTTCTTGGGTTGGGTCTCTCCCGCACGCTCCACACGCATGCATGTACCTACCAGTTTTTTTCTGCTTGGGTGTGAACTCATCTTCTCTTTTTCTTCTTTCAGGACTCAGGAGTCAGGAGACTTTGACTGAAATTAATAACGTGGACGCAAAAGACTAATAACTCTATGTGTGGAACAAACTAGGTTCTGCAACAAGACCAATATTTGATTGTTTTCTTTTAGATAACCATAATCGCCCTGTTCGCTTGGACTTGTTTGGCTTATAAGCCGCACTTTTTCAGTCAACGAACTGTATTTTTCTCTCACACCAAATCAGCCAACAGTACTTTCAGTCATGCCTTATCAGCCAAACAAGCCCAAACGAACAGGGCAAATGATAGGACGAGGACGTCCGTCCGAAACCTGACCCGCCCATGCCAACCTGTACGTTCCACATGCATTGTCATTCACTGGTTCGTTCATGCCTTGGAAAAATATCCACCACCGATCCTCTATCTCTCTATCGTGCCACCCTATCTCCGCTCTCTCTCTCGCCTGCCTCCAGTGCTACTCCCTACCTCCCTCCTTGCCACGTCACGCAGCCGGCGCCGGCGAGCCACCTCCTACAAGCGTCGTCGGCCCGCTGCCTCCATTGAACTTCACATGCTGACGAGCCTCTATTTTCCCAAGCAGCAAGGAGATGTTGTGCTGCGCTAAAAGCGCATGTTGCAAGCATATGTTTTCAAGTGTTTCATAGGTATGTTGCGAGTGCTTCATCATATGGATATTGCAAAAGTAGATTGGGATGTTGCATATGTTGCAAGTGTTTCAAATGAATGTTGCAAACATTTGTCCAAAATGTTTCATCTGTTTCAGACGTATGTTGCAAGCATTTTGATCTGGATGTTGCATATATTTATGTTCCAAATGTTTCATCTGTTTCTGTCTTATTTTGTAGCAAGTGTTTTTATGTTGCAAGTTATAAGTGTTTTATCTGTATGTTTCATATGTTGCAGTGTCTATGCACGTGTTGCAAGTGTATGTTCCAAATTTTTTGCTGTTTTAGACGTATGCTGCAAGTGTTTTGTCTAGATGTTGCATATCTTGGAGTGGCTATACACATATGTTGCAAGCTTATGTTCCAAATGTTTCGCCTATTTCAGATGTATTTTTGCAACAAATGCTTCATGTTGCAAGTGTTTCCAGTAGCAGACGAGGGAAGCGAGCGCAGGTGGAGGCGGTCCCCACATGCATGCGCAGCAATAGGCGCGTGGGCGTAGAACCATGTGAGCAGTAGGCGAAGGCGCACAGCAGCATGCGAGCAAAAGCACACGAGCAGCATGTGAGCAGCAGGCGCATGCGAGCTGCAGCATGCAGGCATGCATAGCACCAGCAGGCGGGCGTGCAGCAGTGGGCGCGGGCCGGCAGGCGCAACAGCATGCGGGGCAGGCGGCGTAGGCGCGAGCGTCCGGACAGGTGCTAGCGTCCGGAGGTCCAGGCGCTAGCCACGCCGTTTAGATAACGAAACAAAGTTCCACCCTCTACCACGACCAATATTTGATTTTTTTGGGATCAGAATATGGCGATAGATGATAGATCACAAGTAGTAATAAAAACTGTCACGATTAGCTTCGGTAACTGACAACTCCAGATCTAAATGAGAATATGAAGTGACCGATGCAACCCAAGTTTTGGCATAGTAGTATGCATCCCTATTAGCCGTTTGGGAACGTTTGGAAAATGGAAATAAAAGGATGAAACTGGAAAGACCAGATAAAAAAATACATGACATTAGCAATATAGCTCAGTACACACAAACATGAGGACATTATAACATTAGTCTTTAGAAACCTCACTTCCTAATTTCTTATGGTGTAGAGGTCTGGCTTATGGGGCGAAATTAGTAGCATGGAACGAGTTGCTCCCACACATTATCGAGGGCAGATTTGGCATCACCAAAGATCGTATCAGCGACATACTATATATCATATGGCAAAAACATTTACCAACACACCTTTTGCAAACCCACTGTTGTAGGTGCAATAATCTTTACTGGACCAATCTTTGGCGACCAGCATGAGGTTTACTGACAAAATATGCATGAGGTTTACCAATGAACATAATCCATTCTAATTTTCCTATTATTAACAAAAAAAGCATGTGAGCCCTATATTCATCCCCACTCTCAACAGCAAAACTCACTACACAATGAAGCCTAAGGGTCCAAATGAACCGGTTTCACAAAGTTTTGCCAATAGAATTGGCCTTTCCCTGTGAATGGTGTGAACTGCAACTCTTACCAATTGAAACGACCATGAGCATCTGAATACTGGGATACCACTCAAGATGGGGAGATAATGGATTGGGTCTTCTAAAACTTATTGGGCTCAACTTAATCTATAAAAGAAAACATAAACTAACTAGCGTGATGTACACATTAGTTTTTTTAGTGTGCTCTAACTACCCAGCCTCCAAAAAGTTTTGTGACCTAGGGCCAATCCAATCAACTAGATTATACTAATCTGGAAAAGATAAATGCCACATCAATTAAGAACAATATGGAAGCTTAAATATGGTACGTAAAGAGCAACTCAAGAGAGGACAAACTCGTGGATATGAGAAGATTTTTCCTATGTAATTGGTTTCCAAACCACAGCCCCTAGTCCATATTGGTGCTCCATCAAGGTATGCTCCTGATCACCAAGCCTTCCCACGATCATGGTGTTGAGGTTTCCACTGAGGCTTGTAACAAAAGGCAAGTGCCACATTGAGGCTCACCACCGCCGCTCGACTCTTTTGGTTTCATTGGTGTTGTCCACTATGGTACTTCTCTACCAACAAAGCGGTCTCCTCCCAGCTCCCCCGCATAGTAAGCATACGAAGCTTGGAGGGTAAATGTATCTGGAAGGTCACCAAGACCACAAGTACTCTAGCTAGTACGATTATGAGGGCACACCATATCAATCACTCAGACTTTCAAGCTACAAGCCTATCTCTCACAAGGATGAATGTACTAAGTCCTATTCTATGCCTTGCATGTGATCAATATGCAGTTGAGAAGATGGATGGAGTGTAGAATCACTTGCTCTAGCTTCTAGCCACCTTGGGGCACTACAAAAACATCAAGCAAGATCATGGAAATGTATGTGTATAGTCCACCACCCTAGTTAGTGCCATTACAAACTCACAGCAACCTTTTATTCTCACTAGATGATCCCATGCTAGCCCTTTTTCATTGTCGGACCACCCGGCTTTGTGACCTATGAAGTAGCCATTGTCAACATCTATCTGCTACACTATATGGGGTGCTTCCTCGACCATCGGATTGACCTTTGTGTAGTAATCCATAGTGCTTGAGCACACACGCAGTGCCACTTGATGACTTGGAGATTGTATGGCGAAGTCATCTTATCACCTGTCGAACCATGGTGGTACTATTTGTTGATAGTTTGGCCATGTTAAGTTTGTGCAATGCTTGATGCATGGTATCGTTAGACCATCCAATATGCACAAGTCCATGGTGCAAAGTATTCATAGCACCACCAAGTTGTGCCGCCCAGTGCCACATCGACATCGTATGGTGCTAACTCGCTACACCCTGGATCAACTTGAGGTTTCATCAATGGAGGGTAGCACCTCTGTTCCAACCTAGGATAGTGGAGGATTCAACTATATAAACTCATACAGACTTGTTACTTGTTCCTATGACTAGTCTATGTGATGTTTGCTTTTTTTTTTGTAATTGAGATGTGACGTAATCCTTGTAACTATCACCTTAGCGAAGTTGTTGTGAACATGGCGGTTAGAATTCCTTTGTCGACCTGTCGTTATAGTGCAACTCAAGTGATGGGGCACGTTGTTGATATGAAAGTGATATGTCATGCCAAACAGCGAGCACATCATGTGTAGCCCACAACAGTTTGTCTCTAGTACATGGTGGTAGTGCAAGATAGATAGTAAATGATGGCACTTTCGTGGCGAACAAGTTTCCGAGCTAACTAGCAAAGGTTGTCGAAGCTGATCTCACCAGGGAGGGATTCCGTCTAGGCATGTGTGTTTGTGGTTGCCTTAGATTGGTCGGCAAGCCTAGGGAATCACCTTTGATTGTTAGACCAGGAGATGAACAGCATGTTAGGGTTAGAATAGTAGTGTGTGGAACAATGAAGCTGGGAGTTGAAGAGTTCGCCTAGAGTAGTAAAGTAAATTGATCGTGTCGTCTTCAATTTAAGAACCAATCAATACTCCCATATAATACATCAAATTTCTAGCTAGATGCTTTTAGGACAAATTTGAGCAGGTCACGGCATCCCTTGGAGCCCATGATGTCACTACGTCAGAATAGCACTTCACTACTAGTTCAAAATACCCCATCACTGCCAGATTTTGAACCGACACAACCATACCGGTAGTGATGAGGGTAAGCTATCACTGTCAATTCCTACAAAACGGTGGTGTTCATTTCCACCAATACTGCCAGTTCATAAGACCACCCGGTAGAGTTCAGTTCCATTAACACTGTCGGATTGTGGCTAAGCCAATGCTGCCGGTTTGTGGCTCGAGCCGACAGTGCCATCACTACCAGTTTTGTTGCTAACCGGCAGTGATATTTACGTTCGTATTTTAATGTTTTATAATTTATTTTAATTTATATTTTTTCATAGAATCGGGTTTCGCTTTATATACGCTACGTAGACGATAGGTCCATCAATATTAAATATTACAAATGTTACGGTTATAGTTAAAATGTTCTTATCAAGATCTCGATCCCTCAAAATAAAAAAGAAATGTTCTCGGACTTCACAGATTGTGCAATGCTTCTCGGACTTCTTACAATAATTTGGCGAGCCACTTTGGGCCATACTGGTCCTTGTACTTCACGGATTGTGCAATGAAAAATACTCTATCTTTTTCCAATGCCTTGGCTAAGATGAATTTTGCTAGTGACGATTGCAACAATCCGTGAAGTACACATATGTTGCAAGCTTATGTTTCAAATGTTTTGCCTGTTTCAGATGTATTTTGCAACAAATGCTTCATGTTGCAAGTGTTTCCAGTAGCAGGCAAGAGAAGCGAGCGCAGGCGGAGGCGGTCCCCATATGCATGCGCAGCAATAGGCGCGTGGGCGTAGAAGCATGTGAGCAGTAGGCGAAGGCGCACAACAGCATGCGAGCAAAAACACGCGAGCAGCAGGCGCATGCGAGCAGTAGGGCGAGTAGCAGGCGCATGCGAGCTGCAGCATGCAGGCATGTGTAGCAACCGGTTTTAAGAACAAAACCAGATACACACCATATGTGAGCCTAGGAAGTCAAATCTCACATATAGCTATAAATAAGGGTAATATCAATAGACAATGCTTAAATACATAACGTATTAGTGTACAAAATGTAACCTCAGAGTATAGACAGCGTAAAGACAACTCCGATCTTCAGGCGAAGACTCCAAATCCATAGGGACAACTGACTAGTTGATCACAAGCCTAATTCCTCTAAACTCTAGCAATCTGGTACCCACCCGAAATTTTTATCCAAATAATTGAAAAGTAAAGCAAGCTAAGTACATGTCGTACTCAACAAATATAACATGGGGTTCATGAGGCTCAAAAGGCTAACACTGGTTAACTGCGATTAGCTTTTAATGAGTCATCTTTTAGCAATTGAGTAGCAACAAGTTTATCACAAGCCCATAAACACATGATCAGGTAAACATGAATAATGAATAGCATAAACAATAATCATTAGTGAACATCTTTATCATCAGTATCATCAATGTTCATCATCATTAACCATTAGTGATCATCTATTCTGTAAATGTTCTAATGCCGCTCATGACCGTGAGAACGGCTGATATACCAGTTTTATACTCTGCAGAGATTGTACACTTTCACTGTGAGTCGTGATTTACCCTTTCGCCCAAGGTAGCTAATCTCTTGACCCACTTCCAAGGAAGGTCGGTAGGGTTCACTATGAAGCCTTTCAAAGGTTCGTCTAACAAGTTAGGGCCATTAGATTCACTCGGCAAACAGATTTAGAGCCCCCCTTCCTGATGGCACATTGACACGCAGCCTATACACAAGGGGATAGAGGCCGCACTATACCCATTTCGTCAAGCCATTCTTATGCCAATAAAGGTAACCACTAACAAGCTAGAAAATGTCCTCATACTGAGCTAAAGCTAGAGCCATATAGCCCTCACAGCTGTACTATAAGTCTTAGATGATCACCTACAGATAAGTCATTAGGGAGAGGAATCTAGAGCACCACCAAATAGCCCAATGCTCTAGCCCCTTTTTTCATACTGCTAAAAAGCATCTTTTAGTGTTTATTGCATATACCATTAGTCAAGTTACAAGATCATGGTTGTAGTTGAGCACTAGCATCATACTACCCAATGCAATAACCCAAAGGTATCAAAGGTACAAGGTAACAAAGTACTAGGAAATCCTTAGTGGCAGTCAAGGTAGACACATGCAGCATGAATTAAATGATAAAGGGTGCATAGGACAACAAGGAAGATCCCATGCTATACTTGCCTTAAACACCGATCCTTCGGTAAGCTTTAATCTTCAACATTCTTCTTCTTCTTCTTGATCACCACGTATATCTCACCGACTAGACGTAATCATAAAGCACAACATAAGCATCCATACAATCATACACGAAGCAAACAATAGATCTAAATTAGAACAGTACACCAATCATAGACAAATAAGTGAAAGAGTTTGAAATACGATTCTACGCATCACTATGAACACACAAACGCGAGAGGCATGCTAACCGGAACTACGGTTAAAAAGATACATCTACCGATAGATTTACTATATACATGGAAAAGAAAACTATAGGCTTCATTATCTTAACTATATAGAATCTTATATAAATTGAATTAAGTCAAATTTAGATTCAAATTATAAAACTACAGTAAAACAACTCATATTTTGTTTATAAAACCAAGTTGCATAATTTTTATTCAAATTAGAGTTTAAACCATGAAATTCCAGAAGTAGTGACATGGTAACCTCTATTACTAACGCATAGACCTCGTCGCTATGAATCTAACGCAACTCGAATGGTCTAAAATGGAGTTAAAACGCAGAAGATATGAAATAAACAAGATTTTCTTTAATAAAATAATGGATTAAATCTAATCATGAATTTTAAAAGTTGAAAACACATCTAACAGTAGCATAAACATGTAGATTATGATATTACGAACCTAACGCAAGTTGAACGGGTCAAATTGGAGTTAAAACGAAGAAATTATGGCTAAAACAAAATTAGTGACAAATATGTAAATAGCTGAAAACGTATTTTCAATCTAACCGAAACAAAATACGCTTTCAAAAGAAGAAGACGTCCAGCTTGACAGGCATGGCAATGGAAGGAGACGTGGG
Organism: Miscanthus floridulus; assembly: GCF_019320115.1. Classification (NCBI taxonomy): domain Eukaryota; kingdom Viridiplantae; phylum Streptophyta; class Magnoliopsida; order Poales; family Poaceae; genus Miscanthus; species Miscanthus floridulus. Next base: position 25,306,758 of record NC_089595.1, read on the forward strand.
CGGGGCGATCACGGCCTCTGTGCGAGTCTGTTTCGATGACGAGCAGAGGTAGGAGGCAGAGCTGACGAGCAGGCTCGGGTGGTCAGCGAGGAGGGGAATGGCACAGCGTGGCCTGCTTGCTGAGCGGGCAAAACGGAGGCGGGCCGGCCTGCTGAGCTGTGCTGTCTTGCTGCTGGGCCGTGGGAGCTGAGAAGGAACTGGGCTGGGGGAATGAGGAGGGAGAGGATAGCTCGGCTGGGCTGGCTGGTCGCTGGCCCATATAGGGGAAGTGGGGTGTTTTTTCCATTTTCCCATTTTTCCTATTTCGTTTACAAAACCAAATCCAAACATAAACTAAATCAAATTTGAATAGGATTTCAAATTCACTTTTCAATTCAGACATAGATGAAAAATTTTGGTAAGTTTTCATAGATAACTTTTACACCTTTTTAAATCCTTTTATTTTCAAATTTCCTTTTCTTTTATTTCATAGCCATTTTTAATTTCTTTCCAAAAGCAATTCAAATCATTTTAAATTTTAATCTAAACTACTCAATCAAATACATCAAATGCAAGGGCATGTATGCACAAACATATTGCTAATCCTTATGATGAATTTTAATTTAATGAAAAAATTTATTTTCCTATATTTCATGAGAACAAAATTCAGAAATAAATCATTTTAACCCTATGTTCAAAAGGGCAAATTTTAGGGTGTTACAATTCTACCCCCCTTAAGATGAATCTCATGCTCGAGATTCGGAAGACGTCGACTTGGAGATAGGGATACTCTGTCTTTAGACTCTTCTTTATTTCCTCGTGTAGTTCCATCGTCTTGATAAGGATGCCACTTCACTTTGCATACCTATTAACCTTACTCCAAGTAACTTGCCAAACTGATTCCAAGATTTTAACTGGCACCTTGAACAACTCTTAGGTATCTCCAATCACTAGGCCACCTTTCCTTTTTAGTTCATAATATCAATTTTGTTTCTTCATATGTTAACCTTCCAATGAGGCCTAACGAACCTCTTGGTCAGAAGGATATTCTACTACTAATCCTCAAAACATTAATGATTCTAGTTAAGTTACCCAAACTTGGAACACAATTCTTAGTTCTTGGTGTCACCCGAACCTTCTTAGCATAACTCTCCATTGCTGAGGGCATCGGCCGCGACTTTTACTTCTCAAGGTGATAGCACTTTTCCAAGTCATAACCAATTTTGTTCCAACAAAGATAACACAAACTCAAGACCAACTTAGTGAAGATATCTTGTAGATTCTTGTGATCCTCCTATATGTCACTTTTACTTCCAAAAAGGCAGTACTTTCATGCTTCAAAATGGATAACTCTAGATAACATGTTAGGTAGTTTATCTCATGCTTCCTTAGCCAACTTAATGAACAAACCACTACCTTTCCTCTCGTATAAGGACACATCCCACATGTTGACAAGGTGCATCATTCTAGATGTGAAGCTCTCATCTGGATCTGGCAAAGCTAATACATAAGTTTTACTTCCACCTGTTCTTAGACTCCCTCAAACACTTAGTTGAGGTCTTTTGATCCAAACTAATTTAAAAACTTCCCTAGTAGCTCTACCAAAATCTTGATGATCTTGAATAAACTTCCCTTGAGCCTTTAATCAAACCTCACTGAGACTCTAAACTTCTTTCATATCTTTGAGTACCACCACGCTTCCGCTGCGCAAACTAGAATGTAGGACACTTCATCTTACAAATTCTTCAACTTGGCTACCTTCTTAAGAGAAGATAAACTAGGGGACACAATAAGGGTAGCTTGCACCTTCTTCCAGATGATCTAACTAGTATCACGATGTCTTGACATCTCAATGAGACTCTTGTGTATTCGCAAGAACAACAAACCTGAAATTCCTCGCAAGATGAAAAATAGCAGCACAGTAAAACAACTGTAACTTGCATTCTGTTAACCCAACGAAGTTGTAGCTTATACCGTTGGAGAGCTTGTCAAATTTTCCACAACTTTCTTATAGAACACTCTTCCAAATTCTGTAGTTTATGTGGTCGAAAATAGTGCACAATAGAAACTACTCCAGATTCCAAACAGCACAAATACATCGCCTTGTGATTTTTGTATTTCCATAACCAAAATAGCTATCAAGCTGATTCTTGCACTTAGAGAAAGAAATTGAAGTCTACTATTGTCCAGAATTTTCTTATGATTTTTGGTAGTCTAAAAACAGAGATATAAGCCGAAGAGTGCAGGCTACTCCGAAAAGACAGGATAGAGGAAACAGAAGAATACCATAACCCAACTATTTATTACACTGATCCTTATACCTTAGGCCTATAAACTAAATGAAATTATGGGAACACCCAACAAGATCATTGCAATCATTACAAAGATGCAAAACAATCATACGCATAATGACAAATCAACAAGAATAAAGATGCACAATTCAATCATTGACTCAACTTGCGATACTATCGTCCTCATTGTAATAGGGGTAACAATCCTAAGACTCATCTTTAGATTACACAAGAAGGTGGTGACGAATAGTTCTAAAAGCATATCAAACTAAGGAGTAAAGATGATAACAAAGACTTCAAAATAAGCACCAAGGTAGAGATAAATAGCAAGGGTAGAGATATAGTAGAGAAGAAAATATCAAGGTTCATAGATCAAGGGTTTTTGTAGCAACTTCTAAACCTTAAAACAACCTATTTCTATTAGGCTTGCGTCCTACGGTCAGCATTACTCTGATACCACTTTGTACCACCCAGTTTTAAGAACAAAACTAGATACACACCATATGTGAGTCCAGGAAGTCAAATCTCACATATAGCTACAAATAAGGTAATATCAACAGACAATGCTTAAATACATAATATATTAGTGTACAGAATGTAACCTCAGAGTATAGATAGCGTAAAGACAACTTCGATCTTCAGGCAAAGACTCCAAATTCATAGGGACAACTGACTGGTTGATCGCAAGCCTAATTCCTTCAAACTCTAGCAATCTGGTACCCATCTGGATAAATAGATTCCTAGAGTTGTCTTAAGTCAAATTTTTTAAACTTTGACTGGATTTTTTAAACAAAACGTTAAGACTTATGGTATCAAATTAGTAGCATTAGACTTACTATAGAATATATTTCCGTAAGGTGTGCTCATTTTAAACAAAACGTTAAGACTTATGGTATCAAATTAGTAGCATTAGACTTACTATAGAATATATTTCCGTAAGGTGTGCTCATTTTAAAACAAAGATGTTGTTACTCTTATCTATAAAGTTAGTCAAACTTAGGCACGGATTATAGAAATTGATTTATTTGGGAATGGAGGGAGTACATATATACGGCTGCAAGCAAAATACATTGATTATTTACATGCAACAGCGCTCACCCCCTTCAAATATGTCAAACAAACTTAATTATTTTAATAATCAGAATCTTTTGGTGGTTAGCATTACAATATAAAATGAGTTAAAATTCCTGCACTACTTCTCATTTTGTAGTAGTGAGTATTCTGTTAGCTGGGTTGTTCTGGGTTTTAAAATTTTATTTCAAATCTGAACTGAACCGTAAGGATTTATTGCAAATTTTCCCTATAAAAAAACGCTCTACATTCAAAGCAATATGACTACGTGTGCTTTATCTGATTTGTAACTCAAACGGGAAAAAATGCATGGTGCAACACATTTGCGAAAATTCGTTTCTTCTATAGTAACACACAGTCCGTGTGATTGAATGAGTGCGAGAAATTTCTAGCCATCCGACATTCATATAAATATAACATACTAAGCACCTTACTAAGATTAGAAAGTGCACCAACTAAGATATTTTGGTGTTATAAATATTAACATGTTTTTTTATGTAAGTCAGATCAAATTTAAGACGGTCTGACTTTAGTAGGCAGTGGAATTGGTTCCGTTTGGAACGAAGCGGGGAGGAGCAACCGTACGTGTTGTCATCCCACTTGCTGCTAAGTGAAGTTCGCCGCAGCTGCGGCGCGGCATATTCGCTGGACTCCTGCTTTGTGTAAAGGGACCACATCACCACATGCTCCTCTGCTTCCTGATGAACTTCTCCGCCTCTCTGTCGACGTCAACAGATGGCCTGGAGACCATGTTCAGGAACTGAACCTGCTCGATCTTGTCCACCTTCTGCACCGCAACCTCCCCGCCGCCGGCCACCCTGCCGGAACTGGTTCCAGCACCGGCGGCCGGAGGAGGGCTCTTGTTGCTCCACCGGAACATCGTCACCGGTGATCCTTCTGCTTGCTATATACAGTGTATACAGTAGTACACCCGTGCACGAGCTACGCTTGGGGAGTTTGTTGTGAGCTTGGATGGTGCATGCAATTGGCAACCGGTCGCGTTTATATAGCTACCAGCGAAAGATCTTCTTCACCTCTACAGCCATTATTAAGAGAGAATCCACGTGTTATTAATTCTCAGGTTTCTGATCATTGCTTTTAGATAAGTTGCTTGTGGCCATACACGTCAGGTCAGTCAACAGTCAATCAGCAGTCTGACCTCAGAAGACTGACGCTTGGGTGCTTGTTGTATGTATGTCCGGTCAAGAATGGCATGCAGGTTTCCTGTAAGGGATGAAATAGGGTATCTGACAGATGCGATTCAAGCAACTTGGCTACCTTGTCCAAAATAGTGTAATTCCTAGTTCTATATTTAATCATATTATATAAATTTTACAAATGACTTCATATATTTACGACGCTAGGTAGATACGTAATAAGAATATATTTTATAGTGAATCCTCTTTTCATAGTGATTCGGTGTTATAAATATTAACATGTTTTTTTATATGTAAATCAGATCAAATTTAAGACGGTCTGACTTTAGTAGGCAGTGGAATTGGTTCCGTTTGGAACGAAGCGGGGAGGAGCAACCGTACGTGTTGTCATCCCACTTGCTGCTAAGTGAAGTTCGCCGCAGCTGCGGCGCGGCATATTCGCTGGACTCCTGCTTTATTTAATTTGGCTTTGTGTAAAGGTCATATTTTCAGTCGTGTAGCGCGTTGCGTGTTTCGTACTTGCACTGTACCGGGGACGACGTAGTATCTAGCAAAATCATTTTGCACCACAGGCATATATTTCGTAGTGTTGCTTACGCATGTCAGGGCTCAGGACATATCTATTGATCTCACTGAGAAAGTGAGAAGATGTCAGGGTGGAAAAAGATTGTGGAAAAAAATGTTCCAGACTGTGGAAAAACCAAGGGGAAATATGGAAAGAATTGCACTGGAACCTGGCTTCAGTTGCAACTAACCTGTCTGTCATTTTTTAACCCAAAGTGTCCCTTGGGTCCTTAAATCACCATGTGAAAATTGATAAACTAATTCACTGCATGCACACTGCACTAGATTAATAGTAGAGTGGAATCTATACCCCCGAATTAGTTCGTAGTCAAATCTGATGATTAGATAAGATAATTAGAACGATCAACAACACATCATTTCGACTGATTGCAGCAAGCTGTCCACGAATTTCCACATGCCACTAGTAGAGAACAGATCTTCGGTTTTTACCTTTAGTCTCGGCCAGAGTTCGGCCCGGGACTAAAGGGAGCATGTGTCCCGGTTGGTGGCTCCAACCGGGAGTAAAGGGCCACACTATAAATCTAGTTTTCTTCCTCTCAGGTCCGAGCCATCTCAAGCTCTCTGTTCTCTTGGTCTCTGGCCGGCTCTGTTCTTGCTCATGGAGGAGTTCATGCTTCGTGAAAGACTTCATTTCGATTCCTCCATCCATTCTTGAGTTCTAAAGATTAGCAACTTCATCCTCTCATGTTTCATTACTAATATGGCTCATTTTATGGATTAGAAATAGAGAAATTTATGATTTTTTAGATTGGGAATAATACTGGATTTTTTTATTTATACATCATTTGAGCTCAAACTCACTTGATAGTTTGCATATGTAGAAGAAAAATCTTATAGTAGTTGATCAAAATAAGTATCCACCTTTCATTGCTAGTATATATTGCTAATTTCATAGTTTTGAAAATAAGAAATTTGAGGTTGTTTACATTGGAAATAATGGTGTTTTTTTTTATTTATATGCTATTTCAGCTCAAACTCACTTGCTAGTTTGCATATGTAGAAGAAGAAAGCTTATAGTAGTTGATCAAAACGAGTATCCACCTCTCATTGCTAGTATAACTCATTTCATGGTTTAGAAAACAAGAAACTTATAGGAGTTGATCAAAATGAGTATAGGGTAGATGGTGCATACTTGTTTTGTAGAAATGAATAAATTTATAGTAGTCCATCAAAATGAGTATCAAAACGAGCATCCGGCTTGTGGTACTCCTACTCGCCGGCCCCGCCGTCATTGTCCTCATCCAGCACGTGCCCCGGCCGGCCTCGCCGGCCATGAGCCACCCCTTGCCGTCGGTGTGAGTCTTAGTACGTGTGTGTGTGTGCACGTGTGTGGGATGTGTGTGTGCAGTGTTCTGTGTGTGTTATGTACACACATGTTTGAGTGTATTGACACTTTTTCGAGACCATCAAGCTTCAGGGCAGTCCTCTTGCTCCTGCTTAGGAATCTGTCATCGAGCTGCTCCTTGACCTTGACAGCCCTCTTATTGCGTGGAATGAATTTGTCAGGTGATATTTCCATCACATCCACATCTGAAGAGCATTCAGGTCCGGGATAGGCTCCTTGATCTGAGGTGGAAGCAGGAAAGCAAGATGAGACAACAGGCGTGGATCACTGACACTAGTGCTACTTATGGAAGGCGATCGAGGGGGATATATGTCATGTGGGGCCACACCAGCGCGGCCAGCTGGCTGTCTTCAAGTCCGCCGTCCGACGAGATCTCCGCCATTGGCCTAGCCTGTCCGTGTGCGTACGGCCTTGTCGTTCGTAAGGCGCCGCTAGCCTATGGTTCTCGTACTCACCGGCCCATCGTCATCGTCCTTGTCCAGCGCGTGCCCCGGCCAGCCACACCCCACCGTCCCCTTCACCGGTCGTATTGCGCCGTCCCTTGCCATCGGTGTGAGTCCTCTACATCTTCACAGTGTGTGTGGGCGAGTGTGGAATGTGTGTGTGCAATGTTCTGAGTGTGTGATGTGTGTACTCGTCCTTGAACCTCCCGTTCTCCATCAGCAGGCGCCGGTTCTTGGCCGGCAACTTTGCGGGCACCATCGCGCCACAGCACATGAATCAGGAATTTTTCAGTATGGCCAGGCAGAGCGACACGTTCTAGGCCATCAGTGCAGCGTTCTCCCGCCGAGCTACCTTGCTGTTCTGCACCATGGCCTTCGCCTGCAGGAATTTTTCAGTATGGCCTGGCAGAGCGACACGTTCTAGGCCCTCAGTGCAGCGTTCTCCCGTTGAGCTGCCTTGCTGTTCTGCACCATGGCCTTTGCCTGCAGGAATTTAAGAAAGAAACTGTAACTGTCAATTCTTTGGCTCTTTGCACCATTGGCTGTACATTTGATCATGCATGCGTGGAACGAAAACAGGATGTGTGTGACTGTGAGCTGCATCTGGGAGCGCTGGTTTTTCAACCAGTACTGCGCCTGCCGGGCCTCAAGCCTGATCTTTGCGCCAAGCGCACGCCGTGTTGGCTCATCTGGGTGGTCAATCTGTTGGTATGCACTGCATAGCACAAGATAGATATAAAGAGTCGAGCACTCAAGCACTGCAGTGCATAGCACAAGACAGATATAAAGAGCCTGAGACTAAAGATCTCTAGTCCCAAATGAAGTTAGATATAAAGAGCCTGGGAGTAAAGATCTCTAGATCCGAATGATGGTTCCAACTGGGACGAAACGTGTCCTTTAGTCCCCAGTCGTGGCTCCACCCGGGACTAAAGGTCCCCGGCGTTTATATAGCGTCTCGTCTTCTTCCTCCCCTCCATCACTCGATCTACTTTCATTGCCCGAGCCATCGCACCATGCCACGCCTCTTTATAGTCTCCCACGCCAACCATCATCGTCCCCGTGCCTAGCCAGCTTCGCCTCATCACATCATGGTCGTCCCTGCCACGGCCCCCTGCCCCGAATGTCCGAGTGGCCACTGTAAGGAAAATGGAACCTATGCCCATTTACTTTGGATTTTGGTGTTTGATGACCAACATAACCAAATTGGACTAATGAATTTACAAGTAATTGTTTTGTAGTTCAATAGGGTGCAAGAGATGACTTGGACGAAGGCGACATGATGATCCCACGATCAACACCATAAGCAAAACCTTAGAAGCACAAGAGAAGACCCAAGATATCAAGCAAAGTCCAAGCACGAAGATGGAAACCAAGCTAGACACAAAATCATGAAGAAACAAGCTCGGCAGAGGTGACTGGACATGGCCCTATGAGGACCGGATGTGGCCGATTAGTTGCTCAACAACAGCAGGCGTCAGCAGCAGCGACCGAACTCTGAGCGAGGTAGTGACCGGATGCAAGGACTTCACTGTTCATCGTCGCGGCAACAACTCAGTGAGGACTAAACGCAGCAGCTATGGACAACCGGACGCACCAGGCAGTGGCATCCGATAGAGTCCAGAGAGGTTCCAGAATGGCGAAACATCGACCGGACGCGTCAGATGGCAAGCGACCGAACTCGCCAGAGAGTCCGATCAACAGTGAGCGCCAATGGTTGGCTTTATCCATTGGACTCGCCAGAGAGTCCAGTCAATGGTAGAAAGGTGGGTTTCATCCCCAACGGCTACTTTATCCATGGGACTTATAAATAGATCCCCAACCGGCCATTTGAGGTGTGGAGAGCTGAGGAAACAGACCAAGGGTGTTGATACACCACTTTAGTGATCTCCACTTGTATAGTGCTTAGTGATACATTCGGTGATTAGCGTAGGTGCTTTGCGAAGTGCTTAGGTTAGTTAAACAACCACTTATGTGCTTGCTCTTGGTTTAGGCCTAGTGTTTAGTGAGGATTGCACAACTCTTACCACTCGGTGCTTGTGCGCACCATTGTTATATATTGAAGGGGCTTGTAGTCTTGTGAGATCACACCAACCACATTTGTGGTGTGGCCGCCACTATGTACCGAAGGGAACAAGGCCCGCGGCGGTTCGTCTAGAAGCTTGATAGTGAAGACAGCGGGGAGCGATCCAGGAGAGGCTTACCGGAAGGTACACTAGAGACCCACTTGTGCGTGGGAAAGGCCCGGGGCTATCCACGGAGTTATCCGACCGGGAGCTTGGCCCTTGTGACGGATTCCTTGCGAGGGTGTCCAACGAGGACTACGGGGAAGCTTACACGCTTCTCGATACCTCAGTAAAAATACTGGAGTCATCGACGGGAGTTTGCATATCTCTATCTTACTTTTTAGCTTCCACATTTACATTGCAATCTTGGTTTGTGCTTTACTTTCCTAGCTTAGTGATAGGTTTAGAACCTAGGTTGCATAACTCCTTTTTGTCCTTTTTGCGGTAGAGATTGGAAGACACTAGCAAAACCGTAGTTGCACATTTAGATAGTTTACTTTCCCGCATAGGTTTTGACTAGGTGAAATTAGAGGCCATAGTTTAGAGTTAGAGTTTTAAGTTGCCTAATTCACCCCCCCTTAGGCGTCATGGTCCCTTACAAGTGGTATTGGAGCCGGTTGGCTCAATTTGGATCTTTGGTTTCACCACTATTGAGCCGACGCTATTTAGAGTGGTTGGGATGGATACCTCAAGGCCTCCGCACTTTGACAGCACTAACTTCTCCTACTATAAATCTAGAATGGCTTGTCACCTTGAGGCGTTAGATTTGGATGTTTGGAGAGTCACTCGTGACGGGATGAAACCCATTAAGAATCCCGATAAACCCACAAAGAGTGAAGAAAAAGAAATTTATTTCAATGCTAGAACTAAAAATTGCTTGTTTGAATCTTTTAGCATAGATGTGTTTAACCAAGTGTTCACTTTAAATGCGGCACATGAAATTTGGTTAAAACTCCAAGAGCTCCATGACAGCACAACTAATGTCCGTGAGCAAAAACATTGTCTAGCTAAACAAAATTATGATTCCTTTAAAATAAATAATGATAAGCTTGTTTGTGAGTATTCTTGTTTGAATCTAATTATCAATGAGCTCCATTCAATAGGATTAACGAAGCTAGATGATGCGGACATCGTGAGGAAGATCATCTCCGTTCTACCACAAAAGAAATATGCAAGCATCATCACCATCCTTCACAACATGAAGGACTTGAGCACCATGACCCCGACCATAGTCAATGGCAAGATAGTGGCATTTGAAATATCATGGAAGATGGGTCAAGAAGAAGTCTCATCATCAAGCAAAGGCAAAGCTCTCGCATGTAGTGAGAAAAAGAAGATAAAGGGCAAGCAAGTTGAGACAAGCTCAAGCTCCTCAAGTGAAGATGAAGAAGAAGATGAGGATGATGATGATGATGATGATGATCAATCTTTCTCCTCCACCTTTGACCTTGATGAAGAATCAATCAAACTTATCAACAAGATGGAGAAGATGATCCAAAGGCTCAATGTCAAGGGTGTGCCCATCCAAATTCAAGATTTTATCTTCACCAATCAAAGAAATGAGCAAAGAAAGAAAGGATGCTATAGATGTGGCGAGTTGGGGCACTTTGTGGAAGTTTGTCCAAACAAACCCACACCCAAGACAAAGAAAAAGGCGTGCAAGGACAAAGCCCTCACACCAATAAGGTCATGGGATGATTTTTTCAAGTGAAGAATAAGACCATCACAAGAGGCAAGGCCACAAACAGTCATCATCAAGGTCTTCTCGTGTGTGCCTTATGGCATGAGGTAACGAAAGCTCATCCTCTAGTGAGAGTGATAGTGACGATAAAATGCCTTCTCTTAATGAACTTGTGCAAGAAAATCTTAAATATGCTAAGGCTTGCACTAGTCAACAAAAGAAGCTAAAATGTTGTAAGAAAAGCTAGATAGTTCACAAGAAGCATATAAAACCTTGCTTAAACAATATGAGATATTTGCTAATCTCAATATTGAACTATCTACTAGAATTGAGCAACTTAAGGCTTGTGCAACAACAAATGCATGCACAATCAATGATGAGCAACTTGTAAAGAAAAATTAAAAATTAAAAGAAAAGTTAGCTAGCTCACAAGATGCTTATAAAAATTTGCTTGCTAAAATGGAAACCATGTGCAAATATTTTGATGAGCTAACTAATAAAGTTGCTAATCTTGAAGCCATCGGTACAACTCTCACCAAGGCACCTAAAAAGAAAAGTTCTATATTTTACATGCCTAAAAAGGATGCTTCGACTTCTTGTAATAATTTATGTTTAGACTCATCCTTGTGCAACTAAGTTTGTGTTGAGAAAGTTGTTGTAGATACATGCACACAAGAAGTCGCAATGGAGAATGAGCAACTCAAGCAACAAGTGGCTCGCCATGCCAAGGACTTGACTCATGTAAAAGGCAAAACAGAGCAAGCCCAACATCATCAAGATAACACCATTAAGGGAGTGAAGAAGCTTGATGAAGGACAAACCATGGTTTGCTACATGTGCCACAAGGAAGGCCACAAGTCCTATGAGTGCAAGGTGAAGAATGGGGGAGGAGCTAAAAAGAAAGAGAAAAAGAAAAAGAAAAAGAAAACAAGCAAACTCTCCAACACCTACACCAACAAGGTGGACAAAAAGGCCTCCACACCTTATCTCTTGAAGAAGAAGAAAAATGACAAGGTGGTTGCCATCAAGGTCAACAAGCAAGCCAACAATGGGGCCAAACGCATTTGGGTGCCAAAGGAGATCATTTCCAACATGAAGAACAACAAGAAGGTTTGGATCCTGAAAGGAAAGTGAGAAGTCCGATGGACTTCGGGGAATTTGGAGACTTGACAAAGTATGGGTGCATTTCATGGGGTGCATCATTATGGACAAGGTAATTGCCAAGTGGGTTAGTGAATACTATGGACCCAAATTCCCCTTCCCATGTTATGTAACTAGATTTAATTTCTTATAATTTCAATTAGCATCTAGTTCCTTTTCATGCCTAGGTTTGCAATTGCATGTTTAATCTTTTGTCTTGCATACACTAGGTATATCTTATGGTAGGCTTGCTCGGTTTCACTCTTAACCCTTGGAGCAAACCTACATGGTTTAAATTATTTAGGAGCATGACACATAGCTTGTTTTACAATTGTTCATCTAATATGTGCCAAAGTCCAAATTGTAGATAATTTTTCCCAAATATCACTTCCGAAAATGATTCTCACATTCATGTGATGTCATCTTTCAAGTGGTATTTTTTATTCTAAAATCAATGTGCATGTCTCCTACAAGTATTCCATACTTGTGTGCACAAATTTAGGGGGAGGTTACTCTACAAGTCGGATGCTTTGAGGCTAACACCTTTTCAAGCTTATCATGTGTGTAGTAGTCTCATTGCAAGGAAAATAGAGTCCCCGAAGTTAAGCATCATACTTCAAATATCCACTACCTATTGCAAGTGGTATAAATCAAATTGGTTTCCACATGTGGTATTTCTAAACTGATCATCATGTTGATTTAACTTTGGTATTTATATGCTTTCTCCATGCATTATATAGATTAAACTCCCTTAAGCATTAATTTGCCAATTATGCATAAACTATATTCTCCATCATATGTATGCATATATTTAGGGGGAGCTTAGTCTATGTAATGTGAGGGTCAAATTTTGTGACCTATTCCACTCCACATACAAAGGATCACAAAGTTTGACCCTCCCTTGTGCTACTAAAGTCTTCCTTTTCGGTGTTTTATTCCAAAGGGGGAGAATTTGTAGGACCAAAAGCAAGCCCGACCATAATAATTTACAAGTGGTAATGGTCCAAGAAATGGAGGATAGTGGATTATGGAGTTAGGGAGAGGCTTAAATCCATAATGCCACATAGGGACATTTGCAAGGGCAAGATAAGTTTCCAAAGATGTTTACATGTGATATCTTTTAGCATCATATAACCTTACCCTTTACATTGCATCCTAGCAAGTAAATAGTTTTTAAATTCCAAAATTTTTATTATTTGCTTGCTTTGGTTGTGTTGTCATCAATCACCAAAAAGAGGGAGATTATAAGGAAAATGGATCCTAAGCCCATTTACTTTGGATTTTGGTGTTTAATGACCAACACAACCAAATTAGACTAATGAATTTGTAAGTAATTGTTTTGTAGTTCAAAAGGGTGCAAGAGGTGACTTGGACGAAGGCGGCATGATGATCCCATGATCAACACCATAAGCAAGACCCTAGAAGCACAAGAGAAGACCCATGATATCAAGCAAAGTCCAAGCACAAAGATGGGAACCAAGCCAGATGCAAGATTGCGAAGAAACGAGCTCGGCAGAGGTGACCTGACGTGGCATTATGAGGACCGAACATGTCTGATCAGTTGCTCGGCAACAGCAGGCGTCAGCAGCACGACCGAACTCTGAGCGAGGCAGTGACCGGACGCATGGACTTCACTATTCATCATCGCGGCAACAACTCAGTGAGGACCGGATGCAGCTGCTGTGGATGACTAGACACGCCAGGCAGTGGTGTCCGATCGAGTCCAGAGAGGTTCTAGAACAGCGAAGCGTCAATCGGACGTCTAAGATGGTAACCGACCGGACTCGCCAGAGAGTCCAATCAACAGTGAGTGCCAACGGTCGGCTTCAATGGTCGGGACGACAGGACGTGTCTGATTAGGATGACCTGTGCATCCGATCAATGGCAAAAAGTTGGGTTTCATCCCCAATGGCTACTTTATCCATGGGACTTATAAATAGACTCCCCAACCAGCCATTTGAGGTTTGGAGAGCTGATGAAACATACCAAGGGTGTTGATACACCACTTTAGTGATCTCCACATGCATAGTACTTAGTGATACATTCGGTGATTAGCGTAGGTGCTTTGCGAAGTGCTTAGGTTAGTTAGACCATCGCTTTTGCGCTTGCTCTAGGTTTAGGCCTAGTGTTTAGTGAGGTTTGCATACCTCTTACCACTCAGTGCTTGTGCGCAGCATTGTTGTACATCGGAGGGGCTTGTAGTCTTGCGAGATCACACCAACCGTATTTGTGGTGTGGCCGCCACCGTGTACCGAAGGGAACAAGGCCCGCGGTGGTTCGACCAGAAGCTTGATAGTGAAGAGGGTGGGGAGCGGTCTAGGAGAGGCTTGCCGGAAGGCACACCAAAGACCCACCTACGCATGGGGAAGGCCTAGGGCTATCCACGGAGTTACCCGATCGAGAGCTTGGCCCTTGCGAGGGATTCCTTGCGAAGGGCTCCAACGAGGTCTAGGGGAAGCTTGCACGCTTCTCGATACCTCGATAAATATATCAGAGTCATCGACGGGAGTTTGCATATCTCTACCTTACTTTTTAGCTTCCGCATTTACATTGCAATCTTGGTTTGTCCTTTACTTTCGTAGCTTAGTGATATGCTAGTTGGTAGGTTTGGAACCTATTGCATAACTCCTTTTTGCGGTAGAGATAGCAACACACTAGAAAAACCATAGTTGCACATATAGATAGTTTACTTTCCTACATAGGTTTTGACTGGTGAAATTAGAGACCATAGTTTAGAGTTAGAGTTTTAAGTTGCCTAATTCACCCCCTGCCTCTTAGGCATCACGGTCCCTTACAGCCACAACATTGTCGTCCCTGGCCCCACGCGCGCGTGCCACATCGATCTCCAGCACCCCTGCCTCTACTCGTACTCATCGGCCCCATCGTCATCCAGCGCGTGCCCTAGCTAGTCTCGCCCGTCGTTCCCTTCACCAGTCATACTGTGCCACCCCTTGCCATCGGTGTGAGTCCTCTACATCTGTACATGTGTGTGCGCGCGAGTGTTGAATGTGTGTGTGCAATGTTCTGTGTGTGATGTGTGTGTTGTGTACTTGCCCCTAAGCCTCCCATTCTCCATCAGCAGGTGCCGGGCACCGTCGTGCCACCACACGTGAAGTAGGACTTTTCAGTATGGCCTAGCGGGGCGACATGTTCTTGGCCATCAGTGCAGCGTTCTCCAGCTGAGCTGCCTTGGTGTTCTACACCATGGCCTTTGCCTATAGGAATTTTAAAAAGAAACTATAACTGTTGATTTTTTGGCTCTTTGCAGCACTGGATGCATATTTGATCATGCATGCATGGAACGAAAACAAGATGTGTGAGACTATGACTTGCATCTGGAAGAGCTGGTTTTGGAACCAATACTGCGCCTACCAAGTCTCCAGGCCGATCATTGTGCCGAGCGCACGCATGTCGGCTCATCTGGGTGGTCATTCTATTGGTATGCACTTCACAGCACAAGACAAATATAAAGAACCAAGCACTCAAGCACTATAATGCTCAACACAAGTAAGATATAAAGTGCTCGGGACTAAAGATCTCTAGTCCCGAATGGTGGTTCCAACCCCCGGTCATGGCTCCACCCTGGACTAAAGGTCCCCGGTGTTTATATATCGTCTCGTCTTCTTCCTCCCCTCCATCACTCAATCTACTTTCTCTGCCCGTGCCATCACACTGTGCCACGCCTCATCATAGTCACCCACGCCGTCCATCATCGTCCCCGTGCCTAGCCGGATTCACCATGTCACGTCATGTCCATCCACGCCACGGCCCCCTACCTTGAACATGCATGTGGACACAACTCTGTTGTCTTCGGCCCCACGTGCGCGTGCCACACTGATCTACGGCACCCCACCTCTACTCGTACTCACCGGCCCCGTCGTTGTCATCCTCGTCCAGCATGTGCCCCCGCCGGCCTCGCCCCACCATCCCCTTCACAGGTCATACTATGCCGCCCCTTGCCGTCGATGTGAGTCCTCTACATCTGTACGTGTGTGCACGTGAGTGTGGAATGTGCACTAGTAGAGAAACGACTTTTGATCTACTTCGAAATTTGGCTTTAGTCCCGGTATTTTTTGCGCCCGGGACTAGAGAGACCTTCAGTCCTAGTTTATAGCTCCAACTAGGACTAAAGGTCCCTGCCCAATGGCTACTGTGGCAGGCTTTTGCTACAGGGGACCTTTAGTCCCGGTTGGAGCTACCAACTGGGACTAAAGGTTAACTTTTACTCCCAGTTGGTCCCTCCAACCGGGAGTAAAAGTCTACTCCTAGTTGGAGGCTTCGTCTGGGACTAGAAAGGGACCTTTAGTCATAGTTGGTGTCTCCAACCCGGACTAAAGGTCCCCTCCTATATACCCCTTCTTTCTCCCCGAGCCCGAGCCACTTCGACCTCAGTGTTCTTGCTTCATCGCCGACCTCTCTTCTTCCTCATCGCTGGCAATCACAAGATTTCTTCGATTCCTCCATCGATTCTTTGGTTCTAAAGGTTACCAACTTTATACTCTCATGTTTCATCAGTAGCATATCTCATTTTGTGGACTAGATATATGTGGGTTTTTATGGTGGATTTTTTTATTTGTAAGCCATTTAAGCTCAAAATCACTTTAAAGTTTGCATATTTGGATGAAGGAAGGTTAAAGTAGTTATTCAAAACTAGTATTCAGCTTTCATTTCTAGCATGCATAGCACACTTCATGGTTTACAGATATAGAGAATTTTAGAGTTTTTTTTAAATTTTATTTGTTTATAAAATGAGAAATTTATATTATATTAAAAATGAGTATAGAGAGTAGATAGTAACTACTTCTGGGTCCTTGGCCTCTCATTGGGTTCTAAAGCGACTGAGGCCGGACCTCCCTCTCATTGCATGCGGCAAGTGTGAGGAGAAGATTATGATGGAGTACCGGGTGAGGAAGGAGTGTCCCAACAAGGGCCGTATCTTCTACAAGTGTCTGGATCGCAATGTGAGTTATTTTGTTGCATTTGATGATTATGGTTAATTTATACTTATTTTCATGATGATTGTGATTAAAGTTCTAATTTTTTGTTTTAATTTTAGTGGGATGGCACTGGATGTTCAGGCTGGTACTGGGAGGAAGAGTATGTTGAACACGTGCAAAACTCTCTTGCACAGGCAGCTATGGTGGCTGATGAGGCAGTGATCCTGCGGAAGAAGCCCATAGATGTTGAACAAATGCATGATCTGTCTGTTTTAGTTGGGATTGGTCGTGAAATCCTTATGCTGCTGAAGTACATTTTAGCTTTAATTTTTTTAGTGGTTGTTGGGATTGTCTGTATTGTAGCGAGACTTTCATAAATTAATACCTTGTGTGGTGGCATGCATGTCGTATAATTAACTAATTATGTTCTAGGTTTTAATATGGTATGTATGCCATGTAATGCAGATGAGCCGTCATTGGATGTACAATGCTGATCGCCGCTCCCAAGAGTTCATTGAGGGCATGCATTCTTTCTTACGTGTGGCCGAGGCAAACAAACGCGGTGATTTCATGTGCTGCTCATGTGCCATATGTAAGAATTTGAAGGAATATGCTAGCTCAAGGAGTCTTCATTCACACTTGTTGAAGTCAGGTTTCATACCAAACTATATTTGTTGGATGAAGCACGGAGAAACCGGGGTTGTAATGGAAGAAGGTGAAGAAGAACAATGGGACGATGTTGCTGAATATGGTGCCTTCAATGATACTGCAATAGGGGAAGCTGAAGAAGAGGTAGAGGCAGAAGATGAGCCCGCTGATGATCTTGGTCAAGCCATTCATGACGCACAAAGAGAATGTGAAAGTGAAAAGGAGAAGATCAAGTTTGAGTGCATGCTAGAGGATCACAAGAAATTGCTATACCCAACTTGTGATGCAGGGCAGAAAAAGTTGGGTACCATGCTGGAATTGTTGCAATGGAAGGCAAAGAGTGGTGTATCTGACAAGGGATTTGGGGAGTTACTGAAAATCCAAAAGAAGATGCTTCCGAAGGATAACAAATTGCTCGCCACTACGTACGAAGCAAAATAGGTAGTCTGCCCTTTGGGATTAGAAATCCAGAAGATACATGCATGCCCTAATGACTGCATCCTCTACCATGGCGAGGATTACGAGAAGTTAGATGCATGCCCGGTATGTCATGCATCATGATATAAGATTAGGCAAGATGACCCTGGTGACGTTGAGGGCGAACGTCCCACGAAGAAAATCCCTACCAAGATTATGTGGTATGCTCCTGTAATACCATACTTGAAATGTCTGTTTAGAAACAAAGACCATGCAAAGTTGTTGCGATGGCACAAAGAAGACTGTAAGGTAGACAATATGTTGAGACACCCTGCTGATGGGTCCTAGTGGAGAGCAATCGATAGAGAATTCCTGGAGATTGCAAATGACGCAAGAAACTTAAGGTTTTCTTTAAGTACAGATGGTATGAATCCTTTCGAGGAGCAGAGCAGTAGTCATAGCACTTGGCCTGTTACTCTATATATCTACAAATTTCCTCCCTGGTTATGCATGAAGCGTAAGTTTATTATAATGCCAGTGCTCATCCAAGGCCCAAGGCAACCTGGCAACGACATCGATGTGTACCTGAGGCCACTAGTTGAAGAACTTCTACTTTTGTGGAACAGACCAGGTGTACGTGTGTGGGATGAGCACAAATAGGAGCACTTTGACCTATGAGCATTGTTGTTCGTAACAATCAATGATTGGCATGCTCTAAGTAATCTTTCAGGACAATCAAACAAGGGATATAATGCATGCATGCACTGTTTCGATGACATTAAAGATATATTCTTGAAAAAATATTGAAAGGTCGTGTACCTTGGCCATCGTCAATTTGTTCCTACGAATCACCCCCTAAGAAAGAAAGGCAAACATTTTAAAGGTAAGGCAGACCACCAGACCAAGCGGGGCAACCGAACTGGTGAGGATGTACTCAATATGGTCAAGGATGTGAAAGTAGTATTTGGAAAGGCACATGACAACGAACCTGTTCCAAACGACGCCGACGGTCACGCACCCATGTGGAAGAAGTCTATATTTTGGGAGCTACCCTATTGGCAAGTCCTAGAGGTCCGTAGCGCGATCGACGTGATGCACGTGATGAAGAATCTTTGTGTGAACCTGCTAGGGTTCATGGGTGTGTATGGGAAGCCTAAGGACACACTTAAAGCATGATAGGACCCGCGGTGTTTGAAAGAATGAGACAACCTACATCCAGAGAAGACAGATGATGGATGCCATTACTTAAGTCCTGCCAGCTACACTCTTAGCAAAGAAGAGAAGGAAAGCATGTTTGAATGCCTAGCAAGCATAAAGGTACCATCTAGATTCTCCTCGAATATAAAGGGTACAATAAATATGCCAAAGAAGAAATTCCTAAACTTAAAGTCCCATGACTGCCATGTGCTCATGACACAATTGCTTCCAGTTGCATTAAGAGGAATTCTACCTCCAAATGTATGTCTAGCCACCGTGAAGCTGTGTGCATTCCTCAATGTAATTTTTCAGAAGGCAATCAATCCAATGGATCTAGCTAAACTACAAAATGATGTGGTTCAATGTCTTGTTAGCTTTGAGTTGGTGTTCCCTACTTCCTTCTTTAATATCATGACACACCTCCTAGTTCACCTGGTCAAGGAGATTAGCATTCTCGGTCTTGTGTTCCTGCACAACATGTTCCCCTTTGAGAGGTTCATGGGAGTCCTAAAGAAATATGTTCACAACCATGCTCGGCCAGAAAGAAGCATCGCCAAGGGCTATGGAACAGAGGAGGTCATTGAGTTTTGTGTTGACTTTATTCTCGACCTTGATCCGATTGGTGTTCCTGAATCGTGACACGAGGGGAGACTAAGTGGAAAGGGGACACTAGGGAAGAAACCATATATTAGTACGCAGGACAATTATTTTAATAAAGCACACTACACAATTATGCAAAACTCCTCCTTGGTGGATTCGTATATCGAGACACATAAAGAGTTGCTCCGATCTGAGTTTCGAGGGAAGTCTAAAGCTTGGATTACGTGTCAGCACATGGAAACTTTCAGCGACTGGTTGCGAAAAGAATGTCAGGGTGATGAGAGTATTGATGAGCAACTGTATTTGTTGGCTAGGTAGCCATCGTGGCATATCCTCACATACAAAGGGTACGAGATAAATAGGAATACATTTTACACAGTAGCCCAAGATAAAAGGAGCACAACCAAAACAATGGTGTCCACATAGATGCCACTGACCCTAATGGAAATAAGCAAACATGTTATGGCCGCATAGAGGAGATATGGGAACTAAACTATGCACCTACTTTTAAGGTAGCTTTGTTCAAGTGCCAATGGGTAAAGGCGACTGGAGGGGGGATAGCAGTCGACAACCAGTATGGAATGACAACCGTGGACATCAACAATATTGGGTACAAAGACGAACCGTTTGTCCTTGCCAAGGATGTGAATTAGGTGTTCTATGTCAAGGACATGTCTACAAAACCGAAGAGAGGAAAAAACAACAACGACTCAATCAATGAGCCAAAGCGCCACATAGTTCTTTCAGAGAAAAGAAACATCGTCGGAATTGAAGAGAAGTCAGACATATCAGAAGATTATGAAAAGGATGACCGAATTCCACCCTTCACAATGAACAAAGACCTAAGCATCTAGCTAAATGATGAGGACACTCCATGGTTATGGCACGATCATAACCAAGGGATATACGTTAAGAAGTTCACTACTGTGCCCGCTTGATATATATAGTGATGTTTAATAGTGTGTATTAGAGGTATTATGTAATAATTGTGAATTCAAAGATGTTTACTAGGTGTTTCCTTTTTTTCTATGTTCAGATTAAATTTGTGTTTGATGGTGGGATTTCCATGTCGCTTTTGGACAATGAGTGATGAAAAAATAAAAAGATTTACGTTAAAATGATGTGAAAACAAATTTCCAATCGAAAACAAAAGTTTTAATGATTTAAATTAAACACTACATTTTTGAATTAATGAAATAGTAATTATTAATGACATTATGTTTCAATATTTATAAGAAAAAACAAAAAATTTTAGGTCACACAATTTTCCTGTGTGCAATAAAGCAAAAGTAAATCCATATTCTTTTAAAACAATTTTATGCCTTTTATTTAATTTACTGTGCAATTAACAAGACTTTAACATTTTATAGAAAGAAATATATAAAAAAACAAATGGAGCTTGAAACTAGTGGGAAGCCAAACTACAGCCCACCTTTACTCCTGGCTGGATCAACCACCCGAGACACAAGATGGGCTGCGTTTTTGCGGCCCGCCAAAATCTTGTTTACTCCCGGGCTGTGGCTACACCCGGGACTAAAGGTCATACCTTTAGTCCTGGTTCTAACCATCACCCGGGACTAAAGAACCTTTAGTCCCGGGCCCTAGCTTCACTTGAGACTAAAGGTCCCCCTTTATAAACCACGCCCTTCTCCCTTCTCTAGTTCTCTTCCTCTCTATCTCCGCCGCCCGATCGATCCAGGCCCGGCCGCACCACCGCCACCATGCTTCGCTTCGATCTTTGCCGCCGTCCCCACGCCATTTGTCGTCATCTCCACCTAAACTCATAGTGTGCCTTCTTCTCCAACCAGATCCAGTAGCTGCCAAGCCACGTCGTCGCCTCATCTTCTCCACCAGATCCGATCCAGCAGCGCCCCCCCAGGCGACCACCCTAGCCTCGCCTCGTCACACGCACACGCTTTGTCACCGGCCCCACGCGCACGCGTGCTTCTTCTCCAGCCGACCAGTGCACGCCTCTCTCATCCTCGTCCATCGTCGCCACAGCTCGTGTCGCTCGTCCCTGGCCCGCGCGCCTTGCTCATCCTCGCTAGAGCGCGTGTCGTCCTCATCCCCAGCCCACCTCGCTCGTCCTCACTAGAGCGCCGGCCCTTCATGCCCGAGGAGGACACCGCCATCGTCCGCGCCCAAGCGCGGCTCGCCAACCGCTGGGCTGCCATCACGCGCCTCCTCCCTGGCCGCACCAACAACGCCGTCAAGAACCACTAGAACTACTCCCTCAAGCGCAAGCTCGCCGCCACAGTCGTGTCCGGGTCGGGAGTGGTCTCCGCTAATGTCGCCTCCGCCTCGCTCGTCCTCATCCACAACAGAGAGCGCGCGTGCCTCTGTGGCTCTCATCTCCGGCTGTCCAGCTGCACTGTCGCCATGGTGACCACCTTTTCTTCTTATTGCCACTTTTGTAATCGTATGGATGCGTGTGCCGAGCCCTCGTGTCAGCAATCTTGTAATGGGATATGGCTCTTCGATTTTTGTTGCACAATTTTGTGCTGAGCCATCGAGCCGACTCTTGTGCCTACTGTGCCATGGCCGTAGTCATAGCCCGCCCCGAACATCAAAAACGAGCGTCGGAAATGTAGTCCAACTTCACGACCATGTAGAAATTATTAGGGGGCGCGTTGTCTTTAACCTAAAGAAAACCATAAAAAATAGGGTTATATAATCAATTTATATTGTTATATATCTAAATTTGTTATATATATCACTTTCCAATAAATATTTCTAGAAAATAAGAAATCAAAGTTATGCTTTGGAGACTTGAATTTCAAGTGTAGTATTTAATTTATTTTAAGCACATGACTCGATCAATTTTATAGATATATGGTTTTTATTTTTTATAGATATATCTAGTGGTGTAAAAGCTAGATGGCTGCCCCGAGAGACAACATGGATGAAGAAATGGTGGATATTATCAACACCGGCACTCAATTTGCCGATGGTGACCAGCAGGATGTAGACGACGGGAGTCAATTCCTAGCTCTCGAAAATAATCAAGAAAATATTGTGCAAGAAAATACTGGCGAGGTATATATATTTATATATATATATTTTTGAATATTATATATATATATATATATATTTGAATATTATATATATATATATATATTTGAATATTACATATATATATATTTGAATATCTATCATCTATTATATGTACACATGATATTTATTTATTCTTTTTTATATGTAGCCCTCTGAATCGACGACCACAACGGCGAAAAGCAAAAATATTCGAGGCCCGAAAAAGTCATTGGTGGGGCGCTACATAATATCGGAATTCAATATCGAGACAGGCGAACCACTTGGTCCACATGCAAGGAAATTCGTGCAACACTGTGGGTACCTTGTAAGGGATAGACTTCCGATTAATGCCCATGAATGGAAGCAAAAGATCAATGAGCCTCATGTTAGTTTTATCTCTGATCTTGATAAGAATTTAATTTGGGATAGTATCCTTCAATATTTCATGTTGCAAGCGGATGATTATGATGATATCAACGATGATAAATTGAAGGAGCTAGTTCGAAAGTGGGCTATGAAGAAGATGGCCACACAATTCCAGACTTGGAAGAAATCCTTATACACAAAATACGTCAAGAAGAACCTAACGCCCAATTTCAATACTAGGGGCCCACTCGCGAAGTTGAGGCCCTACTGGAATGATTTTGTACAGTACAAGACATTGGAAGAGCGTGAGGAACGGGTGAGAAGGAACCAAGAAAATGCTCAACAGAAGGTATACCACCATGGCATGAGATCTGGTGGCTATGCGACTGCCATTCCCAAGTGAGAAAAATAGAAGCGGACATTCTTGCCAAGGGTATCACACTAGATCTGGTGGCTACGCACGAAGAATTGATTTTACGCTCATGGGGGAAGACTGGACCTAGAGACCGGGAAGCTGGTTCATGGCCCAAAATTCGAAAGAGCAACATAAAGATTTTTTATGCTCTACAAGCTAAAGCTCTTGGTGCGTTCAGGCCTAATAGAGAGAAGGATGAACTGACATATGTCATCGGGACTGCTAAACACAGTGGCTGAACGAGAGGTTTAGGACAGAACATTTCTTGGGAGAAGGAAGGATGAGGAAGCAGCGCGGATTAGCATGTTGGAGGAATATGTTCGTGAGTCACGGGAGGCGTTGCTTCAAGCACAGGAGCACGAAAAAGACATGCAAGCTAGAATGCAGGATGAAATCATAAAGCAAGTGCAAATAGCAATGAGTGCCCAAAGGCAGACATCAGATCCAGTCATCAACATTAATATTAGCCCCCCTGATCAGTTGAAAAGCAGTTGCGCTTCCACGGAGTTGCCAAATCAAGATGATGCAATGCTACGTTTCCCCGTGGATGACATCACTGCACCGTTTACATCATGTGAGCTACATATTCCAAAAGAGAATGTCACAATCATGGTGTCTCTTAGTGTTTTTTCTCCTCCAAATCCTACCAAGACACTAAGAATTCATGGGGCAATAATACCACCTGGATATGTTAGCATCTCAGTAGATAGAGTTAACAAAGGTTTTAGTGATCTGGCTCTTGACATTCCATGAGGTGATGGGGAGAAGACTTTAGGAGAAGCAGAGAAGACATTCATACTATGGCGCAAGCGCTACATCATTATTCCTAGGGTCTCTAGTCCACCGCCGCTTCCTCAACTGCCAGACAATAGGTGCGAACAAAAGTGAACGAAATAATTTTTTCACTAATTTTCTATTGACATGTATGATTAATAATAATAATTTCTTATACCTAATTATTCTTTTTTGTACTCACACAGTAGGGCCTCCGCCATCCTAAGTCCAATTATTCAATCTCTAGATCATCATAGTGCTCCGGACAATGATTATGCAATGCCGCCACCGCCGCCACCTCCAAGGAGGTCACCAACGCCTCCAAGGAGGTCTCCAACGCCTCTAAGGAGGTCTCCACCGCCGCCACCTCTGAGGAGGTCTCCAATGCCTCCAAGGAGGTCTCCAACGACTGCCCTGCCTCCCTTGATGACCAAGAAGCAGCCAGCTCCTAAGAGGTCCACCCCGTAAACAAAGCTGTTGGTCCACCAGCCGGCAAAGAAGAAAGCCTCCTCTAATCCAGTTATTCCCCAAAAACTATCTTACGAGAAAAGTGAAAAGGAATTAAATGTTGCAGTACAAAAAGATGTGAACAGTTTCTTCAAAAAAGTAAGAAAGCAACGAGAAGCGAGGGAGAACCCAGAGAAGCCGTACTTCTACCTACCTCCAGATATTCTAAGAAAGAAGGTGAACCAGAAAAAGCGAGAATCTAAAAAGACCCTGCCAAAATCGAACTACGACCGCTCTCTCACCAAGTCATTTGAGGCAGCACAGAAAAAGACTAGAGCAGAGAAAGGTGTTGCACAACTCGGACAACAATCGTAACAATCAGTCCCCCCTCTTGTCATTCATAATGAATATGGTTCAAACTTAGACTTACTGGATGTCGATTTTGAGGACATGGTTCGGTTTTACGAGGATACTGGTTTGGACCTTGCCCAAGTGCTCGCTGAAGGACCATCTGCTCCGAAAGTGGATCCTTGGAAGAAATTTGAACATGGAAAGAGTATATACAACCCTGAGGCCTTAGGTGAACTGGGTACGCAAATGTACCTGCTAAACAAGTGGTACAAGGCGGCATGTGAACGGGGAGAGACTTTTGTTTCTGTCAGAGTTAGAAACCAACATTACTTCTTTGGCGATGACGTTATATATGTCGAGTTTTTAGAATTACACCAACTATGCCGCCTAGACTCTCTTGATAAAAGTCTCATTAGCTGCTATTGTCTATAAGTGTGATTATTTTCTACTATTAAAGTGTATATATAAAGCTACATGTATATATATAAATTATATATCCTCACACTATATTTTTATATATGCAGATATGAGATGACAGAACTCAGAAAGAGAAAGGATAATGATGTTGGTTTCATTGATCCAAATGTTGTATTCAAACACCCTAATACCCCGCCTCAATAGAAAGCTAAACTCGAGAAAAATCTCATGAGGTTCTTAGTGAACCAACAAAACAAAGACATACTCTTCCCCTACAAATTCAAGTGAGTGTTAAATAATTAATGTCGATCATATGGACATTTGTTCAATTATTTGCTTACTAGCTAAGCTATCTCCCATATATATATGTTGACTCTAGTTAATGTCGATCATATTTGTGTATAAAAATATATGCAGCAATCACTGGATATTGATGGTCATCGATATGGCCAATAGTCGGTTGAGCATCTTAGACTCATTAAGAAAAGAGCAAACAGTGTACCAAGACATGATAGATATTATCCAAGGGTAATTTGGTCTCTCTAGCAACTATATATACCCCGATCTCTTAACTACAACAATTATTAAAGGTCAAATTAATTTTTTATTTTATTGGGCGCAGTGTTTGGAAAAGTTTCATTGAGGAACACCACATGAAATATTGCAAAGCGCCACTGGATGTAATCACACACAAAGTAAGTACTAGCTACATTTATATATATAATTCAAGTAACACCATGCATGCTTTCAATTCACCGGATCTTTTTTCTCGTAAAAGTGGGTTCTGAGGCAAGAATAGGGGAACAACTACTGCGGATACTATGTTTGCGAGTTTATCATGGTGTACTAAAAAAGAACTCCTGAAGAGATCCTCGAAGTACGTTATATAAATATATTCATATATTCACAATTTCTTTTATTGCTCATATATATAAGTAATCACCTGACCAACACACACACACACATATATATATATATATATATATATATATATATATATATTAATACTTTTCCTTTAACTTTTATTGAAGACTCTATGGTTGAAGGAAAAAGTCATACGACATGACCAACTGAAAGCAATTCAAGACACCATAGCAGGACTTCTTAATGACCATGTCCTAAACCCCGCCGGTGAGTTCTACAATGACATGAACGAAACATGGAAGCCAAACCAGATGGAGTGAATTTGTTATCTCAAGGATATGATAGAATATACAATGCAAGCTTTATTTGTAATATATATATATATACATATTATATGTACATAAAATAACGTACAATATAAGTATATGCATGTAATATATACGTTAGTTTCA
The DNA here is from genome assembly GCF_019320115.1 of Miscanthus floridulus. Taxonomy (NCBI): domain Eukaryota; kingdom Viridiplantae; phylum Streptophyta; class Magnoliopsida; order Poales; family Poaceae; genus Miscanthus; species Miscanthus floridulus. The sequence goes on from NC_089595.1 coordinate 25,333,431, forward strand.
TACTTTAGTTTGTACAAAATGTTCGAACATTATAAACATGTAGAATACGTATATTATTAGCAGCGTAGAATGCGTATTCGAAAACCTATTCGAAAACCAAAACGAATCATCAATTGAAAATAGAAACAAAAAAAGAAAAAAACATTTAGTCCCGGTTGGTAATACCAACCGGGACTAAAGGGCCGGCCAATGTGGCTAGGCCGGGAGGCCTCTTTAGCCCCGGTTGGTATTACCAACCGGGACTACCTTTAGTCCCAGGCGAGAAACCGGGACTAAAGGAGGGGCCCTTTAGTCCCGGATTCGTGCTCCCGGTTGAGAAACCGGGACTGAAGGGGTTTTCCAACCGGAGTACAGCTTGTTTCTGTACTAGTGGTGTGTACATTGTTTTGTGTGTGTGTGATGTGTGTGTTGTGTGTACTCTCCCATGAGACTACCGTTCTCCATCAGCAGGTGCCGGTTCTCGGCGAGCACCGCCGTGCCACCGCATGTGAAGCATGAGTTTTTCAGTGTGGCCGGGCGGAGCGACACATTTTTGACAATCAGGCAGTGTTCTCCCGCTGAGCCACCTTGCTGTTCTGCACCATGGCCTTTGCATGCAGGAATTTAAAAAAGAACTCTGACTATTGATTTTTTGGCTCTTTGCACCTATGGTTGTACATTTGATCATGCATGCATGGAACGAAAACAAGATGTGTGTGACTATGACCCTCATTTGGGAGTGCTGGTTTTGGAACCAGTACTACGACTACCTAGTCTCCAGGGCGATCTTTGTGCCAAGCGCACGCATGTTGGCTCATTTGGGTGGTCATTCTGTTGGTACGCACTGCACAGCACACGACAGATATAAAGAACCGAACACTTAAGCACTCCAATGCTCAGCACAAGACAGATATAAAGAGCCCAGGACTAATGATCTCTAGTCCCGAATGGTGGTTCCAATCGGGACTAAAGGTGTCCTTTAGTCTCCCATCATGGCTCCACCCAGGACTAAGGGTCCCCGGCGTTTATTTACCGTCTCGTCTTCTTCCTCCCCTCCATCACTCTATCAACATTCTCTGTCTGAGCCATCGCATTGCACCACGCCTCTTCGCTGTCTCCCACGGCATCCACCATCGTCCCCGTGCATAGCCGGCTTCGCCTCATCACGTTGTGGCCATCCACACCACAGCCCCCCCTACCCTAACCATGCGTGTGGCCACAACACTGTTGTCCTCAGCCCCAAGTGTGCGTGCCACGCCAATCTCCGGCACCCCCGCCTCATCTTCGGCCTAGCTCGTGCCTACTCCACGCCCTGTTGCCTGTCTCCAGGTCCGCCGTTCGACAAGATCTCAGCCGTTGACCTAGCCTGTCCGCGCGCACCTCCTTGTCATTCGTAATGCACCGCCAGCCTATGGTACTTGTACTCACCGGCCCGTCGTCATCATCCTCGTCCAATGCGTGCCTCGGCCAGCCTTGCCCCGCCATCGCCTTCACTGGTCATACTGCGCCGCCCCTTGCAGTCGGTGTGTCCTCTACATCTGTACATGTGTGTTCACGCGAGTGTGGAATATGTGTGTGCAATGTTCTCTGTGTGTTGTGTGTACTCACCCCTGAACCTCCCATTCTCCTTCAGCGGGCATCGATTCTCGCCCGGCAGCTCAGCGGGCACCGTCGCGCCACCGCACATGAAGCAGAACTTTTTCAGTATGGCCTAGCGGAGCGACACGTTCTCGGCCATCAGTGCAACGTTCTCCCGCTGAGCTGCCTTGCCGTTCTTCACCATGGCCTTCACCTGCTGGAATTTAAAAAAGAAATTGTAACTGTCGATTCTTTGGCTCTTTGCACCACTAGCGGTACATTTGATCATGCGTGCATGGAATGAAAACAAGATTGTGTGACTGTGACCTGCATCTGGGAGCTCTAGTTTTGGAACGAGTACTGCGCCTATGTGGTCTCCAGGCCGATCTTTGCGCCGAGCGCACGCCGTGTCGGCTCATCTGGGTGGTCATTCCGTTGGTATGCACTGCACAGCACAAGACAGATATAAATAGCGGAGCACTCAAGCACTGCAGTGCACAACACAAGACAAATACAAAAAGCCCGGGACTAAAGATCCCAGACGTTTATATGCCGTCTTGTTTTCTGCCTCCCCTCCATCACACAATCTATTTTCTGCGCCCGAGCCATCACGGCGCGCCATGCCTCTTCGCCATCCCCCACAATGTCCATCATCGTCCTCGCGCCCAGCCAGCCTCACCTCATCATGCCACGGCCCCCTACCCCGACCGTGCGTGCGGCCACAACGTCGTCATTCCCGGCCCCACACGCGTGCATGCTACGCCAATCTCCAGCACCGCCGCCTCGTCTGTCGCCTGGTTTGCGCATACTCCATGCCTCCATCCGCGCGCGGCGCCCTGTGCGGCCAGCTGCCTGTCTCCAAGTCCACCATCCGACGAGATCTCCGTCGTCGGCCTGGCCTATCCACGAAGCACCACCTTGCCATTCGTAATGCGTTGCCGGCCTATGGTACTTGTACTTGCTGGCCCTGCCGTTGTCGTCCTCATCCAGCGCGTGCCCCGGCCGGCCTCGCCCCAGCATCCCCTTCATCGGTCATACTGCGCCGCCCCTTATCGTTGGTGTGAGTTCTCTGCATTAGTACGTGTGTGCACGCGTGTGTGGGATGTGTGTGCGCAATTTTCTGTGTGTGTGATGTGTGTGTCGTGTACACATGTGTGTGTGTGTATTGACACTTTTTGAAACCATGAAGCTTGAGGGCAGTACTCTTGCTCCTCCTTAGGAAAATGTCATCAAGCTGTTCCTTGACCTTGACAGCCCTCCTCTTGCGTGGAATGAACTTTTCTGGGGATATTTCCATCACATCCACATCTGCAGCAGCATTCAGGTCCGGGATAGGCTCCTTGATCTAAGGTGGAAGCAGGAAAGCAAGATGAGATAACTGGCGTGGATCACTGACACTAATGCTACTTATGGAAGGGGAGAGGGATATATGTCATGTGGGGCAGCTCCTATAATTGCAGGAACAAGAAAACTGACATGGTCGGCCATTGGTAGTTGAAAAGGAAAGAGATCAGCTTAACCGATTGATTTGTTAGATTGAGGAAAATCATGGAGAATTGTTAGCATGATACCTATGTAAACCACCTCACAATCTACCGAGGGAATTAAGTAATGAATTAAGTTCCCTCCTATCTCTCTTCCTCTACCAATCCTTCTACTCTACAACATATATTGGGGGCAGCGAGGCCCTAAGCCTCGGCAACCAGCCAAACACCAATTTCACTTGCGCAGCCTTCGCCCTCCACTGCACCCCTGGTGCCTTGTCGGATGGCAACACACCTTTTAGATTAGGAAAGAACAGTAATAGAATCTAGGTCTGAATCGATCCATTTACCTGATTCGCCAAACCAAGATCTATATATTCCATTTTCAACTTGATGCAAGAGGCCAGAAGGACTGGAAAAGCGAGAATACAATGACGGGTCCAGGCATGGAAGGGGTGGCAAGCCTAGGTGAGCATAGGATGGACTATGGAGGACGTGTGGATGCAGGGATGGGCCCAACAAGGTGGCATAGATGCGGTTCAGTTCACATCGAGGGCCACAGTGGCCTCACTGTCTGCATGGGTGAGCCATTGCACCTAACATTTATGACAGACCTTGAAATTTAGTTGAATGGGGTTCAGGCCATGCGAGTTCTGACTCCATACAACTCATTATGCAGAGAGTGGGGGGGGGGGGGGGGGGGGGGGGGGTTGCATTCTACATTTTTAACCTCACAACAGGTGTACAAAATAGTCATCCATTTTATTAGTTGTCAATCTCCACTCAGTTACCCGTGTATAGGATTAATCATATATTGCACCTAACATTTACGACATACCTTGAAATTTAGTTGAACAAGGTACGGTTGAGTCCAATTAAATCTAACAAATAGAGCTAGCTCATTATCATTGCCACCGGTTGGCTCAGACGAGTGCACAAAGTGTTGGAGTTGATCTCGGCTTGGTCAACTCTGACCGAGTCATAAGGGCCTAACAGCCATGATCATGCATGCCCTGATCAGGGGCACGTTAAGAGTTCCTAACAGCCTGGTCCCAGACCACCCCGAGCGCACAAAAAAGAGATGGACCCCGTCCTTATCTCTAAGCCTATCAAGGGGAATATCTAACACCTGCCGATTGAGGTGGCTCGGGAGTGGATCTGAAGACCGGTGTCCGACTGCCGGCCATCCCTGTGCAGGCGTCCTCCACCTCTGCCACTATGATGACGACGCCTAGAACTATGACTCTACATCCGACGACAGTGGACCTTCATCCAGCAGGCGAAGGTCCTCACGGCCCTAGGTGCATCTTCAATCGGGTAAGATTGATTAAGTCCCAATTAAGTGCTAATTTCAGTTTTGGTGTTCATGTAATTAGGTAAATTAAGACCCCGTCTAATTAAGTATAAGTTCTAAGAATTGGTATCAGAGAAGCCGCTTAGCCTAATTCTTGAACCCAGAGGTGGAACCAACAACTTTGATTAGGGGGGCCAAACAAACATAAGACACATCGTATGTGTGATAAATATATACATAAGTGTGCATTTCAACATATTTTTCTATGCTTCTACATATGTAGTTAGTGTTCATAACAAAAAAAATCACAACATTATGATAAAATACGAGTTAAAATAACCTAAATAGGCTCTGTATTGTATTATTAATAAGGGTATTAAAAAAAATTTCACTGTTTGGGGGGCACAACCCCCATTGGCCCCCCTGGTTCCGCCTCTGCTTGAACCCTAAGGCCTAATTAGTGTTCGGTTAAGATCTAATTAGCCTCGGATTTGTCCGATTCAAAGTTCTTTAAACCTTAGAAGATAGGGTTTCGGTTAAGCATCGAGAAGGAGGGGAATCAAATCAATTTCAACACTAAGCCCCAGCTTTTTCCCAAATCCAAACCCTAGAAATGCAAATTCCCCAAATCCGGTCACAATCCCCAAACCTAAGATCAGTAAGACGCTTTTCACTTACCTTAAGAACTAAGATGGCACCGTCGGGCTCCTTCACGAGTTCGCCGGCGGCCACAAAAGGGAGCCATGCACCGCCCCTGCTGTGTGCGCGCGCCGTCTTCGCCCTAAGGCGCAGCGAGTAGATCACCACTGGCGCATCATGAAGCTGTGCTGCCACCCTATTCTTTGGCATGTGCGCGTGCGATCTTCACCCAAAAGGGAACCGGTCAGGAGGCCATTTGACGGCGCCACGCACAGTCGCAGGCGAGCTCCGACGAAGCGCCCGCACCAACCCATCTCTCCAGCGACGTCCTCTTGGGCAGTGTGGTGCCCATGCGGTGGCTGTCCTCGTCTGGGAAAAGAGGATGGGAGAACAAGGAAAGTGGCAAGGGTTTGGGGGAGCAGTAAGTGCTCTCCTATTTTGTTCTTCCGATGTGTGAGGCCAGCCGTCGAATTCATCTAGATGGCTCGGATCGATCTCAGCCTTAGCTGGGCAGGTGGGGGAGAAACGGCCTGAAGCAGGCTTCAGCGGCCCAGGCCTAGGTTGGCTGGTAACTGACCTGCACGACTGCTACCTGTGCTAAAAGCTAAGTTGGGCCAAAATAAGTTTATATTTATTTCATCAATGCAATTTCCAATAAGTTATTTTTTATTTAAGCTACTCTATTTTAAGATTATTAGCATTAGCAAATATTTATAAGTTAATACCCTGGCAAATTAAGATTCATTCTCTGGTTAGATTGGAACCAACGGGGAAATTTATTCAAAGAGTTGTTTATTTTAAATATATATATGCTGGTGTTTAAGTTATAGTTAAAGCTAATACTAAGTTTAATTATTAAGCGGATTCTTTCAAGCATTTTCATAAGTATATATAAATAAGTTTTACTGCCTAAGTGTAATATATTATTCCCGCCATAATTTTAAGATCTTTTCTCTAATTAAGTTGGAACCAATGGAAAAATTTAGTTGGAGAAATTGAAGTTCATATTAAATGTGGGATTATTTAAAATAAGTTTAAACAATGGGCTATTTAAGTTATTAAAGAAAATAAGTATTTTCCCCCTAATTCTAAGTATTTATTTATTCTCTAAATGATTAGTTTTTCCTTCATAGTTAAAATGTTTATAACTAAGTTTGGAGCTTTATTTAAGTGGCTTTCATAGTTATATTTTGACCAAAGTTGTTTATAGCTATTAATTTTCACGATTTTATAGCCCACTATTATTTTGTTTAAATTGTCCTAAGCTGTTTCCATAAGGCTTTTTCTTGGATGTAACATAAAGCTTTTGAACATTCCTAAGGAAGGCTATAAGAAATATTTAAGATATTTTTGGGATTAATCTAAGACTAAATTTAATAGCTCCATTATTAAATTAAGTTAATTTGTATGCTTCCCGCAACTAAGTATATGTTGATCATATGGTAAATTTATTCTCCGATAAGTTAATACTTGCTAGAGACCTAATAAGTTTTAAATGATTGGTTTTGTAGCATGTGGCTGAATTCTGACCAACGTTGTTTATAGTCGCATGTCATTTGATTAATCTTCAGTTGCAATCTCAAGCATTTACTTTCATGGTCACTAAGTTGCTCATCTTTAATCAAAATGGATCCAATGGGAAGTTTTGGTTGAACAGCAGATAACTCTAATTAAGATGGAACTAACGAGAAATCTTGGTTGGAGACATGAGATTTGGCACATAAATGCTTTCTGACAACGTTGACTGTATTCATGTGTCATATCTCTTAAGTATAATTTTCTATTGTTCACATTGTTAAGATATGGCACAGAGTTACTTTCTTACCAACATTGATTGTATTCAAGTGTCATCTATTTCAAGTATAATATTTTCTTTTAATTATATTGTTGAAATGTTATTGATCTGATGAGTGTAGGATTAATACCATGTTGAAGATTTAATTTAGTTTAAAGTTCTTTTGTATTTAAGATCATGTATCTCTATTGCTAAGTGCAACTATAAGTTTGAGTTGTTTTCTTGTACCCTGATAAATTATAAAATAGGAATTTTGTTTTGAGGTTATGTATAAATATTATGCACATAATTAAGCTCCCATTAGCAAAGTTTAAGTTCTCACTATAAAAGTTTTGTTAAATAACTTTGGGAGCAAAACAAAAGTTCCGAACTCATATAATCATGTCTATTAGGATCAGGGGATAGGAGCAATCCTTATGCTCAATCACATTAAGTTTGACTGACATTGGTTAAAGGGTGTATTAAGATTAAATTCATAAGAAATGTGCATAATGAACACTAAGATAACCTATAGTTAAAGTAACGTCATGAAGTGGATTTAATATATAAGACTTCGACATGTGACATGGTTGTTTGGTTCACATTTCGAGGGGGTGAGATGCAAAGTCTTACTTTGATCCACTTCATTAAGTGATTTATTAAGTTTAATGCGATTGAATAAAAAATTTAAGCCAATAAGTTAGTGATAAGTTAATCCATTTTTAGCATCCATTTATTTTGAAAATACTAATATATTCCTAATGGAGTCAAAACAGTGAGCTGTTATGAGTCCACATAACATAAATTGACTCTACAGAGAAATGATAATAAGCTCTCCATAATAAACTAAGAAGTTTATTAGTGGCTTCTGTTTGCCATTGATTTCATAATCGAAATAGGATAAGCTAAGCAGAGGTACAAAGTTAATTATTTTATTTATCTTGTTGACTATAAGTAAAGCAATAGAGATATAACATAAGTTTTATCTTGGTGATGTTTCTTATACTTATTTGAATACTAAGACTAAGATTCACCAAGATGGGTCCACAAAAGGGAGTATTTGAAAAGAAATCATAAGTTGAAAGACTAGTTATACTCCAATATAAGGGCGATAAGCTTTTCTCATTAGATATACGCTGACATAAGCATTACATATAAGTATTATATTATAATTAAGTATTATAATTAAGTCAAAAGTATTATAAGTAAGCTATAAGTATTATTACTAAGTTATCACACGCTATAAGGATGATCCCATGCTATACTTGCCTTGAACAAAGTACTCCTACTGATCCTGCTCGTCAAAGTAGTACTCTTGTTCACCCGCGAATTGCTCACCGTATATACTCGATAATCATAGCAACATACAAGCATCCAGAAGCAATTATACATAGCAAACAAAAGCTATAGATAATAACAGTACACCAACAACATAAAATCAAGATTAAGAATCTACGTCTCGCTATGAACACACAGACGCGAAGATCACAAAAATCAGAGCTAAAACGAAGAAGTTATGAATTAAACAAGATTTCCTATAGTAAAATAATAGATTAAATCTAACCTTGAATTTTAAAAGTTGAAAACATAACTAACAGTAGTATGAACATGTACATTATGGAATTACAAACCTAACGCAAGTTGAACGGATCAAATCAGAGTTAAAATGGAGATTTAATCGTTAAAACAAGATTAGTGGCAAAACTATAAATAGATGAAAACGTATTTTGAATCTAATCCAAAGGAAACTACGCTTTCTAAAGAAGAAAACATATTCTGGATTTGCACGTTGGACTGCAGGTTCTTTAATAAAAGAACCTGAGGGGCTTTTTAGAAAAAATATAAGGACAGCAAGTTGAGATCTGAATAGTTGTAATGGCCTTTTTTCAAAATAGACCGGCGAAGGGGTATCGGGCGATACCGGCCGTTGGATTAGAATTGAGCGGCACGGATTGAATCGAGCGGGGGAGAGAGAGCTGACTGGCCAGAACATGGCTGGCGCGGCAATCCTCCATGGACGGCGACGAGGAACTCACCAGTGTTGTCGGTTCGGGCAAATCTGACCCCCATATGACACGGGAAAAGGACAGGGAGCGAGAGGGAGGCACGGCGAACTCATCTGGGCGAACAATTGCAACTGAAAATGACTAGAGGCTATGGGAAACATGCCATAGCGGCTACGAAGCGACTGCAGCATGGGAAAAGCCATAACAGAGGGAGAAAGAGAGATTAAAGGGGTTTGGCGTAGTCACGAAGTCCACGCGAAGCTCGTAGATGAGCTTGCCATGAAGATGGATCGACTACTCGACACGACGGCGACGAACTTCTCCTCGGTGACTCGGACGGTGGCACTAGGGCATAGGGGGCGTGGCGGCTTGATCTAGGACGTGATAGGGAGAGCGGCATAGGTATGGGCACTATTTATGAAGCTGCTGGCTTGCAGCGCACGCCTAGACGTGGCGTAGCGGAGGCGGAGTCGACACGACGTCAGCGATAGTGGGGATTCTGGTGTGGACACGGGAGGAAGACGGCGCTGATAGGGCAATCCCAGCTATCAGTGAGAGAGAGAGGAAGGAGACGCGCGGCGCCAACTCAGTTGGAATGGGCCAAGCGAAGCTTGGCCGCGGGGAAAAAGGAGAGCAGGCCGCATGGGAAGCAAAGGGGAGCGGGGCTAGGCCACGGGCCAAATACTAGGGAGGGGAAATGAAATCCTTTTCTTTTTCTTTCTCTAATTTTCAAACCAATTTTGAAATGCAAAATTCAAATCAATTCGAAGTTTGATTTCAAACCACACTATACAAAAATAATATGCAGCAGCATGAATGCACATACATGTATGTAGATCTGTATTTGATTTTAGTTTTAATAAAGTTATTAATTTTCCTAGATTTCAATGCTCACAAAATGCATAATTAAATCTTTTTTATCCTATTTTGAAACCATGCAAATTTTAGGGTGTTACAATTCTACCCCCTTAAAATGAATCTCATCCTCGAGATTCGGACAATGCTTACCCAAAAAGCTACGGGTATGTTTTCCTCAGATCATCTTCTCTTTCCCAAGTAGCCTCATCTTCGGTATACCGATTCCAGTGAACCTTACACATCTTTATAACTCGGCTCCTCGTAACCCTTTTTGACGCTTCCAAAATCTTTATCGGAAACTCCTCATAGGTAAGATCTTCCTTAACTGTAAGCTCCTCTAACGGTATCTGCTCCTCAGGTACCCACAAACACTTCTTTAATTGAGACATATGGAACACATTGTGTACACGTAACAAATTCTCAGGCATTTCCAACTAATAAGCTACTTCACCATGTCTTTCTAAAATCTTGAAAGTCCCAATATAACTTTGTGCTAATTTTTCCTTTCATGTTAAACCTTCTCACACTTTTGATAGGTGATACTTTGAGGTAAACATAATCCCCTATTTCAAAAACCAATTCTCTTCTTCGAGTGTCAGCATAACTCTTCTGTCGAGATTGTGCCACTTGTAAGTTATCTCTAATCATCCTTACTTGCTCTTCTACGTCTCTTAAAACATCTAGTCTGTACACTTGAGTTTCTCCCATTTGATTCCAAAACAACAGGGTTCTACACTTTTGTCCATACAAAGCTTCAAAAGGTGCCATATTGAGACTCTTCTGATAACTGTTGTTATACGAGAACTATGCATAAGACAAACTCTAGCCCTAACTTGTACCATACTACAATGCACAAGCTCTCAACATGTCCTCTAAAATCTAATTAGTCCTCTCAGTTTGTCCATCTGTCTGAGGATGATATGCTGTACTAAAATTCGACTTTGTTCTCAAGGAACTATGCACTTGCTGCCAAAAATGAGATGTAAATTGAGTACCTCGATCAGACATAATTTTCTTGGGAACTCCATGTAGACACACTATCCTCTTCATATATAATTGGGCCAACTTCGGTCCTTTATAATGTGTCTTGACTGGTATAAAGTGAGCAACTTTGGTTAACCGATCCACTATCACCCATATTGAATCACAACCTCTCTGAGTGCGTGGTAACCCAACAATAAAATCCATACCAACTTCTTCCCACTTCCACTCGGGTATCTTCGTTGGTTGTAATAATCCTGCAGGTCTTCGATGTTTGTCTTTGACTCTCTGACATGTGTCACATAAAGCAACATATTCAGCCACATCCCTCTTAAGTCCATACCACCAATACTTCTCTTTCAAATCCAAGTACATCTTGGTACTTCCGAGATGAATATAGTAAGCATACTCATGTTCCTCACAAAGAATTGCATCTCGTATAGCCTTATTCTCAGGCACATATAGTCTTTCCCAAACCACTGAGTTCCTTTGTCATCCATATGGAATCCTGGTGCCTTGCCAATCACTATGTTTTCCGCTATCTCTTCCAACATCAGATCCTATAACTGGCCCTTACGTATTTCTTGCTCTAGTGTAGGTTCTATCACCAACTCCACTGCATTAGTGACAAAGCCCAAGTTTAGTCGCTCAAATTCAGCACACAACTCACTTGATATAGGTGCCACTTGCACCTCATTGGCATAACTCTTCCTGCTAAGAGCATCGGCAACAACATTCGCCTTTCCAGGATGATAGTGTACCTCCAGATCATAATCTTTAATCAAGTCTAACCATCGATGTTGTCTCATATTCAGATCCATCTGAGTGAAAATGTACTTCAGACTCTTGTGATCAGTATAGATGTCACTCTTATGTCTAATAAGATAGTGCCCCCATATTTTCAGAGCATGAACCACTACTGCTAACTCCAAATCATGAGTAGGATAGTTTAGCTCATCCTATCTCAATTGTCGGGATGCATAGGCCACTACTCTTCCTTCTTGCATAAGAACACATCCGAGACCTTGACGAGATGCGTCATAATAGATAGAAAAGTTCTTGCTCAAATCTAGCAAAACTAACACTGGGGCTATAGTCAACCTCTTCTTCAATTCTTCAAAGTTAGCCTGACACTTCTCGGACCACACAAACTTAGCATTTTTCTCCAACAGAGTTGTCATAGGCTTAGCAAGTTTAGAGAAACCTTCTATGAACCTTCTATAGTACCCAGCCAATCCTAAGAAACTATGAATCTCTCCCGCATCAGTTGGTGGTTTCCAATTCAACACATCTCTCACCTTGCTTGGATCTACTGCTATCCCACCATTGGAGACAACATAGCCTAGGAAAGAAACTTCCTTCAAGCAAAACTCACACTTGCTTCGCTTAGCATACAACTTGTGTTCTCTAAGCTTTTGCAAGACCAACCGTAGATGTTCAGCATGCTCTTCTTCCATTTTAGAGAATACCAATATATCATCGATAAATACCACCACAAACTTATCCAAAAATTCCATGAACACCTTATTCATCAAGTACATAAAGTATGCAGGTGCATTGGTCAAGCCAAAAAACATAACGATATACTCATACAAACCATACCTCATAGTAAAAGTTATCTTGGGTATGCCAGCTGCACGAATCTTCAACTGATGATAACCAGAATGAAGACCAATCTTAGAGAAAACACAAGCACCTCTCAACTGATCAAACAAGTCACCAATTCTAGGAAATAGATACTTATTCTTGATAGTAACCTCATTGAGTGACTGATAATCAACACACATTCTCTGGGTACCATCCTTCTTATCTACAAATATAACTGGTACTCCCCAAGGTGACAAACTAGGATGAATGAAACCTTTCTCCTATAACTCCTTTATTTGTTTCTTAAGTTCCTCTATTTCATTAACCCCCATTCTATATAGACGCTTAGCTATAGGTGCAGTTCCAGGCAATAATTCAATAATAAACTCAATGTCACGGTCAGGTGGCATACCTAGCAAGTCATCGGGGAACACATCTGGAAACTCATCCACTACTGTGTCCTCCTTGTTGATGTGGTCATCAAGCTAGATCACTGTGGCTGTCGGCTGTGCTTGTATTACAACATCGACACTGATTGTATCCCCATTCGGTGTGGTCACAACAACTACCTTCTCTTGACACTGAATGACTGCTCGATTTTGCTTCATCCAATCCATACCCAGGATCACATCAATACCAGATGTTCTCAACACAATAGGGCTCACTTTGAACTCTACCCCCCTTAAGGATAGACTAGTCAGAAGACAACGGTAAGAAGCTTGCATACTACCTCCTGGTGAGTTTACTAATATGGGATTTTGCATGGCACATAAGGGTATGCTATGATTTCTAACAAATGCTTGTGATATGAATGAATGCGAAGCTCCAGAATAAAAAAGAATAGTGATAGGGGTTGAGTAGACATCGAACGTACCGAGCATGACTTCTAGCTCCGCAAGAGCCGTCTCTGTAGACACATGGTTCACCTTTCCCATGTTGGGTGCTGGTTTCTAAGGCGTTCCTTTCTTATTACTGTGCCGACCCTAGGTGTTTGCTGATTCTACATCCTGGGGCAATGGTTAGCATAATGCCCAACTTCTCCACAACAATAGCATACGTTGGGGGTGCTAGGTGCGCTGGTCTTCAAGGGAATGTTGTTGGGTGTTCCCTGTCGTGGTGTCTGCTGACCACTCTGCTGCTGGGGACGTTGATTACCATTCTGCTGCTGGTTCTGGTTGCGATTCTATTGATTTGGTGGTCCCTAGTACCTCTACTGGAAGCCTTGCTGAGGATTGGTGTGCGGACATGTATTACTCCAAGAGGCCTGTCCCTGAAGCCTCCTCTTTTTTGCCTCCATCTCTTTGCGCTTGTTGTCAATAACAATAGCGTGATTCACCAGCATCTGGAAATTGGGATTTGTATTGGACATAAGCTGGAGTTGCAAACCATCATAGACCCTTGAGAAAGTGGCATTGCTTATTAGCATCATCAGCCAACTCATTCAGAGTGTAATGTGACAACTGAGCAAATTTGTCACGATACTCAGCTACAGACATAGATCCCTATTTCAGAGCCCTAAATTCCTCCTGCTTGACCTCTATCAATCCTTTAGGTATGTGATAGGATCTAAAATTCTCTCTAAACTCCTACCAGGTGATAGGAGGATCATTAGCGGGACGTCCATACTTAAATGACTCCCACCAGTCCTGAGCTTCTCCCTGGAGTTGTCCTGACACGTACAACACCTTTTGCTGTTCATCATACTACGCTATGTTGAGTTGCTTTTCCACTGCACGAATCCAATCATTAGCTTTAAGTCGATCAGTAGAATGAGAAAACACCAGGGGACGGCCCTTCAAGAATTTACCATGCTCGTCACGGTGCTCCACCAATCGGGTGATTCTGCTAATTCTGCACCAGAGCTTGCATAAGCTATGTCTGCACTGCCAGAAGTTGTTCAATTGTCGGTGGTGGTGATGGTGGTGGATGTGGGGGAACACCTCCACAACCTCGGCCTCTTCCTCTTCCAGACATCTGACATCCAACACAAATATTCAAGATTTAGAGATTTCCATGTTATATACACTTATAGAGATATAGAATACATTTTGAAAATTTTCTCGATGAGTTCCAACAACAGTAGATTGGTAAAATAGTCATATCTCGAGTTCCAGATATCAAAAAGAGGCGTGCTTTACATGGTTGGAAAGTTTAAGAAATCATCTACAACTTTTATTCAGGACACATTCCCAGATTCCGTGGTTAGGTTACTCAAAACAGGATTCAACCGAAACTGTTTTAGATTCCACACTGCGCAGAAACTTTAGCTTGAAACATGCATATCCCACAAACCAGATCGGATATAGGGTTGATTCTAGAGGAATTGGAAAGATACTTAAGTCTAGTTTCTCCCACAAAAACTTCATAACTTTTGGTCAAGTAGATTTAGATTGGCATTGAGATAAGGGCAGACTGCTCCGAGAGAACATGATGTACCAAACCCAACTATTTATTTATTGGCTCGAACTTTAATATTCTTAACTATGGAACTTGCGGACATGACCACAAAGTTCCAGCACTCATTACGAAAATCCAACTCACACATGAACATAATAATAAATCAACTAGGCACACCAAAGTTCACACTGCACTTCTAGACTCGAGTTGACTCAACTTGACCAGTTCCACTAACGTCTTATTACTTAAAATAGGGCTCCAACACCTATGGGCGAAATTTATGGGGAAACTCCTCGTACATCCTTGGCAGGTTCAGTCACACCTTTTGCTCATCTATCACTTGTCGGTATCTCTTAAGGGTCTCCTGCTGTGCCTTCAACTGGTCTTCCAGTCGTCGAATCTTCACTACTGACTCATAGCCAAAGTGTACTATCACTTGGGTAGTTGGATCTGTGCCCTAAGGGTCCATCATTGCCCACTCTAATTTAGTGTATTGGTGAGGGAGGAACTGATATTGGTCCTCCTTCATATCCTCAAAGCGACGACCACGGAGACCCATGCAGGCTGTAGCGACTGCATCTTCTATGCTATCTTCCATGGTGAAAAAGTGAGCGTGATGCGCATAATTTGAGTCCAGCTGGTATGCATCCTTTTGTTCATCCTTGATGGAGATGCACACCCTAGTCTTCCAATAAGTGTCCTCCAGAGGGTGCTACCCTAAGTGTAGATGTACTCCACAGCTGCGTCCCAATCAACGTAGTAGGTCTGAAGAATCCCCATGAGTCTATGGTGTGAGACGGAAGATTCACAACCCGGCTTGTACCAGACCTTCGTAGTCCATCCCATGGGAGGGATCGGCTCATCCTCTTGAACGACATCTTCCTCCTCCTCCTCATTAGACAATGTAACAACCTCCACTTCTTCGGGTTCTTCTTCTTCAGGCGCTTCCTAGAATAGCTCAGGCGTAGGTGCAGGTGCTGGCGGGTCAACTTTTGCTCCTAGGGTTCCTCCTCCTCATGTGGCTCCATGGACTCATACAAACCACGAGGTGGGTAGTAGCCTCCGGTGCTGATGCAAGCAGTCTTATTAGCATGAGACATCTATAGAATTAGATTTAGTCAGATTAGAAGCAATAATTTTCATAAAAGAGTGAGGCAAAAGAAGCATAAAACTTTAGCAAATAACAAGGGCGAGATGGGAAACATGAAATGAGTGAAGCAAAAGAAGCTAAAATGACCATTGCTGACTAGGCTTGCGTCCTACAGTCAACACGGCTCTGATACTAATCTATCATATCCGATTTTAAGGATAAAATGGGATGCAAAATCTTATGTGTGCCCAGTGATCAGTAACACACATAAGCCGACAAATTATAAATAGTATCATCACAAGTGTTTATTACACCGCAAATAATAAGACATAGTCTTCACATTAGTATAGCGAAAGTATAAAGAAAAATCTCTCACGGAAACTCCATATCACAGGGACGTCAGCTGGTTGACCACAAGTCTAGTAATCCTCAGGAAAGTCGTCATTAACATAGCCATTTGTTACCCATCCGGGATTTTTATTGAAATAATGAAAATAAACAAGCGTAAGTACATGTCATACTCAACAAGTGTAACATGGGGTTCATGAGGCTCAAAAGGCTTGACACAGGTTTAACAGCATTCTGCTTTCAGTTGTCATAATTTTAGCATAAGAGTAGCAACAGGTTGTTTCAATCCCCAAGTAAAACAAATGATCAATGTTAACATGAGTAATGATAGTAAGGAAAATGGACCCTTGGCCCATTTACTTTGGATTTTGGTGTTTGATGACCAACACAACTAAATTGGACTAATGAATTTGCAAGTGTTTGTTTTGTAGTTCAATAGGGTGCAAGACGTAACTTGGACGAAGGCGACGTGATGATCCGATGATCAACACCTCAAGCAAGACCTTAGGAGCACAAGAGAAGACCCAAGAGATCAAGCAAAGTCCAAGCATGAAGATTGGAACTAAGCCGTACGCAAGATCGCGAAGAAACGAGCTCACAGAGGCAACCGGACTCTGGATCGGACACTGGTGGCTCGGCAGTTGGGACGACCAGACACTGGACCGGTGGTCGGCAGTCAGAACAACCGGACGCTAGACCGGTGGCTCGGCAGTCGGGACAACTGAACACTGGACTGATGGCTCTGCAGTCGGGACGACAAGACACGGGCGGTGAAACCGACCAGACGTAGGGAAGCGGTGTTCGATCGAGTACAGAGAGGTTCTAGAATGGCGAAACTGTGACCGAACGTGTCCTGTGGCAGGTGACCGGACGCTGGCAGCGTCTGATCAGTGGTTCGCGGTTCAATGGTCGGGACGATCGGACGCGTCCTATCAGGACGATTCAACGTCCGGTCAGTAGCAGAAAAGCGGGATTTCATCCCCAACGGCTACTTTCTCCATGGGGCTTATAAATAGACCCCCCAACCGGCCAATTGGCATAAGTGGAGCTGAGGAAACATACCATGGGTGTTGATACACCATTTTAGTGATCTCCACTTGCATAGTGCTTAGTGATTCATCAGGTGATTAGCGTAGGTGCTTTGCAAAGTGCTTAGGTTGATTAGACCACTGCTTATGCGCTTGCTCTAGGTTTAGGCCTAGTGTTTAGTGAGGTTTGCATACCTCTTACCACTCGGTGCTTGCGAGCACCATTGTTGTATATTGGAGGGGATTGAAGTCTTACGAGATCACACCAACCGCGTTTGTGGTGTGGCCGCCACCGTGTACCAGAGGGAACAAGACCCGTGGCATTTCGGCCGGAAGCTTGATAGTGAAGACGGCGGGGTGCATCCGGGAGAGGCTTGCCGGAAGGCACGTCGGAGACCCACTTGCGCATGGGGAAGGCCCGAGGCTATCCATGGAGTTACCCGACCGGGAGCTTGGCCCTTGCGAGGGATTCCTTGCGAGGAGCTCCAACGAGGACTAGGGGGAAGCTTGCGTGCTTCTCGATACCTCGGTAAAAATACCAGAGTCATCGACAGGAGTTTGCATATCTCTACCTTGCTCTTTAGTTTCCGCATTTACATTGATTACTTTACTACGTTTATGGTAGAGATAGCAACACACTAGCAAAACCATAGTTGCACATCTAGATAGTTTATCTATTGCATAGGTTTTGTTAGGGTTAGAAAAAGAGGCCATAGTTTAGAGTTAGATTTTTTAAGTTGCCTAATTCAACCCCCCTCTTAGGCGTCATGGTCCCTACAGTTAACATGAGTAATGAATAGCATAAACAGATAATTCTTAGTGATCATCAATTCCATAAGGGTCCAAGGCCGCTCGTGACCATGAGCACGGCTGATATACTAGTTTTATACTCTGCAGAGGTTGTACACTTTCACTATGAGTTGTGATACCCAAAACGCCCGAGTTAATTACTCCCAAAACACTTCCAAGGTGAGCAGGCAGGGGTCACTATGAAGCCTTTCAAAGGTTCATCTAACAAATTAGAGCCATTAGATTCATTCGGTAAACAGATATAGGAAACCCCCTATCGAATGGCACAATTCCATCACAACTATACACATAAGAGTAGAGGTTGTCCTATACCCGATTTGGCAAGCCATTCTTATGCCAATAAAGGTAACCGCTAACAAGCTAGAAAAAGTCCTCATACTGAGCTAAAGCCAAAGCTATGTAGCCCTCATAGCTGTACTGTAAGTCCTGGATGTTCGCTTACAGATAAGTCCTTAGGGAGAGGAATCGGAAGCATTTAGAAAGTAGCTAAATACTCCAGCCCCCTATTTCCATGTTGCTAAAAAGTCATGTTTTAATGTTTATTGCATATACCATTAGTCAAGTTACGAGATCATGGTTTAATTGAGCACTAGCAAAGCTACCTAATGCATATCCCGTAGGAGACAAGGTATAAGTTCAATACTAGGAAATCCCTATCAAGGTGACACATGCAACATGAATTTAATGCATTAAAGTTGATAGGAAACAAGGATGATCCCATGCTATACTTGCCTTGAACAAAGTACTCCTACTGATCCTGCTCGTCAAAGTAGTACTCTTGTTCACCCACGAATTGCTCACTAATCACAGCAACATACAAGCATCCAGAAGCAATCATGCATAGCAAACAAAAGCTATAGATTAGAACAGTACACCAACAGTATAAAACCAAGATGAAATGTTTATAAAACAAATCTACGTCTCGCTATGAACACACAGACACGAAGATCACAAAAATTGGAGCTAAAACGAAGAAGCTATGAATTAAACAAGATTTCCTTTAGTAAAATAATAGATTAAATCTAACCTCAAATTTTAAAAGTTGAAAATATACCTAACAGTAGTATGAACATGTAGATTATGGAATTACAAACCTAACGCAAGTTGAACGGATCAAATCAGAGTTAAACATGGAGATTTTATGGCTAAAACAAGATTAGTGGCAAACTATAAATAGATGAAAACAGTATTTTGAATCTAATCCGAAGGAAACTACGCTTTCTAAAGAAGAAAATGTATTCTAGATTTGCACAGTTGGACTGTGGGTTCTATAATAAAAAACCTAAGGGGCTCTTTAGAAAAAATACTAAGGTACTGCGGGTTGAGATTTGAATAGTTGTAATGGCCTTTTTGCAAAATAGACCGGCGAAGGGGTATCGGGCGATACCAGCCTGTTGGATTAGAATTGAGCGGCATGGATTGAATCAAGCAGGGAGAGAGAGAGAGCTGGACGGCCGGAACAGGGCCGCGCGCGGTGGTCCTCCATGGACGGCGACGAGGAACTCGTCGGCGTTGTCAGTTTGGGCAAATCCGAACCCCATATGACACGGGAAAAGGACGACGACCAAGAGGGAGGTATGGCGAACTCATCTGGGCGATCAATTGCAACTAAAAATGAGCAGAGGCTACGGGCAGCGAGCTATGGTGGCTATGAAGCGACTGCAACGTGGGGAAAGCCATAACAGAGGGAGCAAGAGAGATTAAAGGGGTTCGACATAGTCGCGAAGTCCACGTGAAGCTCGTAGATGAGCTTACCTTGAAGATGGATTGGCTAATCCACATGGCGGCGACGAACTTCTCCTCGGCGACTCGGATGGCGGCGCTAGGGCACAGGCGGCGTGGCAACTTGGCCCAGGGCGTGATAGGGAGAGCGGCACAGGTACGAGCGCTATTGATGAAGCGACTAGCTTGCAGCGCATGCCTAGACGCGTCGTAGCGGAGGCGGAGTCGATGCGGCATTGGCGACAGTGGGGATTCCCGTGCAGACACGGGAGAAAGACGGCGCTAATAGGGCTGTCCCAACTGTCAGCGAGAGAGAGAGAGAGGAAGGAGACACGCGGTGCGGACTCAGTTGGACTAGGCCGAGCGAAGCTGGGCCATAGGGGGGGGAAAGGAGAGCAGGCCACGCGGGAAGCAAAGGGGAGCAGGGCTGGGCCGTGGGCCAAATACCAGGGAGGGGAAATGAAATCCTCTTCTTTTTTTTCTCTAATTTTCAAACCAATTTTGAAATGCAAAATTCAAATTAATTTGAAGTTTGATTTCAAACCACACAATACAAAAATAATATGCAGTAGCATGAATGCACATACATGTATGTAGATCTATATATGATTTTAATTTTAACAAAGTTATTATTTTATTCCTAGATTTCAATGCTCACAAAATGCATAATTAAATCTTTTTTCTCCTATTTTAAAACCATGCAAATTTTAGAGTGTGACAATAAGACTAAGAATGAACTATTCTAAGATATGAATGGTGCGCTATAGTGACTGGGTTCATCAGTACTTAATTGACTGTTGCAACCACTTCATCTTGAAGTCATTATATTGAAAGAGTGGTTTAAAATACTTAATGTTATCTCCCCATAAATTCTCTCTGAAAAGCATTAGTAATTGTTCTATTTAATGTAGAGTGGTCTACTATAGATGCTTGATCTAATGGTTCTTAAATTACTGTTACAATTTTTCATCTTAGTATACTATTCTATTGAGAATGGAACTAACAATAATAAAAGTACTAAGCCATTCGATCAAGGGGGAGCATGTTGGAGTTGATATCAGCTTGGTCAACTGTGACCAGAGTCTTGAGAGCCTAAGGACCATAAACATGCTTGCCCTGATCGGGGGCACGTTAAGACTTTCTAATGGCTTGGTCCTAGACCACACTGAGCACACAAAAAAAGAGATGGATCCTATCTTTCTCTCTAAGCCTATCAAGGGGAATATCTAACGCGTGCTGATTGAGGTGGCTCGGGAGTGGATCTGAGGACCTGGTGTCCAACCGTCGGCCATCCCTGTGCCGGCGTCCTCCATCTCTGCCACTATGACAACGACAGCCCAAAACCGTGACTCTACATCCGATGGTAGTGCGCTTGCATCCACAAGGCG
This sequence comes from Miscanthus floridulus, assembly GCF_019320115.1. Classification (NCBI taxonomy): domain Eukaryota; kingdom Viridiplantae; phylum Streptophyta; class Magnoliopsida; order Poales; family Poaceae; genus Miscanthus; species Miscanthus floridulus. The sequence goes on from NC_089595.1 coordinate 25,354,394, forward strand.
AAGGTCCTCGCTGCCCTAGGTGCATCTTCAATCAGGTAAGATTGATTAAGTCCTAATTAAGTGCTAAATTTGATTTAGGCCTTGTTAGGATACATGTGTATCCACCTCAATCCACATATGTTGCAGCGGAATGAAATGTAATTTAGTTTAATTCCACTTCAACACAGGTGGATTGAGACGAATACATACGCATCCAAATAAGGCCTTAGGTGTTCCTGTAATTAGGTTCATTAAGATCCTGTCCAAGTATATAAGTTCTAACACAAAGTTGTACATCCCATTGCAACACACGGACATATTTACCATGGTAAATGAAAGGAACTGCTGGCTTGGATCAAACGTGCATATCTAAAGTTTCACTTATCACTTATTGGTGACCGGCGGAGCAAATAATACACATACATGGGGTCGCAACAGGGGTGAACTCTTCTTTAAAATACTTATATGCGCTAATTTAACATCCATCCATATACATACCATGATGCCTGCATCACGACGATGCAGTCATCAGGCCGACGACGGCCCGCTGGGCTTCTGGCGGTGGAACCACAACCTCCTCTCCCTGATGAACCTCTCCGCCTTCTCGTTGATGTCGTCTTCAGCCCCTCGTGGTGGACGGCCGCCGCCGCCGCCGTTGATGCTGGGCCTGGAAATCAGGTTGTGAAACTCGATCTTGTTCACCTTCTGCACCGGCACCTCCCCGACGCCTGCAGCACCGGCACCGGTGCGACCGGACAGAGCAGGGTTCTTGCCCCAACGATTCATCTCCGTCTTCTTGCTAAATAAGCTACTACTGGTTGTTAGATGCTCGTCCGGCCTGTTTCTTGGTTTGCTCGCGTTTGTCGTCTTGAGATGGGTGATGATGCAATTTGGCAACAGATATGGCCTCCGTTTATATAGGCGGCAGCAAGCCCAGCCAGCGATCCTGTATTATTGAGTTGGGTGATGCGATAGCCAGCTGCACAGTTCTTGGACGACGACGCACGTGCCTCTCACTCTCAGGTCATCTCTGATTGCTTCGGATAAGCTGCGTGCGTCCGTGCCTCATATCCATGACCATGCGTGCTCTTCGTCAAGTGGTTGAGTATAGGTGCGATGCTTGGAAGCTTTTGTGGAGTCGTCTCAGTCTCTCAGATGGCTGGTTGCAGTTGCATGGCAGCTGCGGTAAGGGATTGATTGGGATTCCAGAGAGATGCGAGCAGCATGGCTACGCTAGCTACCAAACCACCAACCGTGCTGCCACTTGCTTGCTAGGTAGCAGAGCGTCCAGGCGTGTTGCGCGTTGCGCACTAGGAGTATTATTGTTACCTCAGAAGAAGAATCTCGGTCGCACTTGCACCACATTTTCGCAAAGGCAAGCATGCAGGCAAGAGCATCTGAACCGGTCCAACGCGTGTCTGGGCTCTCTGGACACAGGACTGAGGCGTCGGCGATGGGTACGTCCGCATACGTAACCAGCTGACGGTATCAGGTAAGTAGTACAGATGTGTGGTGTGTCCATCGCGGCGAACAACCTAACTCTGCAGCAGCAACGGCCGGGGAGGTGTTTTTTCGTTCTTTGAAAGAAAAAAAATCCAGAACATTATTATTTATGCAGGTCTAATTTACTTACTAGGGAAGTGGACCCGAAAACTTTAAAAAGATTTTTCATGAATCAAATGAATTCAAATCAAAATATCGTCAATTACAAAGTTGTAGACCTCTTTGAGTACTACAACTTTGTTGTAAAGTTTGTGCACCTGACTTAGATTAGAAAAGTTATAAATTTTAATGTGCTGGACCTATATATTTATAGAGACGTGTCAAATTGTCAAACCACATCTAGAAATACCTTAATTTCTAGAGGTGTCTAAAAAGCCTAGCCTATAATTTTAGATGCGGTTCAGCTTGCTAGCCGCATCATGAAAATAACAGGGATTTCTAGAGGTCAGCTGGCTCTAAAATATGATTTCTAGAGGCTGAGACAGCTCAGAAACCATTTTTTAAGGCTGGTTTTAATAGAGCCAGATCTTCGGTAGAAAGGAGATAATATGAGTTAAGGAGGGTTTACTCCCATCAATCACTTCCCAAGCTAGGCAGACTGTGGTAAATTAATGAAAATTATGCTTTCAGTAGAAAATGTGAACGCATTATCACCGTCCATCATGACAGTGTAATATATTTTGCACTCGAAAACCACTGCAGAGGAATTCTCATTACTAAAGGTAGAACTCTGTTTTCTTGTATATGGTGTTGTTATCGGGAGATGGTAATACTCTCGATGATTTAGTTAATGGCCGTAAAGTTAAAATGATAGTGCTACAATTGCTGAGAAGTTGAAGAACCAAGTGCAAAGACAGTCTCTGATCCGTAAAGCTTATCTCAATGATGGAAGGACTCCGTCATCTTGAAGTTGTCAAGATAGGAAGAAACAAGAATAACACTCATGAGTTAGCGCAATTAGCTATTAGTTCAAGTCGTAGTCAAATCTTCTTTTCCTCTTTTCCAGAGTTTGTTCAGTCTCTTATTTGTACCGATGCTACTTGATTCTAAATAAACTTTCCAATTCACAAAGAAAAAGAGAAAGGTAAAACGAGGTGCGGCAGAGGAAGCTAAATGGAAAGGGAGGAATTGCACTGAAATAATGGCTTTGGATTTTCGTCCAGTCAATTCCTCTAAAATTATAATTATAAGCATTGCTTTTTATAATGGGAAATATTCAGTACAAAATCCCTCTACTCGATGGAATCATGAAAACCCTTTAAAATATATACTTAGGAGTTTCAAAAAAAATGAAACTATGCACATCCTTAATGCATCTATGGATGTATTGAAACTATCACTTCCGGAAACCTCAAATTTATCGAGTGTTTTTATGTTTGCCGAGTGCATTCTCTCGGGCACTCGGCAAACAAATTCTTTGCCGAGTGCTATCCTAAAAACACTCGGCAAAGATTGGGGTTTGCCGAGTGTCAAACAAAAAACACTCAGCAAATAGGGGGTTTACCGAGTGTCACAAAAAAACACTCGACAAAAAGGGAGGTTTGGCGAGTGTCCAAAAACAACACTCGACAAAGCAAAAAATGTAGAAAAAAACCCACCCGCCCCTCCCCTCCCCTCCCTCACGCACACACCCCCTCCTCCCTGCACCCGCCCCATCCCTCCGCCGCTGCCCCCTCCCTCCCTCCCCTCCTCCCACCGGCGGCCAGCCCCTCCCTCCTTCCCCTTCTTCTTCACCACCGGCGGCCGGCCCCTCCCCTCCCTCCCCTTCTTCTTTCCTGCCGGATCTGCCCCCCTCCCCCTCCCCCCCCCCACGCCTGCCTGGCCAGCTAGTGCCCAAGATGCCAACGCCACCGCAGCACACACGACCACCGCCGCCGCCCACGGCAGTGCCTTCGTCCTCCAGATCTGGCCGGTGGCTCCTCCCTCCTCCAGATCCGGCCATCGGCGCCTCCCTCCTCCACACGGAAGGGCGCCATGTTGGCCTTGGCGTGGTTTTAGTCCCGTATGGGATTTTGACTGATTGTTGACTCAACTTAAATAGGCTACACACTTGTGCACCAATAGAGAAGTTGAAAGAGGCCAAATGCCTGCCACACACGCGCGCGTGCCACCGCCGAGCCAAGGTGCGACGTGATGTGCACGAGCACGGGTGTGGGTTGGTTTTGCCACTTGGGCTGGCTAAGGAAGAGGAAGAGGTACATGCGCTAATGTGGAGGAGTTACTTATCACTTCGACTCATCATCTCCCTAATCTCTCTGGCATTACCTTCCCTCCCATCTCCCTGTTGCCTCATGCGTCATACCAATCCATCCTCCAGTCGAGTTGTACTCGAGTACTCCCCGTCCCATCCTCTGCGTGCACGGAGCTTTGGGAGAGTAGGCCTCCAGAACCGCCGTTCGTATCGAGATACCTGCTCGGGTGTGTGCTGGCGATAATGTGTTTGGGTAGCAGTCTCCGTGATTGCTCCCCGTCTTCATCTTCATCGGAACATCTTCATCTCCTTCCTAGTTTCTTCTCGGTGAACATTCGAGGGACGTCACTACATACATCTTCTTACAATGATTGTGGTCCGCGACTTCGAAGTAGCTCACCATGAGTGGGTCTGGAGCCACCGGTACCTTGAGCATGGCTCCCTCCACAAGGTACATCTCTATTCTCAAATTGGTTAAGTTCAATCTCTTTTCTGCCATGATCACTATGATGTTCATCAACATATTTGCTACCAATCTGAGTAGTAGTAAAATCACACACATGCACATATTTGTCATCACAAATTTGTTAATATTTTTCTAGATTAATTTTAACATGAAATTGCCTAAATTCCTAACAATCCAAAAACCTGATATTAGACAATTTTCTGTTAGTGGTTTTGCTGCTGCTTTGAAGCCAAATGATTTTGATGGAACAAATTACAAGACATGGCGTGCTACGATTGTGCTGTGGCTTACTGCTATGAACTACTATCACGCCGCACAGGGGAAACCTGAACAATTTACTCCAGAGGAGGAGGAAAAGTTCAATGTAGCCGATAACCTATTTCAAAGTGCCGTGATTAGTGCACTTCATAGCAAATATGAGGACAGCTACCTTCGTTACATGTTAGGCAAGGAATTATGGGATGCACTTGATGCTAAGTTTGGTGTTTCTGACATCAGTAGTGAGCTGTACCTCATGGAGCAGATGTTTGACTGCAAGATGGTTGACAACCATTCTATGGTCGAACAAGCTCATGAGATACAGGCACTGGCTAAGGAACTCGAACAGTTTCCATGTGTGTTGCCCGACAAGTTTATGGCCGGCGGTATAATCGCTAAGCTGCCACCTTCTTAGAGGGATTTTGCTACCTTTCTAAAACACAAGAGACAAGAGTGTGGCATGGCTGAGCTTATTGGGTCTTTTGATGTTGAGGAGAGGGCAAGAGTAAAAGACACGCGTGGGAATGGCGTTGAGTCTTCTAGTGCCAATACAGTGTAGAAGAAAAATTCAAATGCATCTCATAATAATAAGAAGAAGAACAAGCAAGAGAACAACTCGAAGCCTAAACAAACAATCACTTTTAAGAAGAAAAAGAACAACAAAGATGGTGGTTGCTTTGTTTGTGGGAGTGATGAGCATTGGGCAAGTTCATGCCTAGGCCACAAATTTAAGCAAGAGAAGAAATCTGCAAACATGGTTATTAGCTGAGGCTGACGAAGGAATATCTGGGTATGATAATTCTTTACCTACTATTCTTTTAGTTTGTCATTCACCTGAGTGGTGGATGGACACTGGGGCTAATATTCATGTGCGTGCTGATGCCTTTTTGTTTTCTTCTTATCAGGTCGGTAGGACTGGAGCTTTGCTGATGGGGAATGGGTCCCATGCGTTTGTTCTTGGTGTTGGTATGGTCATTCTGAGGTTCACTTTCGGAAAGATGGTGCTACAGAAGAACGTGTAGTATATCATCTCCATCAAAAGGAATCTAGTTAGCAGTTCTCAATATCATCGGGATGGTTATAAAATTATCTTCGAGTCCAATAAATGTGTACTGTCAAAGTATAGAACTTTTATTAGTAAAGGTTATGATTGCGGAGGCTAGTTCCGCTTATCCTTGCATGATGATGTGTGTAATAAGATTGTGAACAATGCTATTATCCCTGATGAGTCAAATATTTGGAATTCACGTCTTTGTCATGTTAATTTTGGTTGTCTATCGCGGCTTGCAAATCTAAATTTAATCCCAAAAATTAATTCTGTCAAACGTTCTAAGTGCCATGTGTCTGTGCAATCTAAGCAACCTCGTAAGCCTCACAAGACTACGGAGACGAGGACCTTGGCACCATTAGAACTAATCCATTCTGATCTATGCGACATGAATGGTGAGTTGACTAAAGGTGGCAAAAGATATTTCATGACTTTTATAGATGATTGTACTTGATTTTGCCATGTGTACCTATTAAAAACAAAATATGAAGCGTTGCATTACTTTAAGATCTATAAAGCTGAAGTAGAAAATCAACTTGAGAGGAAAGTTAAACGGTTAAGGACCGATCATGGTGGAGAATACTTTTCAAGTGAATTTTCTGAATTCTACGTAGAACATGGAATTATTCATGAGAGGACACCGCCATACTCACCACAATCCACTGGGATTGCCGAAAGAAAGAACCACACTCTAACTGAGTTGGTTAACACCATGTTGGAGATAGCGGGACTATCTAAGGAATGGTGGGATGAGGCTATTTTGATAGCATGTCATGTCCTGAATAGAGTTCCTACAAAGAATAAAGAAATCACACCATTCGAGGAATAGGAGAAGAAAAGATTAAATCTCTCTTATTTGTGCACTTGGGGTTGTTTGGCCAAGGTGAATGTGCCAATTAACAAGAAGCGCAAACTTGGACCTAAAATTATTGATTGTGTTTTCCTTGGTTATGCTATTCAGAGCGTTGGATATAGATTCTTAATTATCAATTCTAGGGTACTTGACATGCATGTTGGTACTATCATGGAGTCTAGAGACGCTACATTTTTTTGAAAGTGACTTTCCCATGAAAAATGCGCCTAGCATGTCTAGTTATGAACCTATAATTCCCCATGAGCAATTTATTCTGATAGAACATTCTGAGGAACCTCATATGCATAATCCTAAGGAGGATGACATTGTAGTCACTCGAAAGAGTAAGAGACAATAGACTGCAAAGTCTTTTGGTGATGACTACATTATGTACCTTGTGGATGACATACCAAGAACCATTGAAGAGGCATATTCCTCTCCTGATGCTGACTTGTGGAAGGAAGCAGTACGGAGTGAGATGGATTCAATCATGTCTAATGGAACTTGGGAAATTGTTAAAAGTCCTTATGGATGTAAACTAATAGGATGCAAATGGGTGTTTAAGGAAAAACTTAGGCCTAATGGTACAATTGAGAGGTACAAAGCAAGGCTTGTGGCCAAGGGTTATACCTAGAAAGAAGGTGAAGATTTTTCGATACTTATTCACCTTTTGCTCGATTGACCACAATTCAACTGTTACTTTCTCTGGCTGCCTCTCATGGTCTTATCATTCATCAGATGGATGTAAAGATAGGTTTCCTAAATGGAGAGTTAGAGGAGGAGATCTATATGGATTAGCTAGATGGATTTGTAGCAAATGGTCAAGAGGGCATGGTGTGTAAGTTATTGAAGTCCTTATATGGCCTGAAACAAGCTCCTAAGTAGGTGGCATGAGAAGTTCGATAGAACTTTGACATATGTCAGCTTTGTTGTAAATGAAGCTAACACATGTGTATACTATCGGTATGGTGGGGATGAAGGAGTGATCTTGTGTTTATATGTTGATGACATACTAATCTTTGGAACTAGCCTTAATGTGATTAAGGAGGTTAAAGATTTGTTTTCTAATAATTTTGAGATGAAAGACTTAGGAGAAGCTGATGTTATTCTTAATGTCAAGCTGTTAAGAGAAGACAATAGTGGGGTTACACTTTCACAGTCCCACTATGTGGAAAAGGTATTGAGTCGATTTGGGTTTAGTGATTGTCAACCTGCTCCTATGCCTTATGACACTAGTGTGCTATAAAGGAAAAATTGAAGAATAGCAAGGGATCAATTGAGATACTCCCAAATCATTGGTTCACTTATGTATCTGGCTAGCGCCATGAGGCCTGATATCTCATTTGCTATGAGCAAACTAAGCTGGTTTGTGTCAAATCTATGAGCCAATCATTGGTGTGCTCTTGAGAGAGTACTGCGCTATCTGAAAGGTACTATGAGCTATGGCATTCACTATACTGGGTATCCAAAGGTACTAGAGGGTTTCTGTGATGCTAATTGGATATCTAATGCTGATGAGCATTATGCCACAAGCGGTTATGTGTTCTTGCTTGGAGGTGGCACTATTTCCTAGAAGTCTTGCAAGCAGACTATTTTAACAACGTCAACTATGGAAGTAGAACTCACAGCATTAGACACCGGTGGCACTGAGGCCAAGTGGCTTTGTGAACACCTTATGGATTTACCAGTTGTAGAGAAACCTATACCATCTATTTCTATGAAACGTGACAACCAAACTGTGATAACTAAGGTAAATAGTTCTAAGGACAACATGAAGTCCACAAGGCACGTTAAGCGGAGATTAAAATCTGTCAGAAAATTGAGAAACTCTAGAGTGATAGCGTTGGACTATGTCCACATGTCTAAAAATCTGGCACATTAATTCATTAAGGGACTGTCACGTAATGTGATAGATAGTGAATCGAGTGAAATGGGCTTGAGACCCACATGAAGTCTATCATGGTGGATAACCTATTCTATGTGATCAGAGATCCTATGAAGTAGAATGGTGAAACTAGCCAGAGGGTAGGCTATGAGGAAAGACCCTTAATTAAACCCATGTCAGATGCTCTTCTTTCCTTTTCTGTAAGGTAGGTTGGTTTTATAGCCTTAATGTGTTTCAAAGTGGCTTGTTGAAGCAAAGATGTTGTCCTACAGAACAACTTTTGAAGAAGCACACCTATGTGAGTTCGATTGCTAGTCACAGTCTATGAGATTTGTGTGATCTCTAGATACTCATGAATAGGTTCAGGAGTATGACTTATATTCTCGGGATGCTTTTTGCAACCTAGTATCAGTAAAGCGCCTAGGTGAAACTTATTTCGCACAAAACTATTAATTCAAGGCTTAGTCCATTGTATAGTTGTGAGTAAGCGTAACCTTTGCTCTAGGTGGAAGTTCAACTTAACAGTCTCCATCGAAACACTGGTATATCAAACGACAGAGGAAACTAAGAGCATTTCTTATGTGCCCTAGAATTTGGTGGGGATTGTTGAATATTATATGGATTTAGGCCTATATTTTATTTAATAAAACAATTAATTCTAGGCCCATATTAAATGTTGTGGTACAATATAGGTTTAGTCCCCAAAGGGCTGCCACCTACAAACACAACACCACCACAAGTCCACATCTAGATGGAGAATGCATCAAGTCATCATTTCCTAGCAACCTAGCATGACCACACCTCACAATGAGAGGTGCTAACTTCACCCTACAAGCTCAGAGCAAGGGTGACATCAATGTCCCACAAAGCTTGTGGTGGCACTGACAAAGCATGGCCTTATGTGAAAGAACACAACTTGCAAACAACTACTGATGAGATGCCCCACATGAACCAATGGTTTTGGGTTTAGGGCTTAACCACCAAGGCAACACCTTGAAGGAGGAAACAACACTGCATTGCCGTCGTCCAGGCTAACCCTAGTAAAATTTTCTAGAGGAAATTCACAGGGTAAGGAAGATGTACCTAGAACTACACTTGGCGCCTGACGGTGTCACCGTCATCAGCTTCTATAGAAGTCAACGAAGGGTTTTGCCTAGTTCTACCACCTCATCCACACAAGGAGCAACAACACCATCCTATTGAATATTATATGGGTTTAGGCCCATGTTTTATTTAATAAAACAATTAATTCTAGGCCCAAATTAAATGTTGTGGTACAATATAGTTTTAGTCCCGTATGGGATTTTGACTGATTGTTGATTCAACTTAAATAGGCAACACACTTGTGCACCTATAGAGAAGTTCAATGAGGCCAAAGGCGCGCCACACGCATGCGTGCCGCCGCCACTGTCGCCAAGCCGAGGCGTGGCATGTCGTGCACGTGCGCGAGTTGGTTTTGCCACTTGGGCGGGCTAAGAAAGAGGAAGGGGTACATGTGCTAATGTGGAGGCATTACATTACCTTCATCCTCCAGTCAAGTTGTACTCGAGTACTCCATGTCCCGTCCTCTACGCGCATGGAGCATTGGGAGAGCAGGCCATCAGAACCACTGTTCGTATCGGGACACCTGCTCAGGTGTGTGTGGGTGATCAGGTTTTTGGGGAGCATCTCCGTGACTACTCACCGTCTTCGTCTTCACTGGAATGTCTTCATCTCCTTCCTAGTTTCTTCCTCGGATCGGCCGTCTACTTCTCGGTGGACGTTCGAGGGACGGCACTGCATACATCTTCCTACACCGACTGTGGTCTGCGACTTCGAGCAACTCACCATGAGTGGGTCTGGAGCCACCGGCACCTTGAGCATGGGTCCCTCCATAGGGGTATATCTCTATTCTCAAATTGGTTAAGTTTAATCTCTTTTTGAAGAACCGAAAACGTCGACCAGAGGGGGGGTGAATCGGAGCCTCAAATTTATTTCGAAACTCTAAGCCGCTGTCCCAAAATCACAACCCAAGAGCAAGCACACGTGAGATCGGTATGATCACAAGCCAATGGGTGGCTGGGTACCTTTAGTGATGACCAAGAAGTACAGCAGATCAACCGAGAACCGATGGAAATAAGAGCTCAAAAGAACGAGAGAAAACAACACAATCTGCATAGGACTGGACTGTCTGCCAAAGGGAGCCCGGACTGTCTATGGGTTAGGTCCTAGACTGTCCGAGGTTGCGGGCCAGACTGTCTAGTGTTCAACTCCCAAAAACCGAACGATGAGAAATAGTTCTGACCTGGACAGAAAGAACAACGGCGGAGTGTCCGCAGTTGAATTCTGGACTGTCCACGGTGAGGTCCCAGACTATCTGGCGTTCAGAGCAGCAAAACACAACCAAAAGAAACCTTCTGCTTGTGATGTGAATAGTACATGCGAACTGTCCTAGGGTTAGGGGCGGACTGTCCGTGGGTCACAAAATCAGCACGAACGGAGTCGCCCGAAAATCGCCCGGAGCAAGGAAAATCCTGATTTGCGGCCAAATCAAAACCAATTACCACCAAATTTTAACCACATGTTCACAAGGCAATAGGTGAGCTACCCCTATGAGATCATCACCCAATTTGAAGCCAATCAACGGGAAATCAAGAAACCCCGAAGAACACCGGTTTTCTAACCCTAAAGCTTGATTCGACCAGATCTATGAACTCGTGAGGAATTATATGAAATCCTTTAGTGAAAAGACTCAATTCACGTCCTAGTTCATCTTAGTGTAAAAGGAACGAATCAAAACAGTCTCAAAACAACGAATCGAACCACACAAGACAAGGGAGAACACGAAGAACACAAACACAATTCCCAAGAACATCTCTCAAATCGAATCCCAGAGGACACGAGGAGGTTAGAGCCTCCATTCCCACTGCAATCTTTGGTTCTTACACAAATTCACAATAAAACCTAAGGGGAGGGGAAAACCTAGAGAAGGATGGAGCAAAAAAATGAAAGAGGTGAGGGAGATGGGAGCTCCCTCATCCTATTTAACAGGGCTATTACACAATCCTAGTTTTGCCCCTAGATATTTTGAGTCGAACCACTTAACCCGAGGGCGTTATGGTCCAACCCAAGGTAATCTTCATCCTATGGCCACCGTGCCCTTCATGAGATAGCTTCGCCTCAACACGAACTCCTCGATGCCGCCACGTGCCGTCTGTTCCTCCTCGGAACCTCCGCCCAGGTTTTGAGGCCCAAACCCGTGAAACTGGCCACCGATGATTTTGAGGCCCAAACCACCAAATCGCCCGTGAGTAGCGTACTCCATACGCGTCCCCCGCCACTCGACACGTGTCACCGCCATCCTCGACTGGCCAACCGCCAAGTCTTCCTAAGCCCCGCTCGACTCGCACATCCGCCGTCTTGACTCAGTCAACACAGTCACTCCCATGCACACTTGCGCTTGTCGATGTCCCAGATATCAGCCAACGGAGTTGGTCACCCGACCTCCTGGTCCCTCAGTCCAAGCCTCACGTCTGTCGTTCACTCCCGGTCCGTCGGCATGGCACGTCTCTACTTGACCTTCACACCGCCGTCGACCACCGGGTCTGAGCTCCACACCTGCACACCACAAGCCAAGAGACATGTCATATAACCCAACTCACGCCATGGTTAGTTCACAAACTCAATCCAAGACGCGAATCACGTTGACAATCACTCATCACAAATCCGAACCACAAGGGCATATATCAACCTTGTGTTCACACTTTTCCGCCATGATCAGTATGATGTTCATCAACATATTTGCTGCTAATCTGAGTAGTAGTAAAATCACACACGTGCACATATTTGTCATCACAAATTTGTTAATATTTTTCTAGATTAATTTTAACATAAAATTGCCTAAATTCCTAACACATCCCACAGCCAGTCCCATGAGAACCCCTGCGCACAGCCAACGGCCAACAACGCACGCAGCCACCACCGTAGCAAGCTCCTACCACCGTTGATTGGAGACAATAATTTTTGATAGTCGCTGTTGGATGACTATAGGTGGACCGTTTACATAGCACAGAGAACTCCCAATTTTCGCAGTAGAGATGTACATCTAGAAGAAATTAAAGTACATATATATCTGCTCTATATGTTTGGTGGTGGAATCTGATTAGGTAAAATAATTGGCACGCGGTAGGGAAGGAAGAGTGATGACACATCTAAATCGATGCTAAAAAGCAAAAGTGTGTATCATATATAATCATTCAGACATATATATCTTATCGTAGTTAGCTGTCTGGTAATATGACACAACAAGCAAACCAAATTAATGACCATTTTTCTTTAAATATTTAAACAGAAGCAGTAGAAAAAGGATCTGATACTAACCACCACTTAATTACATGCAGCTCATGAGAGCATATATACTAGTAGGTTCCGGAAAGTACTGAGAACGTACAGCTAATATAATGAAATATCACGACCTAGACCCTCCTCCATGGTCTACTTCTTCTGTCCTGAAATACAAGGGATTTAAGCAAAAGTAAGATGAAAATAAGGAGAATATCAAAAGACTAATATACCCCTAGTTAATTTGTTGTCCTCTAAGTTCTTTTTCAATGACAAAATAATTATTGGTTAAAGGATAAGAAAATAAGAAGGTGAAGCATATAACTAGAATTTTAGTATGACTTGCATTTAGAGAAAAATAAAAAAACAATATACAACTAGAAATGGATGTAATTCTGTGAATCGGTGCGTTTATTTTGGCCCCGAAAATGGCTATAATCATGCAGAAACCTTGACACCTATATTAGTCCTGATTCCAGTTCAATACTTTTTTGTCCTAGGAAAAGACTTTGAGCAATATTTTAGATATGGAGCCAATTTTTTTTTAGAAAGGACGGCAAAATCTTTGCCGCAGATTTTATTAGATTATAAAAAGGAAAAAGATATGTACAAAAATATTTACAGGTTCACAGCCACCACCCTAAAACTGCCACAACCAGAAATACAACTAGGCCAGCCCTGCAGGAAAGGAAAGATTGAAAACCAGGAAATATTTAATTGAGATGTTCATTCTAAAAGCATAACATGCCGTGCAAGCAAGCTTAAGAGTTTGATAGCCCGCAAGCAGAAAATTGATGAGAGACTCGATCATTCCCCCTGAAAATCAAAAAGAGTAGGTGGAATCTGTGATGTTCTAGTGTGATCTCTTTCCCCACAAAAAATGTTTGAAACGTTGGACCCCTAATTGTTTTCGTGGAAACACAGAAGACGCCCGGCCTTGCAACAAGTGGGAAATTATTGAAAAAAGGATAATTCCTGTCGGGAGGCATATATTGATACACGAAATTAATTAGCCCATGTGCTAATTAGTTATGCATGGAAGCATCCTGTGGACATATATACTAAGTTCTTATTCGGCCCACATCATTATATATATGCTCAGTTGTTTGGGCAGGAGAAAGGTCCTTGCTTCAACAAAGCTAAAAGAAATGGCAGACTAATGTAACTAAGATACGAATTTTGGGAAAACCTAACTATATATCTTTAATTGTATATCCAATACCATCCCAATGAGAAAATCCACACAAATTAGTGACCTTGCTTAGTCACGGATATGATGGTGTATATATGGCTTACATTGAGGGCAAACGATCAGCTAGAGCTGATAGCTGCAGCCATGAGAAAGCTCACACTGTCACACTCACACCGTAGTCATCAGGTCAATTCAGTTATTTCTCGATCGATCGCTAGCTGGATTCATCGATCTGCTAGCTAGCTAGGAGTAAAAGAAACTGCAAGGCTAAGCTTGTGGCTGCACGTCGCAGTAGAAGCGCATCAGGTGCCTTCCACATACAGGAGACTTGACTCCGTCGATGGGAGTATTTCTTGGGTTGGGTCTCTCCCGCACGCTCCACACGCATGCTTGTACCTACCAGTTTTTTTCTGCTTGGGTGTGAACTCATCTTCTCTTTTTCTTCTTTCAGGACTCAGGAGTCAGGAGACTTTGACTGAAATTAATAACGTGGACGCAAAAGACTAATAACTCTATGTGTGGAACAAACTAGGTTCTGCAACAAGACCAATATTTGATTGTTTTCTTTTAGATAACCATAATCGCCCTGTTCGCTTGGACTTGTTTGGCTTATAAGCCGCACTTTTTCAGTCAACGAACTGTATTTTTCTCTCACACCAAATCAGCCAACAGTACTTTCAGTCATGCCTTATCAGCCAAACAAACCCAAACGAACAGGGCAAATGATAGGACGAGGACGTCCGTCCGAAACCTGACCCGCCCATGCCAACCTGTACGTTCCACATGCATTGTCATTCACTGGTTCGTTCATGCCTTGGAAAAATATCCACCACCGATCCTCTATCTCTCTATCGTGCCACCCTATCTCCGCTCTCTCTCTCGCCTGCCTCCAGTGCTACTCCCTACCTCCCTCCTTGCCACGTCACGCAGCCGGCGCCGGCGAGCCGCCTCCTACAAGCGTCGTCGGCCCGCTGCCTCCATTGAACTTCACATGCTGACGAGCCTCTATTTTCCCAAGCAGCAAGGAGATGTTGTGCTGCGCTAAAAGCGCATGTTGCAAGCATATGTTTTCAAGTGTTTCATAGGTATGTTGCGAGTGCTTCATCATATGGATATTGCAAAAGTAGATTGGGATGTTGCATATGTTGCAAGTGTTTCAAATGAATGTTGCAAACATTTGTCCAAAATGTTTCATCTGTTTCAGACGTATGTTGCAAGCGTTTTGATCTGGATGTTGCATATATTTATGTTCCAAATGTTTCATCTGTTTCTGTCTTATTTTGTAGCAAGTGTTTTTATGTTGCAAGTTGTAAGTGTTTTATCTGTATGTTTCATATGTTGCAGTGTCTATGCACGTGTTGCAAGTGTATGTTCCAAAATTTTTTGCTGTTTTAGACCTATGTTGCAAGTGTTTTGTCTAGATGTTGCATATCTTGGAGTGGCTATACACATATGTTGCAAGCTTATGTTCCAAATGTTTCGCCTATTTCAGATGTATTTTTGCAACAAATGCTTCATGTTGCAAGTGTTTCTAGTAGCAGACGAGGGAAGCGAGCGCAGGTGGAGGCGGTCCCCACACTACAGGAACTGCTGGCTTCCCCGAGTGCCAGTTGCACTCGGGGAAGGCCCAGTTGCACTCGGGGAAGCCTTCCCCGAGTGCAACACTCGGGGAAGAGCCTCCGGCTAATCCTTTCACGGTGAAGGCGCCTTCCCCGAGTGTCGAAAATCGTGCACTCGGGGAAGGCTTCGCCGAGTGCCGTGCTGACACTCGGGGAAGACTTGACGCCGTTGGCCGACGGCCGACGCCGTTTGTTTTTTTTTTTATTTTTCTTCCCCGAGTGCAACACTCGGGAAAGATTTTTTTTTAAATACTCTTTGCCGAGTGCCGCAGCTCAGGCACTCGGCAAAGAAATTTGTTTTTTTTTTAAAAATCCCTCTTTCCCGAGTGCCACAGCACAGGCACTCGGGGAAGATTTTTTTTTTAAATACTCTTTGCCGAGTGCCGCAGCTCAGGCACTCGGCAAAGAAATTTGTTTTTTTTTTAAATCCCTCTTTCCCGAGTGCCACAGCACAGGCACTCGGGGAAGCCACCTCTAAAATTCTTTTTTTTTGTTTTTTGCTTTTCCATGTAAACAACAGAGCATATATATATATATATATATATATATATATATATATATATATATATATATCAACACCAATATGTCACAAACCACATTTATATATCACAAACGACCAAATTTATCCGAAATCCACAATATATTACAAACATGATCTCAATGGGGTCCTAAAACATGATTCACCAGTAAGATAGCTACCATGTGTTTTATGTATCACATGAAAGAAATCATGGTAAGCAACAGAATCTAGAAGTCCAGCACACCACCACACTTCTGGTAAAGCCAATGTCGTGCACCTGAAACATTTAGCAAACTGTAAGAACCAGACATATAACACACCATGTTGAAACCATGAGAATTCATGGGATCAGAATTTAGAAGAGCACTCATATTATCCCAAATTTGAAGCCATGAGAATTCAACGAAAGATATGGTTAGCCTCTTGTGCATGCGGTGGGCCAAGTCCTAGACTACTAGCTAAGGATATGGTTAGCTAGGAGTAGATGCTTAGCGCGACGCGGGAAATGCCAGAGAGCCGGCCATGGTTCCTGTAGTAATGCAGTGATGCAGCGTCAAAGTGATGCATCGTCAAAGTCGTCGTCTACAAAATCCTCGCACGATTGGAAAAATCAGTGTGAACCGCGACGCATGCAGGGGCGCAGCAGTTGCGTACTTGTGTGTTCTCAAGGTTCGAGCTAGATCGAAATAGGTACTTGTCACCTGCACATAGCCCCAGCCAGCAAGCTACTATACAGTACAACGTACTAGTCACCTGCAGGAGCGAATGGTGACGCTCATGAGCCATCAGTCTGCTAGGCGGGAGCGGCAGGGCGACACCGACGCCGACGGGGCGCTATATATTACTTGATTCAGTCTAAATTTAGTGAAAGAAATCATATTACTTGATTCAGTGATCACTACAGGAACTACTATGGAATACTACAATATTTGAGGATGGAATTTAATTAGCACCAGGGGAAAAGTGTTCTGATTACCTCCTTCCTTAGCTGTGCAATATGATCTGCCTTCCTTCACGTCTCCGAAGGCGGCTCACGACGACTGTGAGGGGTGGGACGCCCCAGCGTGCGATCCCGGCGACGGTCCAGGTGGGGATGGCCCGACGTTCGATGCCGGCGACCCTTCGACATGGTTCGACGCCGCCCCCGATTGATGCTGCAAAAAAGAGAGGAGATTGCACGTGAGTGACAAGATAAAAATGTAAGGAGTGTAAAGAAAAGTTGAAAATTTCGGCAGCACCTCCCCTGCACGGGGAGGTTTCCAAAACCTGCACGAAAAACGTCGGCACGAAGGCCGACAACCACATTTCCGGCACGAAGGCCAACACATCAACAAATCCGGCACGAATGCCATCACTAGGTTTGACACTAAGCATGAGCAAAAAAAGTAAAACATGCGTACTCATACTCACCGGAGTAGACTCTCGACGATATGGTGGTGGTGGTGCAAGCAGCTCTACTGGGATCTCCCAACCATGTTGCTGCCCAAGTTGTTGCACGAACTTGAGCAAACCATCTTGCTGGGCCTCCAAAGCTTGTACCCTTTGACGCTCGGACTCCCGCTCGGCCCGCTCAGCCTCCCGCTCAGCCAGCAAACTCTTTTGCTGATCCCGAAGTTGCTGCAGCTCGGCCTGCAATATTTGACCCCAATGTTTCAATAATGCAGAGCTAAGGAACGTAAAAGTGAAAGAACGATGAATGAAACTGGAATACTTACCTGGATTGAAGCCACCGCTGTCGGCCGTTGGCTTATGGGCACGCTAGAGCTCGTGCTCGCTGCTCGTAGACGGTTGAGAGGAGGAGTACAGCCCGTCTCGAGGATGCCGTCGCCCATGTAGAACCGCCCATGCTTCTTGCCTTGCCCAATCCTCATCACTAGCTCAGGATCAAGGCGCTCCTCGGTCCTCGGATCGTAGTCTGACCCGTGGACTAACCTTGACGCCTCCGTGTACGAACTGAGGCGGGTGTGGACGCTGGAGTTGGTGTACGCCTCTAGGCCCGCATCCGGGTTGTACTCGATGTTGGACTTTGCCGGGCCCATGTGGGCCAGAGCATACGCCGTGAGTTGGCCAATTGGCTGGCCACCGTGCGCCGCCTCCTGCGAGAAAGACAACATGTGGTTAGGAATCATGCAAAATTGAGCGCGGCTAGATTAGACAAGTGGTGGAGACTTACATATGTCTTTTTGTATTTGCTGAGGCTGACGCTGCCCTGATGGTGAGGTACACCTGGCATCAGCATACGGTGCTCGCTTTTCTCTTGGTGCGCCTTCTGCCAGTCCGCGTCCAACCATTTGTCCACTATAGCAGCCCAGCAATCGGGAAAGGTGGCGCACCAGCTCGGAATCACCTACAAGCCATCAAAAGATCAAATTAGGCATAGTTAATCTAAAAAGAGATCAATAGAAGATGTTTTCTATTTACCTGTAGGTACTGCTCCCTTGTCAGAATCTCTATCTCTCTTCTTGCCAGAGTTCTGTTCATTCTTCTATTACGGTAGGTGGCGTTGTAGTCAATGTGCGCCTGGAGGCGGGACTCGTAATACAAGTCCGAGACACGCCTTCTACAGGAAGCGGCAGCCACCTCATGCGCCCTTAACTCCTGTCCCGGCTGGCATCTGAAGAAGTCCTGCATAAAGACACGAGGTATCCATTATTTATTTCAAGAATGTCCAATGAATACAATGAATTGAGGGTCATAGAGTGAGAAAGGCTTACCCACAACTCCGTAAGCACCTGATCCGCCAAGTTTAGGTGCCCATCGGCGGGGAAGAGGGCATAGTGGTCGAACGAGGGTATCTCTGGGTCCTCACCCTCCGACGTCCACACCAGGCCAGGGAAGTGTTCCCTGCACAGAAGTCCCAGGATCCCATTGACATTGCGAGCCGGGACCCCCTCCTCCACAAGCATCCAATTCCTGCACAAGTGGTTAACAATAGTTATTATTAGCTCTTATTATGATTTTTCAACATATCAAATGAAGAACATATGAAGTTACTTACCTATCCCCCTCAGGTGCAATCAGTGGGCGGCGGTCAACAAGAATCGGTCGCTTCGGGAGCTGGCTGGGACCTCGCTTATAGGGTTTCGAGGCTGCAGAGGAAGTCGAACCCCCTGCCCCTTCCTCGGACGTGTGCGGAACCCCCTCCTCGGACACGTGCGGAACGGCATCGTCGTACATCTGCGGAATGGCATCCTCGCCCACCATGGGCTGAGGTACGTCGTCAGCCCTAGCAGAGCGCGAGGAGCCGAGGTCGTGGTCAGTCGGCGACGGGGCCCCCCGCCTGGGCCTGCCCCTCGGACGCCTCTGCCTCTCTGACGGCTCTGTCTCCGTCTCCTCAGCCGCTGACGTGTCCCTCGGTCTCGAGTAAGTCGAGGGACAGCTCCTCCTAGTGGGTCCCATCACCTGCAATTAAAAAGAATAAACCATTATTAGTCATGATAAACGAGAAGTACTTAGCAAGGGATGCAAAATAAAGAAAATGTAATTACAAAATAACATAGTATTACATGTATTTCTAATATTCTTCATGATCGGGATTATCTGGACGATAGGTATCGTCATCACTATCAAGAGCCTCCAAATCGTCAACAGCCTCATCCTCATCGCTGTCTAGTTGTAGTCCGTCAAGCATTTTCAAGTCTCTCGGATCATGCACCTCATCTACAGCTTGCTCGTCAACAACCCATTCCTCATCTACTTCCATTTCAATCTCCCCGGTTAAGTCTATCTCAAGCATCCCTGGTAGTCCCTCGTCTTGTTGATAGAACTCTCCGTCATGCGTGGGTGGGTTCAAGTTGTAATCATCATCGTTTGGGCGAGGTAATTTACCATGTGGTGATACCTTGTGCACAATATACCAACCCTGAAGACGTGGGTCGGTTTTGCACGCATATGGACAATAATAAACTTGCCTGGCTTGTTGAGCCACAATATAGACATCATCTCCTTCATAGAAGGAATCCTGTCTAGTTTCGACTATTCCAAGTTTAGGGGACTTTCTCTGTACTGCAGGTTTAAACCACTGGCATTTGAATACGACAAGCTTAGGTGCATTTTCACCATGGTATTCAAGCTCGTATATTTCTTCAACTGTGCCATAATAGTCCTCCTGATCAGCGTCGGGCGTAACTACTCCGGGCGTAAATACTCCGGTATTCGTGGTCCTTGCATTGGCCCGATTCTTCTCGTAGTCTGTTGTGTGAAAGCGATATCCATTCACGTCATAAGCGTTAAATGACGAGACCTTATAGTAAAAGCCTTTGGCCACTTGTCGTAATTCAGCACTTATAGACAAATCACTTTGGCACTACAAGATCAAGCAGAAGAGAAATGAAATTAGGCAAAACTAGGAACGCCAAACTTGGAACGAGCTAAGTTGGTCAGAAGGTACCTTTCTTTGGAACCATGTAATGAAATCAACCTTGAAATCAGGCGAACCATGTTGAAGAAGGGTATCTCGTTCATGGTCAGAAGGTGGACTTGGATGATGCCAGTATTGATTAAAAAATTCCCTGCACCGACAAGCAACAAGGTTGTTGGATGCAGAAAATTTATGGAGTATGTAACAAGTTCGTTGAGAACTTACCCCTGATACTTGTCGACTTCCTCAAGGTTCGTCAACACGTAGAGCATGATCTTGTGCCACTCTTCATTGGTCAATATCTTTTTGGACGCTCCACTTGATCTCCCGCGTTGCCCTTTGAATAGGCTGAGGGTCGATTCATTTTCGTCCTCGTTGTAACGAGGGGGTGGATTATGCACGCTTGGAAGGTTCTCACTATAGTATGATGTTGTGAAGTTTGACACCTCCTCACGAATGAATGCCTCTGCTATGGAAGCCTCAATCATGCCTTTGTTTCCACATTTCTGGCGAACAGTCTTTAGACATCTCTCTATTGGATAGCACCAACAGTTCTGCACGGGCCCCCCCATTCGTACCTCATTCGGGAGGTGCAAAATCAAATGCTGCATCGATAAGAAAAAGCCAGGTGGAAAAATCTTCTCCAACTTACAGAGCAACTCGGGTGCCGTTTTTTCCAACTCCTCAACCACTCTCAGAGATATCTCCTTGGCACAAAGCTGGCGGAAGAAAAAGCTCAACTCTGCCAGCACCTTCCAGACATGCTCAGGGACGTAGCCTCGAACCATCGACGGAAGAAGCCGCTCAATCCATATGTGAAAGTCATGACTCTTCATCCCTAAGACTTTGCCAGTTTCTGGGTTCGCTCCCCTCCTCAGATTCGCTGCAAACCCATCAGGGAAACTTAATGTCTGCATCCATTCTATCACTTCCGTCCTGTGCTTCTTTTCCAAGACGTAATCAGCCTTAGGCCTTTTCCATGGTTTGTTGTCTCTTGGAGGCAGCATCTGTAGCTTAGGTCTGTCGCATAGTGTTGCCATGTCTACTCTGGCCTTAGGGTTGTCCTTTGTCTTGTCAGGAATGTCCATGAGTGTTGCCCAAAGTGCTTCGGCGACATTCTTCTCAGTGTGCATTACATCTATGTTATGTGGAAGGAGAAGGTCATCAAAATAGGGAAGCCTCTCCAATCCCGGCTTATGAGTCCACATATGTTCCACACCATAGCCCACAAAGTGATCTTTCTTTGGCTTATCTTTCTTTGGATTACCTTTCTTTCTTTTACCCTTCTTTGGATTATCTTCCTGTGCTGGGACCACGAGAGCGTCTATCTAAGCATGAACCTGGGCACTAGTCATCTTCTGAGGTGCACTAGTCATCACCGTGGCACCTTTCGTGAAGTTCTTGGTGTCTCTTCTAAATGCATGGTTAAGAGGGAGGAACTGTCGATGCTTGTCGAACGATGAGAACTTGCCACCCTTCTTCAACCAAATGAACTGTAGAGCTGCCTTGCATACCGGGCATGGATACTTCCCGTGGACACACCAGCCGGCGAATATCCCATACGCTAGGAAGTCATGCATGGAGTACTGGTACCAAACATACATTTTGAAGTTCCTCCTTGTAGCTCGGTCGTAAGTCAATACGCCTTCATTCCAAGCCTCGATCAATTCATCATAAACAGGCTCCATGTACACACCCATTTTGTCTCCCGGGTGTCCAGGAATTATCAATGTCAAGAATATGTTTTGCCTTTGAAGTAGGGCCCCGGGGGGGGGGGAGATTGAGGGGGATAGCGAACACGGGCCAACAAGTGTATGGGGCCGACATCATTCCATAAGGATTGAACCCATCCGTTGCCAGCGCAACACGTACATTACGGGCCTCTTCATCTTTGCCACGATGCTTGGCATTAAAGCTTTTCCATGCTTCACCATCTGCTGGATGTATCATCTTGTCTTTATTGTATCGAACACCATTCTTGTGCCATCTCATCTGTTTCGCGGACTCCTCTTTCATGAATAGCTGTTGGAGCCTCGGTATGATTGGAAGGTGTCGTAGGACTTTCATGGGGATCCTCTCATTCTGCTCCTTCTTGCCATCACCTTTGTCTACCTCCACATATCTAGAGGATTTACACTTTGGACAGTACTTTGCATCCCTGTGTTCTTTCCTAAATAGGACGCACCCCTTCGGACAATAATGTATCTGGTCATACGACATCTTCAGTGCCCGAAGGAGTTTCGTTGACTCGTACAAGTTTGGAGGCAGCTGATGACCCGCCGGAAGCAGATCCCCAATAATTGCCACCATATCATCGAAGCATTTTCGAGTCATGTTGTGCTGTGACTTCAACCCCAATAGGCGCCCAATGGCATCCAGTTGAGAAATCGTTGTCTTCTCATGTAGGAACTTCTGTGCCAATTCCAACATGTCCAAGAACGCCTTAGCGCTTGGCTCTGGCTCCTCCTCCCCATCCTCCTGCTCGTCCTCCGTACGTCCTCCAGCGAACATCGCATCCGCATAGTCACCTAACCATCCTGCTACCCCGCCATCACCATCAAATGCCTCCAAGCCTCGTCTCACGACCTCCTCTCTAGGATGGTAGGGTTCACCATGGTGCACCCACCGGGTATAGTTTGGCATAAATCCATACTTGCAAAGATGCTTCATCATGACTTCCCTTGTTCTTCTTTTCTTGTTTTCACATTCGCTGCAGGGACAGAATGTGTCTCTCGCTCCCTTAGCTGCCTTAAATGCATGGTCCAAGAATTTCTCGGTCTTATCCATCCATTCACGGGTGATTTGAGACTGACTTGGGCGTCCCGTGTACATCCACTCACGGTTATCCATCCTCTAGGATATACACATAACGGAGTAAAGTAACCATCAGTCGCATCTGGACGACGTGCCTACTGTCTAATAGGTGAGGATAGGTCCTAATCCCACCCGCGGATGCGTAGATGAGGTTAGTTTCCATGCTCTACTCCGATCCTAGACAGAATTTCGGTAGCACCTACCCGCTGCTCTCCCGATACACGTCCTGGAAGGGAGAGTGTGTATCCGGAGAACAACAGGGAGGTGGTGCCAAAACTCCGTCTCGGATCCGAGCAGAACATGGAAACTAACCCATCTACGCATCCGCGGGCTGTCCAATTACACATGGACAATTCGAAACAGATATGGTCATAGATATGCGGAGATCCGCATACCTCCAACCGTATCTGTTTCGGACGGGAGACGCCTAACTGGGCTACACCGATCTACGTACGACAACGGTAAGGAAAAGAGCTTAATTATACCTAGGGTGGCGGTAGAGAAAGGCTAGCGACGCAGTGGCGAGTCGGTGCAGTGGCGAGTCGGCGCTGTGCAGGCAGGACCGCAGCGCTGACGAAGACGATCGGGTCGCCTAGGTGCTCCGATTCCCCTGCGACAGGTCCTGCTCTGCAAAAGAAGAAAAACAGCACTATAAGTGCAAAATTTCGGCAGAACCTCCCCTGGACGGGGAGGTTTCGATAACCTGCAAGAAAAAACGTCGGCACGATAGCTGACGTCCACATTTGGGGCACGATGGCCCACACATCCACAATTCCGACACGAAGGCCGTCAACACATAAACGGCGCGATGGCCGACAACCAGAACGGGACGGTTCGTATACCTTGGGCGTTGGCGGGACGTGCACGCGGAGAAGAAGACGCCAACAACGGGACGGGACGCGGAGAAGAAGACGCCGTCTCGGGCTGATTAACTACAGAGTTAAGAAATGAAAGTTAGCATAGTTACGAGCACGCACCCTGTGCTGATTCAGTTGGTTGCAGGAAGAAGACATACCTGAAAGCAAGCTCGAGCTCGCAGGTCCGGTGTGGGGGCAGCTGGGCGGTGAGTTTGAGTAGGTCCGACGTCAGTGAGCAGCAAGCTCAAGCAGATCCACTGCATGAGATGAGTAAGCAACACATATTCAGAATTTGAAATTTGCAATATAGTGTTTCACAAAATCTTTTTTAAGATAAAAATATGCTGTACTTAATTAGTTATTGTTTTCCATGGATAGAAATTTTAAATAGAGTTTCACATGAAGAAAAGAAATTTTCATAGTGCATCTCTACTGTATGTATTTTACAGCAACTTATTTCTAGAGCAGCTATGCAGAGAATACAGTCATGCTTGCCATCCAAAAGATCACAAGTTCCAATCACATGTTTATTATTATTAGATGACCATCCTTATTTTAAGAAAATATAAATGCTGCATAGGCCTGCACAACTTGGCCAGCTTTCAAGGAACATTTTACTCATTCATGTGAGACTACTTGTGAGACGTAGGAAGCAGCCCAAAATAAAGTTCAAATTCCATTACCATGTCAGGTGGATCAAAAAAATGCATGAAGTGATGCATACAGATAAAGATAGGAATCAGTACCCGATGAACTTGCAATGCCCAACGGGCCAAACAACCAGATGCATCGTTTAGTCCAGGTGGATCACAGGGGCTACTGCAAGAAACAAGAGGACTGTAAATGGAACAATTGCTTGATCTATAACAACAGTAGTAACTATGACAATAAACAAAAGTAACATATAAATCTAACCTATGCCTTTGTTTAGAATAACCCAAGTAATCCATGAACCTGCCATATTATGGAAAAAAATCCAAAGTACCCTCTCTCTACACATATATATACTTCTACATTTGGTAAAATATAGAAAAAACAGTTAAGGTAAATTGATCAATCATTGTCTACTATATATAGGGAGGGTACCCTCTCTCTCGCTCTCTCTACTATTTCACTAGTGAAACCATTTCACTGTATAGAGAGAGGGTACGATGTATCATGATCTATCACTGTCTTAACCATTTCACTAGTGAAACCAGTAAACACCATGAGCATCCACGCCTCAAATGAAACACCTCATTATTACATTTTTTTCAACATTGTACTGAAGAACAGCGACAGTACATTAACTATGCCACCATAAGCATCATATCTTAATGAATCCAACGTGTAACTCATCACTGCATTCATGCTAAATGACAATGGCTGGCTGGCTAGCACGCAGTACTCCTAGATGACTTATAGCATCCATCCTACAAATGCTTTGCACTGACAGAGAAGGCAAAGAACAGCATCCACCCTACAAATCCTATAAAGTGCCTGGAATTTTGCAACGAACTGGAGAAGATGAGAACCTGGCTGGAGTCGCACGTCAGATTTGGGGTGAGCCGTTTGGGGCCTGGCAGCTCTTGGGGCGGGCGGGCGTCGGCAATCCTGGCTGGGTGTTTGTGCGGGCGGCGTCTGCGCTGGGGCTGGCAGTCGGAGGGGCCGGGCGGGCGGCGTCGAGGGGCCGGGCGGGTGGCGTCCGGGGCCTGGCCGCCGGAGGGCAGGCGGGCGTCGTCTGGGGCTGGCCGCCGAAGGGCCGGCCGGGGCGTCCGGGGCCGGCCGCCGGGGGGCAGCGGGCGGTCGTCGGAGGGCCGGTCGGGCGGCCGATCCGGGGCCTGGCCGCTGAGGCGACCGGGCGGCGACGTCGGAGGGGCCGGGCGGGGCGGCGTCTGGGGCCTGGCCCACCGGAGGGGGCGGCCCTGGCCCGCCGGGGGGCAGGGGTGTGGAGACGGGCGAGCGGGAGCGCGAGCAGAGGGCGCGCGGGCGGGCGGCGTCCTGGAGGCGGGAGCGGGAGCAGAGGCGGCACGTGCGGGCGGGTGATTGCTGCTGGCGTGCGGCGTGCGGGGTGGAGGCGGGTGGGTGGCCGGTTAGGTTTAGATAAGGCCAGGTGGGCTTTTTTTTTTTAGTCTTCCCCGAGTGTCCTGTTCTGGCACTCGGGAAAGGGCCTCTTCCCCGAGTGCCAGGGAAGACACTCGGGGAAGTATTTTTGTTTTCTTTTGTTTTTTTTGCCTCATTTTTTTTGTGAGGCCTTCCCACATTATTTAAAACTCCATGTTCAAATTTGGGATAAATTTGACTTTTTTTGTTATATTTCGTTAGTTTTTTTGTTTCGTTGAATTTTTTTGCATACTTCGAATTTGAACTGCAGGTGCATGAAATAATAGAATTTGGTGATTCAAAAAATTATATTAATGATATTTGGTGTATGTTGAGGCCTTATCCAGGAACTCGCATGAAATGTCGAGCATCTTGTTGACGTAACATGACGAACAACTTGCGGGAAAAGTGTTTTTAAATTATATAAAATCCGAACGAAGTCCGAAAATCACGAAACTTGTTTGGGCATCGTGGTATCGCATGTAGAGGCTATGATAAAAAATCAAGAAGGTTTCGAGGAAGTTGCGATGTCGGATTCCTAAAACCCAGACATCTCCGCATGCCTCTACAAGTGATCATATGCGGAGATGTCTGGGTTTTAGACATCCGACATCGCAACTTACTCGAAACCTTCTCGATTTTTTATCATAGCCTCTACATGCGATACCACGACGCCCAAACAAGTTTCGTGATTGTCGGACTTCGTTCGGATTTTATATAATTTAAAAACACTTTTCCCGCAAGTTGTTCGTCATGTTACGTCAACAAGATGCTCGACATTTCATGCGAGTTCCTGGATAAGGCCTCAACATACACCAAATATCATTAATATAATTTTTTGAATCACCAAATTCCATTATTTCATGCACCTGCAGTTCAAATTCGAAGTATGCAAAAAAATTCAACGAAACGAAAAAAAACTAACGAAATATAACAAAAAAAGTCAAATTTATCCCAAATTTGAACATGGAGTTTTAAATAATGTGGGAAGGCCTCACAAAAAAATGAGGCAAAAAAAACAAAAACAAAAAAAATTCTTCCCCGAGTGCCTTCCCTGGCACTCGGGGAAGAGGCCCTTTCCCGAGTGCCAGAACAGGACACTCAGGGAAGGCAGCCTCTTCCCCAAGTGCCCTATCCTGGCACTCGGGAAAGGGCCTCTTCCCCGAGTGCCAGGGAAGGCACTCGGGGAAGTATTTTTTTTTAACTTTTAACGGCGTTGACGGGTTGAACCGTCAAGTAGTATGTTTCTTTGCCGAGTGCCGATCTTCCCCGAGTGTTGCACTCGGGGAAGAGGGCCTTTCCCGAGCGCTGCTCTTCACCGAGTGCCAGGATCTCTGCGGCACTCGGGAAAGCCTCTCTTCCCCGAGTGCAATTCTTCCCCGAGTGCAACACTCGGGGAAGATCCCCGAGTGCACGATTTTTGGCACTCGGGGAAGCCAGAGACACTCGGGGAATTTTGTCTCTCCCGTAGTGCCACATGCATGCGCAGCAATAGGCGCGTGGGCGTAGAAGCATGTGAGCAGTAGGCGAAGGCGCACAGCAGCATGCGAGCAAAAGCACACGAGCAGCATGTGAACAGCAGGCGCATGCGAGCTGCAGCATGCAGGCATGCATAGCACCAGCAGGCGGGCGTGCAGCAGTGGGCGCGGGCCGGCAGGCGCAACAGCATGCGGGGCAGGCGGCGTAGGCGCGAGCGTCCGGACAGGTGCTAGCGTCCGGAGGTCCAGGCGCTAGCCACGCCGTTTAGATAACGAAACAAAGTTCCACCCTCTACCACGACCAATATTTGATTTTTTTGGGATCAGAATATGGCGATAGATGATAGATCACAAGTAGTAATAAAAACTGTCACGATTAGCTTCGGTAACTGACAACTCCAGATCTAAATGAGAATATGAAGTGACCGATGCAACCCAAGTTTTGGCATAGTAGTATGCATCCCTATTAGCCGTTTGGGAACGTTTGGAAAATGGAAATAAAAGGATGAAACTGGAAAGACCAGATAAAAAATACATGACATTAGCAATATAGCTCAGTACACACAAACATGAGGACATTATAACATTAGTCTTTAGAAACCTCACTTCCTAATTTCTTATGGTGTAGAGGTCTGGCTTATGGGGCGAAATTAGTAGCATGGAACGAGTTGCTCCCACACATTATCGAGGGCAGATTTGGCATCACCAAAGATCGTATCAGCGACATACTATATATCATATGGCAAAAACATTTACCAACACACCTTTTGCAAACCCACTGTTGTAGGTGCAATAATCTTTACTGGACCAATCTTTGGCGACCAGCATGAGGTTTACTGACAAAATATGCATGAGGTTTACCAATGAACATAATCCATTCTAATTTTCCTATTATTAACAAAAAAAGCATGTGAGCCCTATATTCATCCCCACTCTCAACAGCAAAACTCACTACACAATGAAGCCTAAGGGTCCAAATGAACCGGTTTCACAAAGTTTTGCCAATAGAATTGGCCTTTCCCTGTGAATGGTGTGAACTGCAACTCTTACCAATTGAAACGACCATGAGCATCTGAATACTGGGATACCACTCAAGATGGGGAGATAATGGATTGGGTCTTCTAAAACTTATTGGGCTCAACTTAATCTATAAAAGAAAACATAAACTAACTAGCGTGATGTACACATTAGTTTTTTTAGTGTGCTCTAACTACCCAGCCTCCAAAAAGTTTTGTGACCTAGGGCCAATCCAATCAACTAGATTATACTAATCTGGAAAAGATAAATGCCACATCAATTAAGAACAATATGGAAGCTTAAATATGGTACGTAAAGAGCAACTCAAGAGAGGACAAACTCGTGGATATGAGAAGATTTTTCCTATGTAATTGGTTTCCAAACCACAGCCCCTAGTCCATATTGGTGCTCCATCAAGGTATGCTCCTGATCACCAAGCCTTCCCACGATCATGGTGTTGAGGTTTCCACTGAGGCTTGTAACAAAAGGCAAGTGCCACATTGAGGCTCACCACCGCCGCTCGACTCTTTTGGTTTCATTGGTGTTGTCCACTATGGTACTTCTCTACCAACAAAGCGGTCTCCTCCCAGCTCCCCCGCATAGTAAGCATACGAAGCTTGGAGGGTAAATGTATCTGGAAGGTCACCAAGACCACAAGTACTCTAGCTAGTACGATTATGAGGGCACACCATATCAATCACTCAGACTTTCAAGCTACAAGCCTATCTCTCACAAGGATGAATGTACTAAGTCCTATTCTATGCCTTGCATGTGATCAATATGCAGTTGAGAAGATGGATGGAGTGTAGAATCACTTGCTCTAGCTTCTAGCCACCTTGGGGCACTACAAAAACATCAAGCAAGATCATGGAAATGTATGTGTATAGTCCACCACCCTAGTTAGTGCCATTACAAACTCACAGCAACCTTTTATTCTCACTAGATGATCCCATGCTAGCCCTTTTTCATTGTCGGACCACCCGGCTTTGTGACCTATGAAGTAGCCATTGTCAACATCTATCTGCTACACTATATGGGGTGCTTCCTCGACCATCGGATTGACCTTTGTGTAGTAATCCATAGTGCTTGAGCACACACGCAGTGCCACTTGATGACTTGGAGATTGTATGGCGAAGTCATCTTATCACCTGTCGAACCATGGTGGTACTATTTGTTGATAGTTTGGCCAAGTTAAGTTTGTGCAATGCTTGATGCATGGTATCGTTAGACCATCCAATATGCACAAGTCCATGGTGCAAAGTATTCAAAGCACCACCAAGTTGTGCCGCCCAGTGCCACATCGACATCGTATGGTGCTAACTCGCTACACCCTGGATCAACTTGAGGTTTCATCAATGGAGGGTAGCACCTCTGTTCCAACCTAGGATAGTGGAGGATTCAACTATATAAACTCATACAGACTTGTTACTTGTTCCTATGACTAGTCTATGTGATGTTTGCTTTTTTTTGTAATTGAGATGTGACGTAATCCTTGTAACTATCACCTTAGCGAAGTTGTTGTGAACATGGCGGTTAGAATTCCTTTGTCGACCTGTCGTTATAGTGCAACTCAAGTGATGGGGCACGTTGTTGATATGAAAGTGATATGTCATGCCAAACAGCGAGCACATCATGTGTAGCCCACAACAGTTTGTCTCTAGTGCATGGTGGTAGTGCAAGATAGATAGTAAATGATGGCACTTTCGTGGCGAACAACAAGTTTCCGAGCTAACTAGCAAAGGTTGTCGAAGCTGATCTCACCAGGGAGGGATTCCGTCTAGGCATGTGTGTTTGTGGTTGCCTTAGATTGGTCGGCAAGCCTAGGGAATCACCTTTGATTGTTAGACCAGGAGATGAACAGCATGTTAGGGTTAGAATAGTAGTGTGTGGAACAATGAAGCTGGGAGTTGAAGAGTTCGCCCAGAGTAGTAAAGTAAATTGATCGTGTCGTCTTCAATTTAAGAACCAATCAATACTCCCATATAATACATCAAATTTCTAGCTAGATGCTTTTAGGACAAATTTGAGCAGGTCACGGCATCCCTTGGAGCCCATGATGTCACTACGTCAGAATAGCACTTCACTACTAGTTCAAAATACCCCATCACTGCCAGATTTTGAACCGACACAACCATACCGGTAGTGATGAGGGTAAGCTATCACTGTCAGTTCCTACAAACCAGCAGTGTTCATTTCCACCAATACTGCCAGTTCATAAGACCACCCGGTAGAGTTCAGTTCCACCAACACTGTCGGTTTGTGGCTAAGCCAATGCTGCCGGTTTGTGGCTCGAGCCGACAGTGCCATCACTACCAGTTTTGTTGCTAACCGGCAGTGATGTTTATGTTCGTATTTTAATGTTTTATAATTTATTTTAATTTATATTTTTTCATAGAATCGGGTTTCACTTTATATACGCTACGTAGACGACAGGTCCATCAATATTAAATATTACAAATGTTATGGTTATAGTTCAAATGTTCTTATCAAGATCTCGATCCCTCAAAATAAAAAAGAAATGTTCTCGGACTTCACAGATTGTGCAATGCTTCATAGATTGTACTTCACGGATTGTGCAATGAAAAATACTCTATCTTTTTCCAATACCTCGGCTAAGATGAATTTTGCTAGTGACGATTGCAGTGCAATGATCTCCATGTCTAATAGCCTTTCGTGGTTATATTTCTTGCGTTGTCGTTCAAAAAAGATGATATCCAAAGAGGAACAGTAAATTATTTTGTTGAATTATTAACAGACATAAATGAAATGGGGATTATACACACCAACTTATCGGCTTCTTCCAATTTCCCACCAATGTAGTGAAGCATTGCCCACATTACATAAAACCCGCATTCATTGTTTCCTACTGACTATTTTAGGTACTTCCCCTCCATTCCGACAACCTTGGATGGGACCGGTGTTCCACCGATATGTCTTCTTCAGACACTGAGCATCATTAAAAGGAGAAACATTAGAAAGCGGTATGTGTGATAAGAAAATAATATGTTATTAGGAACGCTTACTAATTCAGCACTGCCACTAGTGCATTCAGATGATGAAATAGTTTTTTCTTCGAGTCCCACACCTCGATCAGATTTTTGGCAATATTAACACAAATGAAGACGAAATGGTTGCTACAATAACAGAATCCTAATTATCGAATAATCTTAACAAAAAAAAGCATAAAATTAAAAGCCGAGAACACATACTCGCAATTGTAGGCTAGAAGTATGTGGGTTTTGTTCTTTATCGTGAATTCATCGAAAACAGCAATCAATCTCTATTTTAGGTCTTCCACGTCACATCCATGGCGGCCTAGACATGTCCTCTCATTGACTCGCAAGGGGTCTCAGAAGCCTATGTTATCCCATTTGCTTTTTAGAATGCAAAAGTTTGCTATACACCTACATAAAATCATGGGAAGTGCTCAAAAGTTAACAATTTGTGTCTCGAGAGAGTAGTTAATTGTAATATCGTGCATGTAGGGTACTTACATAGTCCACAGCGTCAACATTTGAACATCGAGAGAGCATTTCTAGTATAGATAGAACAAGCACTCCCACTCGACATCGAACTTCTCTTCTTCAGGATAATGGAAAACATGTGGCGAACGGATAATAACCCCAAAACCAAAGTCGTCCGTCTCTGTTGCTTGAGCCACGTAATATTCATGTAACTGGCGCATATATGTTGTCAAATTTTTATACTTATGATCGGGAACCAAAAGATTGCCCCTTTCATACTTCATTGCCGGTGTTCCCGTCCCTTGTACATCATAATAGATGTTCATAACCTCTTCCATGGTTAATTCTGGGTTGTCTTCGATGTACTTCTATATGTTCCATAAATCTTTATTGTGTATTTTTTCATCTCTTATTGTAGCGTATTTATTCTGTGTTTGCCTTTCGAATTTGGACTTCAACAAAAACAGAGGCAATGAGACACAGAGATTGAAGAAACTAACATAATCTTCCTTCGAGATGTGTGCTGTAAATTTTTCTTTCATCAAGGTGGTAACGCTACCACTGAATGACCTTTTTCTTTTTTGTTGGTCCACTTTGGGAGCATTAGCGACCGAATCCAAGGACCTTTTCTACGACTGCGAGGATGTCCTTGATCTTTTTTTTGGGCTGAGGTGGAGGAGGAGAAGGAGGATGACGACGAGAATTCTGTTTTCCCGAGGCTGATGAAGATGGAGGAGGAGGAGGAGGAGGAGTCTCTTTTCTCGAGGCTGAAAAGATGGAGTCGGACGAGGAGGAATAGAAGGAGACCTCTGTCTTCTCGGGGGTGATGGCAAGGGATGAGGAGGAGAGTGATCTCTGTTGGGAGATGGTGAGTGATCATCGTGGGTGGGCAAAGACTCATAGTCATCCTCATCATCAGAGGACAATTGGTGGTCAAGCTTAATGAAACGCTTGCACCAGGCCACTTGAGAGCCCTTGTTATGACCAAGTTTCGACCTGTTCTTCCGCTATGGGGTACTCAATGTGTATCTTGTTATATTTCTTATCAAGTATTCGATCAATGGTGACATGAGCGTACACCTATGGAATTGGGCAGCCATTAATGGTCCCGTCTCCCATAGGCCAGGCTTGGCCGAGTGCCACCTTGTCCTTTGTCCATTCCTGATGGATGTACAACTTGAAATTGACGGGTTCAGTGATGCCGTCCACCAGATGAGGCACATTCGCATCTTCTTCATCGAGCGGGGTCGATCCGCAGCTGCTGTGACCCCTAAACTATGGGCTAAAGGCAGTAGGAGTAGGGTTTTGTGGTACTCCTGACCCCTTAGACAGCAAAATTTGCTGGACTAGTGCTTCAACAGTCGCCTCAATCCGTGCATCCATTCTGTCTTTTATCTCTTTTAGTCGCCTCAAATACTCTACCACATGTTCCGCTCTACCCCTCGAGTGTCTCCGGTAAGTGCTAGATTCTTGGGGGAATGCTAGTTTACAAGGAACAACACCAGTTCCTCTAGTGCAACTAGGGTGCTTGTTGGTTATGAGTGCTTGGGTGAGCACGTCTTTCTCCCTATTAGAAGTGCGAGTCCCTTGCCTCACCTCCTCAGTTACCTGGAAGATCCTTTGGATGAGTTCGCTCATGGGTTGATTTGTGGAGCTAAAGCTCCCATCCTCGGCGTGCCGTACATTCCTCCCCATACAGTATATTACCGATCTAGGCTCCCAATCGGTGGTCTCAACCTGAACGCCTTCCTCAGCAAGGCGATCCATCTTTTGAAGTTCTACTTCAAATTCTGGCACCTTTTTGGCGTAGCCATGAGAGCCGAGATGATGAGGATTCGTCGCTTTCTGTGAGTTCTCCTTATTCTTCCTGCTCAGTTCTAAGTACTCCTCAGATAACCTGTATTCTTTGAAATCCTACCAGAAGTCCTTCTGCTTGCTAAACTGTCCACCATCGAAATCTAGCTTTTTATTTTGGAGGACAAAATTCTTGTACAATGTCCCATTGAAATTCTTGAAGCATGTCCCCATGATTTATTTTGCTTTTTTCTTGACTAACTCCCTGTCATACTCGGCTGGGAAAGTGAAATACTCTAGGATCTTGACATCCCATATGTAATCCTTCTCACTTTCGTGAACCCTCCATGGGTCATCATCTTTCCCAATCCACTTCCTATACCTAATCAGGATGAAGTCCCTAACAAGTAACCCGAGGATAATCTTGTATTTGGTCAAAGTTATAGGCAGTGAGAGTGGATCCCCGAATTCATCAAACTCAGTAATGTGCCACTGTGCATTCCTACCAATAGGAATTGACACTCCTCGCTTGTATCTAGCCTTCCTGCTACCCGAACCCTCTGGCTCCTCGGCCGGTGGAGGCTCCTGCTAGAGACACCAAGTAAGATATGACCCTCTCAATTGATTAGCGTGTGTGGCTACATAGTCACATGATACCAAAGTTACTTGGCCATCTTGGTCATTTTGACCCAGATCGAGCAGGCCGGACAGGGTCCATGGTTGCTCGTTCTCACCGTCCTGATTGACACCATTACCGTTTGTTGGATCATGCGGCTCTCCCGTCCCTGCGATATCACACTACAAGAAATGTGTGGTTTTTTGACATATTTAGTATGACAACAGGTCCTAATGTCATTATATCACCCGGTTTATGACATTCTGTTTTAGGCATTTCGACTTTGTGACAATAAAAAGTTGTATGTCAAAAAAATGTCATATAGCTAGTCCAATAGCATTTAGTGACAATGTTTGCTACGTCACAGAGACATTTTCTGTGTCACAAAGTCTAATTTACAAATACCATCAACCTATGACGAAATTTGTGCGTGACAAAATAATTTATTGATTTTTCAAAACATTGTTGTTCATGTTGTCATGTTCCACAGCCATGTCGACAATGATATACTCTAATTTGTCATCTGAGAATAGTTATGATGTCCATACTTTTAGATTGTTTCTCACGTCCATTTGCACAAACTCGTGTATGACCGTATAGTGTTTTTTCCATGCATTTTGGGCATATCCTGTAAAACATATGGGAACGTGTTGTCAATGTAGACCTATTTTGCTACGTTGCATTATTTAAATGTGGCCATTCGTTTATATGTTGGAGTTATGTTGGAGTTCGAAAATATGTGCATAACCACCGTAGTTCCTTTGCATATCTTTACATAAAAAACTAAAATGATTTTAACAAATTGGCAATATACATTCTTCACAAATTGATACATGATTTTAGTGTATAATCATTGCATAAAATTTTTTGACTAGTAACACTGATTCAAACGCGTAGGAATTAATATTAAAGGACTAGGAATTAATATTAATGTTAAAAAACCAACGTAGGCACGGGGTGCACAGAAATTAATATTAAATATTAGTATTATATTAAACATTATAAAATTTAAAAAAAGTGGGCTTGAACGTGAGATCTCGAGGATTCAAAATAATAGTCATACCATTAGTCCGCAAGTGAATTTGCTTCTGTTGTAGCAGTTCAGTTTTTTTTATATCTATATATAAATTTGAACACTAAGCTGGG
This sequence comes from Miscanthus floridulus, assembly GCF_019320115.1. Taxonomy (NCBI): domain Eukaryota; kingdom Viridiplantae; phylum Streptophyta; class Magnoliopsida; order Poales; family Poaceae; genus Miscanthus; species Miscanthus floridulus. The sequence goes on from NC_089595.1 coordinate 25,389,856, forward strand.
AATTCGCTCGGCTTTAGGTCGCACAAGCGCAGCACAACAGAGATTAAAAAGAGAAAGCAAAGTTCTTCAATAATTTCAAAATTAAATTTCAAATAATATTTTGAAGTAGTAAATGATTTCAAATGAAAAAGTTGCAAACAACAAAGTTTCATAACTTTTTGAGATCTACAACTTTTATTTTAGTCATTTATCCATCCGAGATCGTTTGAAAAAAAAAATCAATTTTTAGTGCTTAATTTTTACTATTCGACGTCTATTTATATGGATGGCTCAATATTGAGCTGTCCCTACAAATCTGATTTGTAGTCTATTGGCCTAGAGATACTATTGTCCTAGTATAAATATATTTTTGTATAACTTTTTGACTTTGTTTGACATGACATATAGTTTATCACTATAACTATAGAAAATGGAAAACACTTCGAAAGTCCCTAAAAAAATCCTAGACAATACCGCGTAAGTAGTCTATATTATCACGTAAAAAATTGTTGGGAATCACGTAGAGCATATTTATCCGTAAAAAATTAGGGCACCAATATTTCAAAAATACACTTAAAGATTAAAATAAAAAACATAATGCAGTATTGTGCTTGATAATGAAATCTGGGCTCGGCCCAACTAAAATCCTATGTCATATTTATCCGTTAGATTAAAATGGACGGCTGGTATTCACTCCACCGGGCTTGACCTCGTACCAAATGCGGAGAAACCTACCCTGCCCTTTCACCGTCGCCCTCCTCAATCCCATCCGCCGCCGCTCCCGATGCCCCTCCCCAATCCCCATCGCCGCACCAGCCTCCTCTCTCTTTTCCTCATCGCATTAGCTTCCTCCCCGACCCCGTCGTTGGGATATGGCAGCTCCTGAGTCCTGACGCCCTTCCCCCTCGCTGCACAAGCTCATCCCCTCCCCCCTCGCTACACAACAGCTTGCTTCCTGAGCCCCTCATCCAGATCTACCGGCCACGTGATTCTCTGTTGCGGAGGTGCCTGGATCTAGCGATGGCGACCTCCATGGGCGGCGGCCACGGTGCTGCTGCTGCAAGATGGCTCGGCCTCGCTGGCAACCGAGGCATGCACAAGGGGCCAGCCTGCATGCGAAGGTATGGCCTGATCCGACGCGTGGATCTGGGGATGCCGTGGCCGCCTCCCTCCAACAACTCATCAGTGTTTCGGCGCCCGCGGCCGCGTGCTGCGACGACCTCAAGTTGCTGGTGAAGGACGCGTCCATCTGCCTCTGCACGCCATGAACGGCGACATCATCAAGCTCCTATCGGCACTCGCTACCCCTGCTATGATAGCGCTTTTCAAGTGCTTCGGTAAGTCATACACGTAACCTGTATGCTTTGCATTCTTCTTGAGTATGCGTTGACATCGACAACTAATGCCATCCATTGTGAAAAATGGTTGAATCAACAGGAGGGCCCGTGCTGCTAATGGATGCGGCAACATCTGCATCACCGGTTGCATAATATGGTAAGCATTGGCCGGTTCTCTTTTTTTTCACTTATTCTTAGTAGATTGGTCTCCCGTATAAATGGGTTAGCTTCTTATTCAAGTCGGCATCTACTTTCGTTTAAATTCGCAACCATCATATATCGTTAGATCGTCGTGTCTGCATGTGTCTTAACTGGTGGTTTTAATTTGCAACTCATCATCCTAACTTCTGATTTCTCTCTTACCCATGTGCAGGAAGCAAGAACAGTGGAAAAGCTATCGGAATTGATGAACTTAGCTGTTTTATGATGTTAGTATGCTCTTTGAGTTTTTTTGTATGATTTTGATAAGCTCTTGGAGTGTGTTGATGCTGTGAAACAAGTTAAATTTGGTTGATCTGAATATGATAATGGACGTAATGATATTGGGTTGAAGACTTGTGTATTGATTATTATAATTTTGTAATGCATGTGTTGCCGGATGAAAATGTAGTGAATTCTGGGCTGGCCCAGAAAATGCTACTTGGGCTGGCCTAGAAAATGCTAACTGGGCTGGCCCATGAAAAATGGTGTGTAGGCCGAACCAAAAAAATATGCTGAAAATTATAAAATAAATAATGGGCCAAGATAAAAAAAATCAATTAAAATGACGTTTATGGCCCATTATAAGCTGCATGCTATATGGGCTTTAATAGGCCCTATTTAGATTTTATGACATTTATTAACCTGCCACCTCAGCGCCACGTCATTTGCCTCCATGGCATGGTGTAAGGAACTGTGACAATAAACCAAAGTCATAAACATATATGACACTAAAATCTATTGTCATAAGCTTGTGACGATGAATATACAAATGTCACATAATCACTTTGTGACGCTGGTTTTTTGACGTTTGAATTTTTGTCAACTTGAAGTCATAAATGTTAAGTTGTGACAATAATTCCATATATTTTGACATAAATAGAATGTCAAAAAACCACACATGTCTTGTAGTGTCAGCTGCTTCTTGTTGCCGATCCATTCTTTGGCGATGGGGTAACAAGCGACGATGAGTCATGGCTGTGACACGATCGTGGTTAGTTTTGGCTATAGACAACTACTAATAGCATATGTTCATATATATAATATGTTTAATGCAAAGTCTAATAATAAGTCCACATACAATGAAGTCAAATAATAGCATATGTTCACCTAGAACAAATTCATTGTTTGATTGACCACATACAACAAAGTCCACCTACTGTTCTACAAAATTAAGCCTACATCAACTTCCAAATAAGAAAAGCAATGACCATAGCCATAAATAAAAGCATGAGATCTTTCCAAGACCAAGGAGCAATTCTCCTAATCTTCACATCTCCGGCGGGTGGCTTCTCTTCAATCTCCAGTGCCAGCGGATGGCCATGGTTTGTATTCATTGGACCATAGTAGGTCGGTTGCCCATGGTTTGTAAGGTAGGCCAGATGACTATAGTAGGCCCTCAAAGCTTCAGCTTCTATGTTGTACTTTTTGTGCAAATTACTAGAGTAGCGATTGACTTCAACATAGCAATCTTCCCAGGTTCGATAAATCCTAGGCATGTGACCAGCATGCACTACATACCATGCTATGGTTGCCTATACATTTAAGTAAATTAGGCATGTGGTAAGTGATAATAGTAACTCACTGAACTAGGGAAGCTTAAGAGTAAGAACATTGTTTGGCAATACATTGTCAGTATTGCTCATGTGCAAGATGAATAACCAAATTCTTCAATGCTCCCAATAGTCATATTATACCGATTGGTTTATGAATTTTGCAGGAAGCTGTAATTGACTTATATAGTCATATCTTAATAAAATCCACTTATTCAGGTGTCACCTATCTATGTCATGTTTTACATTGCCATTAGTATCTAAAAAACCTCTCATTGATGCATTGGTAATCCACACACTGTTATATCGAAATCTACATAAAGCATGAGGCTATGGATACCACTGCTCTAATGAACAATATTTGTAAGTATGTCAATGGGGCTTTTGTTATAAAAGGGTTGATGAACAAATAATAGAAAACCACATCTTCTAGGAAATTAAAAAAATCAACTAGATGCATTTTTGGGATGCTGGTGCATGTCTGTGCCATTGAAATGTATCATTTCTTCTCCTGGCTGACAGAGAGGTGAGAGCACACAAATTTGTACTTGAACTTCAAATACGTAGCTACAGTGATTGTATCAAGATCATACAATACATCATCATCAGTAATCATATAAAATCTGCTAGAAAAGACTATCTTAGTAAGGATGCTAGAAATCTCATAAAAACTAGCAAATGCTCTCCGAAGTCATAAGGCAAGTCTTTATTTTTCATTCCCTGAACTAACGGTGCAAACATTAAGGGGTCCATAAGTAGCTAGCAATCAGACTCATGACCTATCTATGTCATCTGACATCTACTAATGCTAGAGCAATGAATCCTCTTGTAGAGTAGTACTCCGTACATGTGATGTTATTTGTTACCAGCATGTCACAATCATAGAATGAGCATAAATCAGGAATAAACAGTCAAAAGCTAAAACTGTACCCATTATGCAATCATTGGAACTATGTCAAGAAACTCTTTAAGAAATGAGACTGGGAGTTCTAGAAACGTATTAAAGACTAAGAACTAATTCAAGTAAGCAGCAACACCTCTATTGATTCACAACAACACCTCTACAGATTCAAGTAAGTAGCAACACCGTGGGGCATTTCATGAAACACACAGCGGGCAGTGAGCCATGCACTCACCGTGGGGGAGGGAAAGCAGCTGTCCACGCGCTCCTGAAGGCCTCGGCGGTGGGAGTGCAGGCGTGAAGGAGGAGGGGCATGGCCGGCGTCGTGGACGACGAATGAGGGCATGGACGGCGCGGTGCTCTGGCTTGGGGCGTGGGGCGGTGCTTCAGTGGCACGGGGGGAGTGGTTGGCGCAGGGTTGAAACAAATTTGGATAATTTCAACCCGCACATCTTTTATATAAGTAGCTCATCACTGCCGGTTCTGATTCTAAACTGACAATGATGGGGGTACATCACTGCCGGGTCATTCCCCATACCAGGCAGTGATGTTGTTTAGCGGTTAGGTGTTAAGTAGGATAACTTTTCATTTTCTTTCAAACTCCTCTGACTAGCTCAATAGTTAAGACCCCTCAACCTAGCACCCGAGACCCGTGTTCGAGTCCCAAGCGGATCCAAATTTTTTTGTTCAATTTTATAAATTATTTAATTACTTTAGGAAATAGCTCATCACTACTGGTTCTCATTATAAACCGATAGTGATGAGAGTACATCACTGTCAGTTCATTTGCCAAAACGGCAGTGATGTGGTGTAGCAGTTTTTTTTGAAAAATATAGCATTTAGGTGTTAAGTAGGATAACTTTTCATTTTCTTTCGAAACTCCTCTGACTGGCTCAATGGTTAAGACCCCTCGACCTAGCCCCCGAGACCCGTGTTCGAGTCTAGGCGGCCCAAAATTTTTTTGGTTCAATTTTATAAATTATTTAATTACTTTGGAAAATAGCTCATCACCGTCGGTTCTCATTATAAACCGATAGTAATGGGGGCACATCACTGCCGGTTCATTCTCCAAACCGACAGTGATGTTGTGTAATAGTTTTTTTTTGAAAAATGTAGCATTGTACTGTGTTTTTTTTATATACTGAACAAATAGAAGCATATGTATTCCTATGTTGAAATGGCTTGAAAATTTTTTTAGCAAGCTTGTACACCCAAATTAAGACCCCATAGAAGGATCTGAGGTTTTTCTGAACATTTTTTTATTTATTATATTTTTCTCTGTGCCGAATGAGACAAAAGAGGGTGAATTTCATCTTGGACCCAATAGATTTTGTCATCCACCTCCACAAAATTCTTATCCCTAGGGCACATTAGAGCCTGTGTAAAAGTTTGGCTCCATTCCGAATCTTTTCGTGGGTAGACTCAGTTCAACCTATAATTAAACGGTGTCGTCGCGCAGAAATTTAATTAAACCTTAGAAAGTAGCAAACCATCTATGGAAAATCTCAAACTTTGTGTTTCCTTCACACGTGGCACATGCAAGCCTAAGAACAAGTTTGAGATGAATACGACATCGGAATGTATATTTCTAGTTGCCCAACAAAAGTTACCCGAATTACATACATGACAATAATTAAACACACAAAGCCGTATAAATTAAAATTAGAACCCAATTAAACTATGACCTTGAAAACAACTTAATAAACATTAATTACTATCGGAATCACTACCGGGTTCGATCGAGCCATGCACACTAACATGCCTATGTAGCCATATATGGTAATTGATGTCACGGATTATGTATCCGCTTGTATCGATGAAGTCCAATGGCCATATGAGTGCACTCTCTTATGCCTCACAATACCAAAAGAATGGTCGGCCATAGATGTAACCTACTGAACGACCACTGCCCCTGTTAGTAATCCTTATGCAGTACTGGCGTCCTTCTACAGTGAGCTGGCCGAGGTTACCATTGCAGAATTCCCAATCGTACCCGAGTTGCTCCATAGCTTGGTCTAGAATGGCCCACAAGCCACATGCAGCATAGGTAAGGTCCTAGAGTGCAATCTGCATGCGGAGAAAAAGAAAAAAAAATTAGAGAATGTTATTACAATAATGAACAACAAATAACCATGACTTAGGTATGAGTGACCATTTTACCACATCCGCACGGTTATAGCTCGCAAACCATTCGCTTGCTTGTGGGACGAGGATATCACCAGCATTCAAAGCAAGTGCCTTGAAGTGCGAGAAATCAGGCACATCATAGCAAACATGTCGAAGTGCCTCTAAATAGATGCGCATGGCACTGAATTGGGTGCTTATCATGTCTAGGCTCTGTCTTCCTGTCTTGTGGATATAGTTCCGATGATTTGCACCCCTCAAAGGGATGGAAAAACTGAGTTCACACGTCCATAGCCGACCACTTGCATTAGATGTCGTGTTCTCGACGATGTCCGAGATAAAGAACCAGCTAAGTGCTAGTTCGTAGCCAATCTATTGGGGATATAGTCACGACATATATATATATATGCAACAATGATATTAAACTAATTACACTAATTTGTTAGCATCAAAACATAAAAGATGTTGGAAAATATTTCATACATTAGCTAGGAACAGGGAACCGTGGAATGGCCAAATTAGGAGCGAATGGCTCATCGCCAGGGTGGAAACCTGGTTCTTATGGTGGGGGAGGTCCATTGTTCATTACCACCTGATCGATAAAATGCCAAAAAACTTGAACATAAAATATATGCACAAAAAATTCTTCCAAGTAAAATGTGGCAACATAATTAAATATAGATCGGATGCAAGGAATAAGAATATATATAAATGTAGAACGCAAGGAAACATGAATATAAATATAGATCAAATGAATATAGATAGAATATTGGAGAAGATAACATATCAATACCATTGAAAAATGTAGGAGCCATGACCAAATCACATAGAGAGAGAGTGCATTTCTTGAGAAGTGAGAGTGAAACGTGAGAAATGCGACTGTGAGAGTTCGTGGGTAGGGTGAGATCGATATATGTGGGCGGCGGTTTGTTTTATATAGGGGGCATGGTCATCACTAGCCGGTTTTTAAGTAGAACCTGACAGCTGAAAGTTAATATCACTATCGGTTTTTAAATAGAACCGACAGTGAAAGTTAATATCACTACCGGTTTGTAAGTAGAACCGACAGTGATGGTGCATATATGTAAAGGATATATTTATTTAGATAGTACAGTGGGAAAGTTTTAATAACAATGATATATTTATTTAGATAGTAATGAAATACATCAAAAAATAACAAAAATATTGGAAATAAATTACATATACGATAACAAAGACCTTACACTAAAATTCCATATACGATAACAAAAACCTATTTGCGTATAGGTCAATGTTACAATCAATGTGTATCAACACATTATAATGTAACCACCTCAGTAGCATTCTTCTAGCACCACAACTTAGGTCAAACAGCAGCACTGAGGTGGTCTACGAGCTATACCGGTTGGAGATGATAAGGTGGCATCAATGAATCCGCCTTGTCTGTACATGGCCTTTTTTCCAGATGCGCACTGTAGCAGATGGCTCTATGAACCTCGTGGCATCTCCAATCTTCGGCGTTGCTCTATCTTCAGTAGCATTCTTCTAGTACCTCTTGTGTGCACCATTTTGGTGGACTACGACGCATAACGATATCTGTGGTTTGTTGTGAGAGGAAAACATTGTATCATGGCTGATAAGGCCTGGCTATAACCAACATGCATAGGAGAGGCTAGCTCTTGGCCGAGGGCCATTTTATAGGGGCTAGCAGTCGTGGTACATTTTTATTTCTGAACTAAAGTTGTCGGGGTAGGTGCAAGCAGTGTTCCAACTATTGTGGTCAGTGGGAGCACTGTTGGCATGTGAGGAGCATCTACACATCACTGTCGGTTTTAGTTTAAAAACCGACAGTGAATGGAGCCTTCTGTGTCGGTTCGAGCAACCAACTGTGATAGAAGCTATCACTGCCAGTTTTAAAACCAAAATCCGGCAGTGATGTGGTGTAGCAGTTTTTTTTTAAAATGTAGTAGTTAGGTGTTAAGTAGGATAACTTTTCATTTTCTTTCGAACTCCTCCAACTGGCTCAACGGTTAAGACCCCTCAACCTAGCCCCCGAGACCTGTGTTCGAGTCCTAGGCTACCCAAATTTTTTTTGTTCAATTTTATAAATTATTTAATTACTTTGGGAAATAGCTCATCACTGTCGTTTCTCATTATAAACCGATAGTGATGGGGGCACATCACTGCTGGTTCATTCCCCAACCGGCAGTGATGTTGTGTAGCAGTTTTTTTTTGAAAATGTAGCAGTTAGGTGTTAAGTAGGATAACTTTTCATTTTCTTTCGAACTCCTCCAACTGGCTCAATGGTTAAAACACCTCAACTTAGCCCCCGAGACCCGTGTTCGAATCCCAGGGGGGCCTAAATTTTTTGTTTCAATTTTATAAATTATTAAATGAATTTTCTCTATGCACCTTCTTTCTCTGTGGCCTTCTTAGCGTTCCTCTTCATCTCGGCCTGATCTAGAGACTAGAACAGTACACGCATCAAGTAAATAGATCACTCAACAGTCAACACAGAAGCCATAGGCATTCCCATTCACATCTCCAGGAGCACATACATCAATGATCAATGAAGGTTGGAGCTAGCTACTACACCTTTGCTCAATGCCTACTGTGGGCTGGGCTCCTTCAAGTATTGTGAGCAGGGACTACAAACTGGTTGGGGACTAGTGGCGCCAAGGAGCTGTGGATCCCTCACTACTAGTAGTAGCTCGGAAGAGAATGGCCGCCCCAATGTCCTTCTATAGGAAGTCTAGACATATATATTTATATTTATATTTAGCTGATGTTTAAATTCAAAGAGTAAAGTTTAGAAAAATTACATCCAATGTCTAATCGAGTGTTTGAATAGTAATAAGGTCAGTCTCAATGGTAGTTTTAAATAACTTTCATTCTCATTAATTGCTATGATATGTCGGCATATTTGTTGAGTTGGAAGAGTATTAACGAGGAGGGGAGAGGAGATGAGAGTTTCATCAGGATCAAACATCCTTCACGGTTATGTGCATAATGATTACATAGTTAACAATAATCTAACTATCTTTACGTGCATAAAAAATGAGGGCCTCATTGTGATCAAGCCATACGTAAGCAGGTTCGTCACCCTCTTGAAGGATAGGTAGGGGTACGTTCGCCCTGAATGGAGGCATTTCTTGATAGCCCCTGTAGTCTTCTTCGTCCGTCACTCCATCGACACCGACAATCTTCCTTTTCCCTTCTAAGACCACTTTTAGCCTTCCTTTTGTCTTGTTGTCCTTTGCATAACATCTCTTGTAAGGACGAAGGGGTCGTCTCTGTATATGGTCTTAGTGAGATCAATGGTAGTGAACCCTTCGCTGTTAGTATTGATTTTCTCGAGCTGGACCCACTGGCAGCGAAAAAGATCTAACTTCAATGGACCATAGGCTAGCTTCCATATCTCCTCTATGAAACCATAGTATGTTGCCCGCAAGTTGCTATTTTTGTCATGAGCATCAAAATGAACACCACAATTTTGGTATGTGCTCTTTCCATCTTGCTTTTTTGTGTAAAATGTGAATCCATTGATCTCATACCCTTGGTACTTAAGATATGTACTCAAAGGTCCCTTGGCTAAGGCATCCAGTTGATTACCCAACTTTATTCCAAGCAAGCGACGTCACAACTAGTTGACAAAATCCTCCTTATATTTTTTATCCAGCCAAGCCTATGACCTGCTCGGATACAGAGTTTGCAGCGATTGCCTATGCTCAGTCAATGTATGGCATCACACCCTCGGCTTGCTAGAGAACAACAAACTATGCCTGTCTGAAAGAAATAGGGTCATCTAATGTAATAGATTTCTCCCCAATCGTTCCTTTGCCATGTAGTCTTCCCTCGTGGTGAGATTCTAGGAACTCCAACCCTTTTGATGTCCAGATAATATGTGCAGAACTCAATGGCCTCCTCCGTTGACCATCCTTCAACCATGCCCCTTCTGGCATGAATCTGTTCCTAACATACCTCCTGAAAACTTTCATCAATCTTTCGAAAGAGAACATCTGATGCAGGTACATTGGGCCAAGGGCTCTAATTTGGTCAACAAGATGAATGAGCAGATGCAATGAGATATCAAAGTAAGTTGGTGAGAAATGCATCTCAAGCCTAACGAGAGTTTCGGCTATGTCTCACTGCAGCTGCTCTAGCGTAGGACACATCAATGACCTTTTTTGAGATCACGTTGAAGAACGAGCAAAGCTTTATGGTTGGGGCGCGGACCTTTGGGGGGGATACCACATAGGGCAACAAGAAACAGTTGAGTCATAATGACATGACAGTCATGGCCCTTCATAGGGCCATAGTTGAACTTGAGTTCTCTCATGTTCACTAGCCTCTTCGGATTCGCACAGTAGGCCATTCAGGAATTTGAATTCATTGAAGAAAGAAATAAGAGCACGCTTTTCTTCCTTCTTTAATGTCCATGACGCAACCAGAAGTTTGAACTAGCCATTCTCTAGCTCTACGAGATGCAGTTCCTTCCTGATTCCCTAGTGTTGCATGTCAAGGCCTATGGCTAGTGAATCCTTCGTTGCCCCCCCAGTGTCCATCAAGGTGTTAAGAGTGTTAGCGCACACGTTTTTAGTGATGTGCATGGGATCAAGACAGTGGCGTACACTCTGAAATGGCAAGTAAGGTAGTTTCCAAAAAACCAATTTTTTCTTCCAAACACTCCCATCAGGCGCTACTACTGCATTGTCGCCCTTCCCAAGGACAACCTCTAGTTTGTTGAGTTCTCAAAGTATCGTAGGCCCATCTTGATATTTTGGAGCTAAGCATTTCTCAATAGTACCGTTGAAATCTTTTTTATTCCTTCGGTAAGGGTGATCCTTAGGTAGGAACCTACGGTGTCCCATATAAACTATTTTTGAGTTATTTGATAGATTTACCACATCGGTGTCATCTAAGCACTTGACACATCCAGTATAGCCTTTTGTCTTCTCTGCGGACAACGAACCTCGACCTGGTAGGTTGATGATTGTAGCGATAAGTACTCCCTTGATCGTGACATGTTCCTTTTTGTACTCGTCCCAAACATCCGGCACACCCTTTTCAAACATCTCCACTAGTTCATGGATCACTGGTTCTAGAAACACATCGGTGTCATTCCGAGGTTGTCTTGGCCCTTGGATCAGTAGTGGCATCTGGATGTACGACCACTTCATATAGACCCAAGGTGGAAGGTTGTATATATAGAGCGTCACTGGCCAGGTGCTATGATTGCTTCTAACCTGGTCGAAAGGATTCATCCTATCTATGCTCAAAGCAAACCAAAGGTGCCTTACCTCTCCACCGATGTCCTTATAGAACATAGTATTGACAGTCCTCCAGTCATGCCCATCGGCGGGGTGCCTCATCATTGTATCTTTCTTACGCTCTTCGCCATGCCAGCGCAACTGCTTGGCTGACTTTGCACATGCAAACAGCCTATGCACCCGGGGAGCTATAGGGAAATACCAAAGGACCTTTATGGGACCTCATCTGGTCTTGATACCCTCATCTAACGGCCCTTCCTTGTACAGTGGAGCTTCACACTTGGGGCACTTATCCAAGTCTTTATATTTTTCTCCACGGTACAATATTCAATCATTGGAACACGCGTGGATTTTTTCAACCTCGAGGCCGATGGGGCATATCATTTGCTTGGCCAAGTATGTCTTTTCTGGCAACTCATTTTTTTCTGGGAGCATTTTTCTTATTATACCTAACAACTGATCGAAGCCTTTATCGCTCAATCAGTTTGTCGATTTAAACTCTAACAGTATGATGTCGGCTTCCAGCTTGCTCATTGGATAATCCCTATGCAATGGTGTTTTGCGATCTTGTTTCATTTTCTCTAGCTTTCTCAGTTATCTTTCACTAAGACATCCGGTCTCTACATTACGTAGCAGCTGAGAAATGCCATCATTATCCTCGGTGTCGTTAGTTAGCGTGTTCTTAAACACATTATTAATGTGGCCATAGGTTCCGTATTGACACCGGGTTCCTCGTTAGCATCGTGGATGGCTACGTCAGGCATGTCCACATCATCATCATTTTCCTACAGAACATTCACACCAACCTCGCCATGCATAGTCCATATCGTATAGTTTGGCATGAACCCCCTAGCAATCAAGTGCGATCATATAGACTCAATTTGACGAAAGTTCCTTTGATTCTTGCAATCTTTGCATGGGCAGAAGATAGGGTTCCCATTCCCAGCATGGGCTTTGGCATCGGTAATAAACTGGCCGACGCCATGCATGTACCGCTTGTCCGTTCGGGACAGATGCATCCACTCTTGATCCATCCCTGCACAAAAAATACTGAGACAGTAATTACAAAGAATTAATAAGAAATCGAGCTTCATGAACAACAATTATAGCTCGAAAGTACCATTTTTTAAAATATTATTGTACACTAATTATTGGAAAATTGAAATTGGTAGCCCCGGCCCTATAAATTAAAAATCATAGTAAAAAATAATTATTGCACAATATTGAAGAACAACTATTCTACTCTACTTCTAAGAACTAATTATAGCATCACATACTAACAATGATGATCTTGACCACCATGGAATAATTAGCTAGGAATTTAAATGTGTTCATAGACACCAACCGTTTGGATGATGGATTCACCACAATTTGAGCCTTGCACAAATATCCAATTGGAAAAGTGCTCTCTAGAATGGAGAAAGAACTAGAATGAGAATCAAACAATGTAACCATCAAAACGAAGCTAATTAAGCAACAAAATCAAAGGAGTGGATGTTTGTTACTAACCTTAAAGCAAAAAGATCAAGTCATTCTTCAAAATCCAAGCGCTAGCTTCATGGTGAAGAGCAGCCGCAACAATAGAGGGCAACAAAAGTGGGAAGGGCCCAAATGCGCGCCTCTGTTCTCGGGATGGAAGAGAGGAGAAAGAAGAGGATGGCTGCAGCCTTTTTGTGTTGTGGGCTTATCACCGTCGGTTCTTGGCTAGAACCGTCAGTGATAATGCCAAATCACTGCCGGTTTGTGGCTTGAACCGGCAGTAATAAGTGGTCGCAAAAACATTGCCGGTTCAACCCACAAACCGGCAGTGATGTGGCGCTTCACTCCCGGTTTAGCCCAACCCCAATCATTTTCTCATTTTCAAGCTCATAACCGACGGTGAAGGTACATCACCTCCGGTTCTCACAAATCCGGCAGTGATGATGCTGACAGTGATATCCAAATGTGGCATAGTGTGTAAAATATCAACATCACGGTCACACGCCTCATACCAGCACCAGAGAGTTAAAAGAAATATCAGTTTTGAAGGAAGCCCTCGTGGGAGGTAATAAGCATTGTTCACAGTCACGGCCCCTAGCTAGGCCGGGATAATGATAGAGTGACTCAGTTTCCTTTACATGATGCCAACAACTGGACCCGAGTCTTAAATGACACTAAAATTTACAAGTGGGGGGAGGAGAATGTATGTAAATGTACTTTCGCAGATGCAGCATATATACCCTGTGACAGCAATAGGGCACTTGAGCTACTCTCACTGTGTGTCATTATCAGCAGGTGCATCTTTTTCCCTTCCTATCTGCTCATCGAAACTGCCATCACTGACGGCACAATACAGTACTCCCTGTGTCTTTGGATAAATAGATTCTTAGAGTTGTCTTAAGTCAAAATTTTTAAACTTTGACCGGATTTCTTAAACAAAACGTTAAGACTTATGGTATCAAATTAGTAGCATTAGACTTACTATAGAATATATTTCCATAAGGTGTGCTCATTTTAAAACAAAGATGTTGTTACTCTTATCTATAAAGTTAGTCAAACTTAGGCACAGATTCTAGAAATTGATTTATTTGGGAATGGAGGGAGTACATATATACGGCTGCAAGCAAAATACATTGATTATTTACTTGCAACAGCGCTCACCCCCTTCAAATATGTCAAACAAACTTAATTATTTTAATAATCAGAATCTTTTGGTGGTTAGCATTACAATATAAAATGAGTTAAAATTCCTGCACTACTTCTCATTTTGTAGTAGTGAGTATTCTGTTAGCTGGGTTGTTCTGGGTTTTAAAATTTTATTTCAAATCTGAACTGAACCGTAAGGATTTATTGCAAATTTTCCCTATAAAAAAACGCTCTACATTCAAAGCAATATGACTGCATGTGCTTTATCTGATTTGTAACTCAAAGGGGAAAAAATGCATGGTGCAACACATTTGCGAAAATTTGTTTCTTCTATAGTACACAGTCCGTGTGATTGAATGAGTGCGAGAAATTTCTAGCCATCCGACATTCATATAAATATAACATACTAAGCACCTTACTAAGATTAGAAAGTGCTCCAACTAAGATATTTTGGTGTTATAAATATTAACATGTTTTTTTTTTTTATGTAAGTCAGATCAAATTTAAGACGCTCTGACTTTAGTAGGCAGTGGAGTTGGTTCCGTTTGGAACGAAGCGGGAAGTTCGCCGCTTGTTGTATGTCCGGGAAAGCGGGAACGTGCTGCTAAGTGAAGTTCGCCGCAGCTGCTTGTTGTATGTCCGGTCAAGAATGGCATGCAGGTTGCCTCAGCTGTAAGGGATGAAATAGGGTATCTGACAGATGCGATTCAAGCAACTTGGCTACCTTGTCCAAAATAGTGTAATTCCTAGTTCTATATTTAATAAAATTATATAAATTTTAAAAATGACTTCATATATTTACGACGCTAGGTAGATACGTAATAAGAATATATTTTATAGTGAATCCTATTTTCATAGTGATTGGGTGTTATAAATATTAACATGTTTTTTAATATGTAAATCAGATCAAATTTAAGACGGTCTGACTTTAGTAGGCAGTGGAATTGGTTCCGTTTGGAACGAAGCGGGAAGGAGCAACCGTACGTGTTGTCATCCCACTTGCTGCTAAGTGAAGTTCGCCGCAGCTGCGGCGCGGCATATTCGCTGGACTCCTGCTTTGTGTAAAGGTCATATTTTCAGTCGTGTAGCGCGTTGCGTGTTTCGTACTTGCACTGTACCGGGGACGACGTAGTATCTAGCAAAATCATTTTGCACCACAGGCATATATTTCGTAGTGTTGCTTACGCATGTCAGGGCTCAGGACATATCTATTGATCTCACTGAGACAGTGAGAAGATGTCAGGGTGGAAAAAGATTGTGGAAAAAAATGTTCCAGACTGTGGAAAAACCAAGGGGAAATATGGAAAGAATTGCACTGGAACCTGGCTTCAGTTGCAACTAACCTGTCTGTCATTTTTCCCCCAAAGTGTCCCTTGGGTCCTTAAATCACCATGTGAAAATTGATAAATAATTCACTGCATGCACACTGCACTAGATTAATAGTAGAGTGGAATCTATACCCCCGAATTAGTTTCGTAGTCAAATCTGATGATTAGATAAGATAATTAGTGTAGGGTTACGAGGATGCTACGATAGCCGGAAAACAAAAATTCGACCTCATAAACCAGGATCAATTGTCAGTTATAGATCACGGGATTACCACAAGACGCGCAGGTGCAGTGGAAGCGACTCGATGTAGTCGTACGCGTCGTAGTAGTGACGTGCAGTTGAAAGGTCGTCCGTACGTCCGTCCCCTTCGTGCGGTTCGTCCTTGTGCTCCAGATGCAGCACCTCCGAGGTATCCACACATACAGGGAGAAAGCGTCGCACCTCTGGACTGCTAGGTCCGCGAGGAGCAGCAGGCGCGGGCGTAGGATGGGCGGCGGCGGCAGCCAAAACGGCATGGATCCCTAGCCCCATTGCCCACCCCACTTATTTATAGGCGTCCCTAATGAGCTCCTGAGTTGGAGGCCCATTAGTAACCCTAAGCTTTGTCTAACTCGAATCCAATCCGAATTAGGCTTCCGGCCCTTAAGCGTGCGACCCTATGGGTTCACGCACACATAGACATGGCCCGAGTACTCCTACTTGGCCATTAGTTGATAGCGGCCTCTAGCAAGGCATGTCAACTCCTATGCGTACGCAAAGATCATATCAGACAAACCACCACAAAACCACATACTTGTTGTTTCCCTTGCCTCACGATATTTGGTCCAACTCATAGGTTAACACTTAACCCAAGCACGGCCATGCATTTCTTGATCTAATCATTAGAGTGATCCAGTGATATCTCTCTCATATAGAGAGGGGCAAATTCCATCTTGATTGTCTATGTCTCATGACATGTTTCCCGACAAACCTGAAAACCACCTTTATAACTACCCTGTTACGGAGTAGCGTTTGATAGTCCCTGAGTAGGTCGTTTAACATCTTGAATACATACAATAATCTTAGGTCTAAGGACATAACATACATGATGTAAATAGAGATAACAACGACATCTCATGTTGGGTCAGTCCAGCCCCATGTCATACATGTGCCCACATTATTAGTTTGACATCTCCATGTTTATGACTTGTGAAACATAGTCATCAACTAATAATGTGCTGATCCATTATTCATGTGTGTCCTCACACGAACTCTGACCAGGGACAACATTAGAATAACAATACAAGTAAAAGAGTTTCACAAACAATTCATATAATTGCTAATCGATACAGGTTGTCTTTAATGGAAATTCAATGAACTCATAATATATCATGGATACAAGGCAATATAATCATTTCTATGATTATCTCTAGGGCATACTCCCAACAATCTCCCACTTGCACTAGAGTTAATCTCGAAGATATCTAATACCCATAGCTCTCATGTGCGCCTCATGCTTAGGCTGTGGAAGAGCCTTTGTCAAAGGATCTGCAACATTCAAATCTGTGTGTATCTTGCACATCTTGATCTCATCTCGTCTAACAAACTCTCGAATAAGGTGAAATTTCTCCAGTACATGTTTGTTCTTTTGGTGATTCCTTGGCTCCTTAGCCTGCGCAATTGCCCCATTGTTGTCACAATGTAGATTCAATGGGCTGGACGCATTCAGGAAACACACCAAGTTCAATGAGGAACCTCCTCATCCAAACACCTTCCTTCGCAGCTCCAGAAGCTGCAATGTACTCGGCCTCTGCTGTAGAATCGGTCACCGTCTCCTGCTTGGAACTTTTCTAACTTACAGCACCACCATTTTTTGTGAACACAAAACCTGATTGAGAATGTGAATCGTCCGTGTCAGTTTGGAAGCTAGCATCGGTGTAACCATTTACAACGAGCTCCTCCTCACCTCCATAGATTGGGAACACATCTTTAGTCCTTCTCAAGTACTTAAGAATGTTTTTAACAAGTGTCTAGTGACTCTCTCCTGGATCAGCTTGGTACCTGCTCGCAACACTTAGAGCATATGAGACATCTGGGCGAGTACATATCATGGCGTACATGATGGAACCAACTGTCGAGGCGTATGGAACCTTACTCATGTGCTTCCGCTCATCAGCTGTCGAAGGACACTGTTTATCGCTAAAGCGCATACCATGTGACATAGGCAAGAACCCTTTCTTGGACTATTCCATGTTGAATCATTTCAAGACCTTGTCAATGTACGTATCTTGGCTTAATCCTATAAGCCTCTTCGATCTATCTCTATAGATCTTGATGCCCAAAATGTATGCTGCTTCTCCTAAATCCTTCATAGAAAAATTATTATTCAGTGAAGTCTTTACGGATTGCAACATAGGAATGTCATTCCCAATCAATAATATGTCATCCACATACAAGATCAGAAATACAACAGCGCTCCCACTTTCCTTCTTGTAAACACAAGGTTCTTCTTCATTCTGATGGAAGCCAAACCCTTTGACCACTTCATCAAAACGAATGTTCCAACTCCGAGATGCTTGCTTTAACCCATAAATGGATTTCTGAAGCTTGCAAATTTTTCCCGCATTGTTTGGATCAACAAAACCTTCGGGTTGTATCATATACACATCCTCATCCAAATTTCCATTTAGAAAGGTTGTTTTAACATCCATATGCCATATCTCATAATCGAAATAAGCAGCTATTGCTAGAATGATCCGGATAGATTTAAGCATCGCTACCGGCGAGAAAGTCTCGTCGTAGTCAATTCCTTGAACTTGCCGAAAACCCTTTGCAACAAGTCGAGCTTTATAGATGTGAACGTTTTCATCCATATCCTTTTTTCTTTTTATAGATCCATTTGCACTCTATGGGTCTAACCCCATCAGGCGGGTCAACCAAGTTCCAAACATGATTGTTTCCCATGGAATCTATCTCGGATCTCATGGCACTTTGCCATTTCTCGGAATCTAGGTCCATCATTGCTTCCGCATAAGTCGTAGGTTCGTCATCATCTAACAATAACAAATCCCCACGCAACTCATGGATTCTTGCTGACCTTCATGGTTGTAGCGGTGTTTCTATTGCCACGGGTATCTCAACTTGTTCTACTACATTAGCATCACTCGTAGAGTCCTTCCCAACTGGCTCATCTTGAACTTCTTCAAGATACACCTTCTGTCCACTTTTCTCTCTTTTGAGAAACTCTTTCTCTAAAAAACACCGTTCCGAGCAACATACACTTTGCCCTCTGATCGGTTGTAGAAGTAATACCCTAAAGTTTCCTTCAGATATCCCACAAAAAAGCATTTGTCTGACTTGGGTGTTAGTTTATCTGTCATAAGTCGTTTGACATAAACTTCACAACCCCAAATTTTTAGAAAAGACAAACTGGGACTCTTACCAGTCCACATCTCATGTGGTGTCTTAACTACGGACTTAGACGGTACCCTATTCAATGTGAAAGCAGCTGTTTCTAGAGCGTATCCCCAAAATGATAATGGTAGGTCTGACTGGCTCATCATAGACCGAACCATGTCCAACAAAGTCCGATTACGTCACTCGGACACGCCATTTCTCTGAGGCGTTCCAGGTGGCGTAAGCTGTGGAACAATTCCGCAACTCTTTAGATGATTGCTAAACTCAGTGGCTCAATAATTTGCCTCCACGATCAGATCACAAAGCCTTAATTTTCTTGCCACATTGATTCTCTACTTCATTCTGAAACTCCTTGAACTTTTCAAATGTCTCAGACTTATGTCTCATTAAGTAGACATAGCCATATCTACTAAAGTCATCAGTGAAGGTTATGAAGTATTGGAATCCGCCTCTTGTTGTCGTACTCATTGGTCTGCACACATCAATATGTATGAGTTCTAGCAAGTCTACCGCCGTCTCAGGAAAACCTGTGATGGGCGTCTTGGTCATCTTGCCCAGCAGGCAAGCCTCACATGTCTCGTATGATTCAAAATCAAACGAAGTTAAAAGCCCATCAGAATGGAGCCTCTTCATGTGATTCTCACTTATATGACCTAAATGACAATGCCACATATAGGTAGGACTTAACTCATTAAGCCGGGGCCTTTTAGCACTTATATTATAGACAAGAGCATCTTCAAGATTTAAAATAAATAACCCATTCACAATGGATGCAGAAGCCACAAACATGCCATTTTTAGAGATCACACAACCATTGTCTTTACTCGCAAATGAATAGCCATCCTTCATCAAACATGAAGGTGACACAATGTTTCGACTTAAACCAGGAACAAAATAACAATTATTCAACTCCATAATAAATCCTGACGGAAGGTGGAGTTGCATCGTCCCGACGTTCAACGCAGCAACTCTTGCATTATTGCCCACACGGAAATCAACTTCTCCCTTTTCCACGCTTCTAGTTCTTATCATTCCCTACATCGTATTGCAAATATAAGCAACCGATCCGGTATCAAATACCCAAGAATTAATATAAGTGTTAGCAAGGAAAATGTCCGTAACATAAACAACAAGTGTACAAGCTACGGGAGTACCTTTACTACCGCGATCCTTTATGGATTCTAGGTACAGCTTGCAGTTCCTCTTCCAGTGACCTTTCCCATGACAATGAAAGCATTCAGCATCAGCAGGTGGTTCAGCCTTGGGCGCAGGTGGGTTTGGCTTAGAGATCTCATCTTTAGCCTTGCCCTTTTTCTTCTTCCAAGAATTGCCCTTCTTCTTAAACTTAGGCTTGTTTTGGACCGCCATCACATGGCTACTGCCAACACCTTTCTTGATATCAGCCTCTGCTATTTTAAGCATGCCACATAATTCATTCAAGCCCTTCTCCGCCCCATGCATATGGTAGTTCGCGATGAAATTTCCATAGCTGAGTGGAAGAGACACGAGAATAAAATTAGTAGCTAATTCAGGGCCAATTGGGAAGCCCAGCTTCTCCAACCTCTGAGTGTAACCAACCATTTTGATCACATGTGGCCCAACTGCTGCGCCCTCTGCTAGCTTGGTTTTAGCAAAAGCCTTTGAGACATTGAACCTTTCAGTCCTGGCTTGAGTCTAGAACATATCATTGAGTGCCACGATCATATCGTGCGCTGCATGGTTATTGTCAAACTACAACTACAAATCTGGTTCCATACAAGCAAGCATAAGGCAACTCACTTCAAGATCAACATCACATGCTCTCTTGTAAGCGTTTTTCTCTACAGCAGGTGCATTATCAGCAGGCTCTTCTGGTAATGGGGTGTCTAGAATTTCTTCCTTTTTCTTAGCCCTGAGAACAATTCTCAGGTTGCGGATCCAATCCGCATAGTTTGTTCCATTCAACTTATCTTTCTCAAGAATTGAACGCAAAGTAAATGGTTGATTGCTAGGTGCCATTTATCTACAACAAAAGTAATGCAAAATACTAAGACAATGTATCCAAGATAGAGTAAACAATATTAAACCTTTAATAGAATCTACTCCCACTAAAATCAATATCCCTCTCTTGAAACTTAGTGATTCAAGACCCACAACTAACAAGTCTACTAGTGAGCTTTAGCATCACCGCTAGAAGACATGGTAGATTGGTAAGCAACTCTTTGCTAATCATATCACATATGACTCTTGTTGTTGGGTAGCATCTCTATGCTTTGGTGCCCAACTACTCATGCTCCAAGGTCCCTAACCGTTAGGATGACCTTGTTTAAGTAACCAACCCTTCTGCTGTAAGTATACGATACGAACCTGTCTAGTCAAGGAAAACCAGTGGCACCCTAATTTCATAGACCCACCACCGATTGTACAAGACACATGATAGTGCAAGGTTTGGGGAAGCATTTTAACTTAAACATTGCTGAGGGATCGTTCTACTTCACCATCGCATGTAGACGAAAACATTATCGCACATGAAAGTAGAACATAGTAAGAACGACATTAACACAGATATGACATGGTATAGCCCATTGTTCCTTTAGGGATCTCCATCTCCATCAAACTATTCCTCATGATGATCTCCATCTCCATGATCCATGTATGCCATCCTTCAGTGATGAGTCCACCAAGACTAGTTATCACTAACGCAAGGCAGTGAAGAAAATTACATAGTCGCGAATAGGATCATCATAGTTTGGCACGCAGGCCATTACATCAAATTGACAATATCTTTGTGGCTCTAGCCATATTGTCATACTCACGACATGCAAGCCATGAATTAATTACATACATGCATCACATACACATAAGGGCTATACCAGTCATAAATTCCTGCAAAACAGATTTAAACCGATTCCGACGTCTAATCTTAAAACGTCGAAAACACCATCTTCTTGGCCATTTTTCGCAAATATAATTTCAGTGAAACCACCAAAGGGGGTGAGAATCGGATGTAAAAAAATTTTCTCTACAATTTTCATTTAGAGTTCGTCTCAATCCAAGGTCGTATGCAAAAGTTATGGTTGTTTTACCGAACAGCACTTTTCCTTGCACCCCGGCACCTGGCAGTAGATCCAATCTATCACCGTTGCGCATCACATGCGCTCGCTACTTGACCTAGGTTCGATTCAATCAATCTGATTGATCTCCATCCTACCATGACTGGATTTACATGTATCACTTAACTCGAATGGTGGAATTTTGACCGGTACGAGTAGATCATTACAAGACCAACACGGTAAAATCATGAACCATGATCAGAGACTCATCTACAACCGCGCATATCTCCATACACACTCATCCGAACCTATAACAACACAGTAACCGCTCTAATACCACTGTAGGGTTATGAGGATGCTACGCTAGCCGGAAAAACAAAAATTCGACCTCATAAACCAGGATCTACTGCTAGCTATAGATCACAGGATTACCACTAGACGCACAGGTGCAGCGGAAGCGACTTGATGTAGTCGTACGCGTCATAGCAGTGCCGTGTAGTTGCAAGGTCGTCCATACGCCCGTCCCCTTCGTGCGGTTCGTCCTTGTGCTCCAGATGTAGCACCTCCGAGGTATCCACACGTACAGGGAGGAAGCGTCACACCTCTGGACTGCTAGGTCCGCGAGGAGCAGCAGGCGCTGGCATAGGATGGGCGGCGGCGGCTGCCAAAATGGCGTGGATCCCTAGCCCCATTGCCCACCCCACTTATTTATAGGCGTTCCTAATGAGCTCCCGAGTTGGAGGCCCATTAGTAACCCTAAGCTTTGTCTTACTCGGATCCAATCCGAATTAGGCTTCCATCCCCTTAAGCATTCGACCCTATGGGTTCACACACACATAGACATGGCCCGAGTACTCCTACTCAGCCATTAGTTGATAGCGGCCTCTAGCATGGCATGTCAACTCCTATGCGTACGCAAAGATCATATCAGACAAACCACCACAAAACCACATACTTGTTGTTCCCTTGCCTCACGATATTTGGTCCAACTCATAGGTTAACACTTAACCCAAGCACGGCCATGCATTTCTTGATCTAATCATTAGAGTGATCCAGTGATATCTCTCTCATATAGAGAGGGGCAAATTCCATCTTGATTGTCTATGTCTCATAACATGTTTCCCGACAAACCTGAAAACCACCTTTATAACTACCCTGTTACGGAGTAGTGTTTGATAGTCCCTGAGTAGGTCATTTCACATCTTGAATACATACAACAATCTCAGGTCTAAGGACATAACGTACATGATGTGAATATAGATAATAACGACATCTCACGTTGGGTCAGTCCAGCCCCATGTCATACATGTGCCCATATTATTAGTTTGACATCTCCATGTCTATGACTTGTGAAACATAGTCATCAATTAATAATGTGCTGATCCATTATTCATTTCTGTCCTCACACGAACTCTGACCAGGGACAACATTAGAATAACCATACAAGTAAAAGAGTTTCACAAACAATTCACATAATTGCTAATCGATACAGGTTGTCTTTAATGGAAATTCAATGAACTCATAATATATCATGGATACAAGGCAATATAATCATCTCTATGATTATCTCTAGGGCATACTCCCAACAATTAGAACGATCAACAACACATCATTTCGACTGATTGCAGCAAGCTGTCCACGAATTTCCACACGCCACTAGTAGAGAACAGATCTTCGGTTTTTACCTTTAGTCTCGGCCAGAGTTTGGCCCAGGACTAAAGGGAGCATGTGTCCCAGTTGGTGGCTCCAACCGGGAGTAAAGGGCCACACTATAAATCTAGATTTCTTCCTCCTAGGTCTGAGCCATTTCAAGCTCTCTGTTCTCTTGGTCCTCCGGCCGGCTCTGTTCTTGCTCATGGAGAAGGAGTTCATGCTTGGTGAAAGACTTCATTTCGATTCCTCCATCCATTGTTGAGTTCTAAAGATTAGCAACTTCATCCTCTCGTGTTTCATTGCTAATATGGCTCATTTTATGGATTAGAGAAATTTATGATTTTTTAGATTGTGAATAATACTGGATTTTTTTTATTTATATGTCATTTGAGCTCAAACTCACTTGATAGTTTGCATATGTAGAAGAAAAATCTTATAGTAGTTGATCAAAATAAGTATCCACCTTTCATTGCTAGTATATATTGCTAATCTCATAGTTCTGAAATTAAGAAATTCGAGGTTGTTTAGATTGGAAATAATGGTGGTTTTTTTATTTATACGCTATTTCAGCTCAAACTCACTTGCTAGTTTGCATATGTAGAAGAAGAAAGCTTATAATAGTTGATCAAAATGAGTATCCACCTCTCATTGCTAGTATAACTCATTTCATGGTTTAGAAAACAAGAAACTTATAGTAGTTGATCAAAATGAGTATAGGGTAGATGGTGGATACTCGTTTTGTAGAAATGAATAAATTTATAGTAGTCCATCAAAATGAGTATCAAAACGAGCATCCGGCTTGTGGTACTCGTACTCGCCGGCCCCGCCGTCATTGTCCTCATCCAGCGCGTGCCCCGGTCGGCCTCGCTGGCCATGAGCCACCCCTTGCTGTCGGTGTGAGTCTTAGTACGTGTGTGTGTGCACGTGTGTGGGATGTGTGTGTGTAGTGTTTTGTGTGTGTTATGTACACACATGTGTGAGTGTATTGACACTTTTTCGAGACCATCAAGCTTCAGGGCAGTCCTCTTGCTCCTGCTTAGGAATCTGTCATCGAGCTGCTCCTTGACCTTGACGGCCCTATTATTGCGTGGAATGAACTTGTCAGGTGATATTTCCATCACATCCACATCTGAAGAGCATTCAGGTCCGGGATAGGCTCCTTGATCTGTGGTGGAAGCAGGAAAGCAAGATGAGACAACAGGCGTGGATCACTGACACTAGTGCTACTTATGGAAGGCGAGGAGGATATATGTCATGTGGGGCCACACCAGCGCGGCTAGCTGGCTGTCTTCAAGTACGCCGTCCAACGAGATCTCCGCCATTGGCCTAGCCTGTCCGTGCACATACGGCCTTGTCGTTCGTATGGCGCAGCTAGCCTATGGTTCTCGTACTCACCGGCCCCATCGTCATCGTCCTTGTCCAGCGCGTGCCCCAGCCAGCCACACCCCACCGTCCCCTTCACCGGTCGTATTGCGCCGTCCCTTGCCATCGGTGTGAGTCCTCTACATCTGCACTGTGTGCGCACGCGAGTGTGGAATGTGTGTGTGCAATGTTCTGAGTGCGTGATGTGTGTGTTGTGTGTACTCGCCCCTAAACCTCTCGTTCTCCATCAGCAGGCGCCGGTTCTCGGCTGGTAGCTCTGCGGGCACCAGTCGCGCCACAGCACATGAATTAGGATTTTTTTAGTATGGCCTGGCAGAGCAACACATTCTAGGCCATCAGTGCATCGTTCTCCCGCCGAGCTGCCTTGCTGTTCTGCACCATGGCCTTCGCCTGCAGGAATTTTTTAGTATGGCCTGGCAGAGCGACACGTTCTAGGACATCAGTGCAGCGTTCTCCCGCTGAGCTGCCTTGCTGTTCTGCACCATGGCCTTCGCCTGCAGGAATTTAAGAAAGAAACTGTAACTATCGATTCTTTGGCTCTTTGCACCATTGGCTGTACATTTGATCATGCATGCATGGAACGAAAATAGGATGTGTGTGACTGTGAGCTGCATCTAGGAGCGCTGGTTTTTCAACCAGTACTGCGCCTGCCGGGCCTCAAGCCTGATCTTTGCGCCAAGCGCACGCTGTGTTGGCTCATCTAGGTGGTCATTCTGTTGGTATGCACTGCATAGCACAAGACAGATATAAAGAGTCGAGCACTCAAGCACTGCAGTGCATAGCACAAGACAGATATAAAGAGCCTGGGAGTAAAGATCTCTAGTCCCGAATGATGGTTCCAACCAGGACGAAACGTGTCCTTTAGTCCCCTGTCATGGCTCCACCTGGGACTAAAGGTCCCCGGCGTTTATATATCGTCTCGTCTTCTTCCTCCCCTCCATCACTCGATCTACTTTCATTGCCCGAGCCATCGCACCATGCTTCGCCTCTTTGTAGTCTCCCATGCCAACCATCATCATCCTCGTGCCTAGCTGGCTTCGCCTCATCACATCGTGGTCGTCCATGCCATGACCCCCTGCCCCGAATGTCCGAGTGGCCACTGTAAGGAAAATAGATCCTATGCCCATTTACTTTGGATTTTGGTGTTTGATGACCAACACAACCAAATTGGACTAATGAATTTGCAAGTAATTGTTTTGTAGTTTAATAGGGTGCAAGAGATGACTTGGACGAAGGCGACATGATGATCCCACGATCAACACCATAAGCAAGACCTTAGAAGCACAAGAGAAGACCCAAGAAATCAAGAAAAGTCCAAGCATGAAGATGGAAACCAAGCCAGACGCAAAAACATGAAGAAACGAGTTCGGCAGAGGTTACCGGACGTGGCCCTAAGAGGACTGGACGCGGCCGATCAGTTGCTCGGCAATAGTAGGCGTCAGCAGCAGCGATCGGACTCTGAGCGAGGTAGTGACCGGATGCACGGGCTTCACTGTTCATCATCGCCGCAACAACTCAGTGAGGACCGAACGCAGCAGCTGTGGACAACTGGACGCGCCAGGCAGTGGCGTCCGATAGAGTCCAGAGAGGTTCCAGAATGGCAAAATGTCGACCAGACGCGTCAGATGGTAAGCGACAGGACTCGCCAGAGAGTTCGATCAATAGTGAGCTTCAACGGTTGGCTTTATCCATGGGACTCGCCAGAGAGTCCAGTCAATGGTAGAAAGCTGGGTTTCGTCCCCAATGGCTACTTTATCCATGGGACTTATAATTAGATCCCCCAACCAGCCATTTGAGGTGTGGAGAGCTGAGGAAACACACCAAGGGTGTTGATACACCACTTTAGTGATCTCCACTTGTATAGTGCTTAGTGATACATTCGGTGATTAGCGTAGGTGCTTTGCGAAGTGCTTAGGTTAGTTAAACAACCACTTATGCGCTTGCTCTAGGTTTAGGCCTAGTCTTTAGTGAGGTTTGCACACCTCTTACCACTCCGTGCTTGCGCGCACCATTGTTGTATATTGGAGAGGCTTGTAGTCTTGCGAGATCACACCAACCACATTTGTGGTGTGGCAGCCACCGTGTACCGAAGGGAACAAGGCCCGCGGCGGTTCGTCCGGAAGCTTGATAGTGAAGACAGCGGGGAGCGGTCCGAGAGAGGCTTGCCGGAAGGTACACTGGAGACCCACTTGCGCATGGGGAAGGCCCAGGGCTATCCACGGAGTTACCCGACTGGGAGCTTGGCCCTTGTGATGGATTCCTTGCGAGGGGCTCCAACGAGGACTAGGGGGAAGCTTGCACGCTTCTCGATACCTCGGTAAAAATACCAGAGTCATCGACGGGAGTTTGCATATCTCTACCTTACTTTTTAGCTTCCGCATTTACATTGCAATCTTGGTTTGTGCTTTACTTTCCTAGCTTAGTGATAAGTTTGGAACCTAGGTTGCATAACTCCTTTTTGTCCTTTTTGCGGTAGAGATAGAAAGACACTAGCAAAACCGTAGTTGCACATTTAGATAGTTTACTTTCCCGCATAGGTTTTGACTAGGTGAAATTAGAGGCCATAGTTTAGAGTTAGAGTTTTAAGTTGCCTAATTCACCCTCCCCCTTAGGCGTCATGGTCCCTTACAAGTGGTATCGGAGCCGGTTGGCTCAATTTGGACCTTTGGTTTCACCGCCATTGAGCCGACGCTATTTAGAGTGGTTGGGATGAATACCTCTAGGCCTCCGCACTTTGACGGCACTGACTTCCCCTATTATAAATCTAGAATGGCTTGTCACCTTGAGGCGTTAGATTTGGGTGTTTGGAGAGTCACTCGTGATGGGATGAAACCCATTAAGAATCCCGATAAACCCACAAAGAGTGAAGAAAAAGAAGTTTATTTCAATGCTAGAGCTAAAAATTGCTTGTTTGAATCTTTTAGCATGGATGTGTTTAACAAAGTGTTCACTTTAAATGCGGCACATGAAATTTGGTTAAAACTCCAAGAGCTCCATGACAGCACAACTAATGTCCATGAGCAAAAACATTGTCTAGCTAAACAAAATTATGATTCCTTTAAAATGAATAATGATAAGCTTGTTCGTGATATGTATTCTCATTTGAATCTAATTATCAACGAGCTCCATTCAATAGGATTAATGAAGCTAGATGATGCGAACATTGTGATGAAGATCATCTCTATGCTACCACAAAAGAAATATGCAAGCATCATCACCATCCTTCACAACATGAAGGACTTGAGCACCATGACCCTGGCCATAGTCATTGGCAAGATAGTGGCATTTGAAATGCCATGGAAGATGGGTCAAGAAGAAGCTTCATCATCAAGCAAAGGCAAAGCTCTCGCATGTAGTGAGAAAAAGAAGATAAAGGGCAAGCAAGTTGAGACAAGCTCAAGCTCAAGCTCCACAAGTGAAGATGAAGAAGAAGATGAGGATGATGATGATGAAGATTCAAGTGATGATGATCAATCTTTCTCCTCCACCTTTGACCTTGATGAAGAATCAATCAAAGTTATCAACAAGATGGAGAAGATGATCCAAAGGCTCAATGTCAAGGGTGTGCCCATCCAAATTCAAGATTTCATCTTCACCAATCAAAGAAATGAGCAAAGAAAGAAAGGATGCTATGGATGCGGCGAGTTGGGGCACTTTGTGGAAGTTTGTCCAAACAAGCCCACACCCAAGACAAAGAAAAAGGCATGCAAGGACAAAGCCCTGACATCAATAAGGTCATAGGATGATTCTTCAAGTGAAGAAGAAGACCATCACAAGAGGCGAGGCCACAAGCACTCATCATCAAGCTCTTCTTGTGTGTGCCTTATGGCATGAGGTAACGAAAGCCCATCCTCTAGTGAGAGTGAGAGTGATGATGAAATGCCTTCTCTTAATGAACGTGTGCAAAAAAATCTTAAATATGCTAA
This sequence comes from Miscanthus floridulus, assembly GCF_019320115.1. NCBI lineage: Eukaryota > Viridiplantae > Streptophyta > Magnoliopsida > Poales > Poaceae > Miscanthus > Miscanthus floridulus. The sequence goes on from NC_089595.1 coordinate 25,418,541, forward strand.
GGCTTACACTAGTCAACAAAAGAAGCTAAAAATGTTGTAAGAAAAGCTAGATAGTTCACAAGAAGCATATAAAACCTTGCTTAGACAATATGAGATATTTGCTAATCCCAATATTGAACTATCTACTAAAATTGAGCAACTTGAGGCTAGTGCAACAACAAATGCATGCACAATCAATGATGAGCAACTTGTAAAGAAAAATTAAAAGAAAAGTTAGCTAGCTCACAAGATGTTTATAAAAATTTGCTTGCTAAAATGGAAACCATGTGCAAACATTGTGATGAGCTAACTAATAAAGTTGCTAATCTTGAAGCCGTCAGTACAACTCTCACCGAGGCACCTAAAAAGAAAAGTTCTATCTTTGACATGCCTAAAAAGGATGCTTCTACTCCTTGCAATGATTTATGTTAAGACTCATCCTTGTGCAACCAAGTTTGTGTTGAGAAAGTTGTTGTAGATACATGCACACAAGAGGTCACAATGGAGAATGAGCAACTCAAGCAAGAAGTGGCTTGCCTTACCAAGGACTTGACTCATGTAAAAGGCAAAACGGAGCAAGCCCAACATCATCAAGATAACACCATTAAGGGAGTGAAGAAGCTTGATGAAGGACAAACCATGGTTTGCTACGTGTGCCACAAGGAAGGCCACAAGTCCTATGAGTGCAAGGTGAAGAATGGGGGAGGAGCTAAGAGGAAAGAAAAAAACAAAAATAAAACAAGCAAGCTCTCCAACACCTACACCAACAAGGTGGACAAAAAGGTCTCCACACCTTATCTCTTGAAGAAGAAGAAAAATGACAAGGTGGTTGCCATCAAGGTCAACAAGCAAGCCAACAATGGGGCCAAACACATTTGGGTGCCAATGGAGATCATTTCCAACATGAAGAACAACAAGAAAGTTTGGATCCCGAAAGGAAAGTGAGAAGTTCGATGGACTTTGGGGAATTTGGAGACTTGGCAAAGTATGGGTGCATTTCATGGGGTGCATCATTATGGACAAGGTAATTGCCAAGTGGGTTAGTGAATACTATGTACCCAAATTCCCCTTCCCATGTTATGTAACTAGATTTAATTTCATGCAATTTCAATTAGCATCTAGTTCCTTTTCATGCCTAGGTTTGCAATTGCATGTTTAATCTTTTGTCTTGCATACACTAGGTATATCTTATGGTAGGCTTGCTCGATTTCACTCTTAACCCTTGGAGCAAACCTACATGGTTTAAATTGTTTAGGAGCATGACACATAGCTTGTTTTACAATTGTTCCTCTAATATGTGCCAAAGTCCAAATTGTAGATAATTTCTCCCAAATATCACTTTCAAAAATGATTCTCACATTCATGTGATGTCATCTTTCAAGTGGTATTTTTATTCTAAAATCAATGTGCATGTCTCCTACAAGTATTCCATACTTGTGTGCACAAATTTAGGGGGAGGTTACTCTACAAGTTGGATGCTTTGAGACTAATACCTTTTCAAGCTTATCTTGTGTGTAGTAGTCTCATTACAAGGAAAATAGAGTCCCCGGAGTTAAGCATCATACTTCAAATATCCACCACCTATTGCAAGTGGTATAAATCAAATTGGTTTCCACATGTGGTATTTCTAAACCGATCATCATGTTGATTTAACTTTGGTATTTATATGCTTTCTCCATGCATTATATAGATTAAACTCCCTTGAGCATTAATTTGCCAATTATGCATAAAATATATTCTCCATCATATGTATGCATATATTTAGGGGGAGCTTAGTCTATGTAATGTGAGAGTCAAATTTTGTGACCTATTCCACTCCACATACAAAGGATCACAAAGTTTGACCCTCCCTTGTGCTACTAAAGTCTTCCTTTTTGGTGTTTGATTCCAAAGGGGGAGAATTTGTAGGACCAAAAGCAAGCCTGATCATAATAATTTCCAAGTGGTAATGGTCCAAGAAAGGGAGGATAGTGGATTATGGAGTTAGGGAGAGGCTTAAATCCATAATGCCACATGGGGATATTTGCAAGGGCAAGATAACTTTCCAAAGATGTTTACATGTGGTATCTTTTAGCATCATATAACCTTGCCTTTTGCATTGCATCCTAGCAAGTAAATAGTTTTTAAATTTTAAATTTTTTTTATTTGCTTGCTTTGGTCGTGTTGTTATCAATCACTAAAAAGGGGAGATTGTAAGGAAAATGGATCCTAGGCCCATTTACTTTGGATTTTGGTGTTTGATGACCAACACAACCAAATTAGACTAATGAATTTGTAAGTAATTGTTTTGTAGTTCAATAGGGTGTAAGAGGTGACTTCGATGAAGGCAGCATGATGATCCCACGATCAACACTATAAGCAAGACCCTAGAAGCACAAGAGAAGACCCATGATATCAACCAAAGTCTAAGCACAAAGATGGGAACCAAGCTGGATGCAAGATCGTGAAGAAATAAGCTCAGCAGAGGTGACCTGACGCGGCATTATGAGGATCGAACACGTCCAATCAGTTGCTCGACAACAGCAGGCGTCAGTAGTAGCGACCGAACTCTGAGCGAGGCAGTGACCGGAACCACAGACTTCACTATTCATCGTCGCGGCAACAACTCAGTGAGGACCGGATGCAGCTGCTGTGGACGACTGGACACGCCAGGCAGTGGCGTCCGATCGAGTCTAGAGAGGTTCTAGAATGGCGAAACATTGACCAGATGCCTTAGATGGTAACCGACCAGACTCGCTAGAGAGTCTGATCAACAATGAGTGCCAACGATCGGCTTCAACGGTTGGGACGACAGGACACGTCTAATCGGATGATCCCCAATGGCTACTTTATCCATGGGACTTATAAATAGACTCCCCAACCAGCCATTTGAGGTGTGGAGAGCTGATGAAACATACCAAGTGTGTTGATACACCACTTTAGTGATCTCCACATACATAGTACTTAGTGATACATTCGGTGATTAGCGTAGGTGCTTTGCGAAGTGCTTAGGTTAGTTAGACCACCACTTTTGCACTTGCTCTAGGTTTAGGCCTAGTGTTTAGTGAGGTTTGCACACCTCTTACCACTCGGTGCTTGTGTGCACCATTCTTGTATATCAGAGGGGCTTGTAGTCTTGCGAGATCACACAAACCGTATTTGTGGTGTGGCCACCACCATGTACCGAAGGGAACAAGGCCCGCTATGGTTTGGCCAGAAGCTTGATAATGAAGACGGCAGGGAGCGGTCTGGGAGAGGCTTGCCGGAAGGCACACCAGAGACCCACCTGTGCATGGGGAAGGCTCGGGGCTATCCACAGAGTTACCCGACTAGGAGCTTGACCCTTGCGAGGGATTCCTTGTGAAGGGCTCCAACGAGGTCTAGGGGAAGCTTTCACGCTTCTCGATACCTCAATAAATATATCAGAGTCGCCGACGGGAGTTTGTATATCTCTAACTTACTTTTTAGCTTCCGCATTTACATTGCAATCTTGGTTAGTGCTTTACTTTCATAGCTTAGTGATATGCTAGTTGATAGGTTTGGAACCTATTGCATAACTCCTTTTTGCGGTAGAGATAGCAATACACTAGAAAAACCGTAGTTGCACATTTAGATAGTTTACTTTCCTGCATCGGTTTTGACTAGGTGAAATTAGAGACCATAGTTTAGAGTTAGAGTTTTAAGTTGCCTAATTCACCTCCCTCCTCTTAGGCGTCACGGTCCCTTATAGCCACAAAGCTGTCGTCCTTGGCCCCACGCGCGCGTGCCAGACCGATCTCCGACACCCCCACCTCTACTCATACTCATCGGCCCCATCGTTGTCCAGCGCATGCCCTAGCCGGCCTCGCCCCATCGTTCCCTTCACCGGTCATACTGTGCCACCCCTTGCCATCAGTGTGAGTCCTCTACATCTGTATGTGTGTGTGCGCGCGAGTGTTGAATGTGTCTGTGCAATGTTCTGTGTGCGATGTGTGTGTTGTGTACTTGCCCCTGGGCCCCCCGTTCTCCATCAGTAGGTGCTGGGCACCGTCGTGCCACCACACGTTAAGTAGGACTTTTCAGTATGGCCTGGCAGGGCGACATGTTCTTGGCCATCAGTGCAGCATTCTCCACCTGAGCCACCTTGATTTTCTGCACCATGGCCTTTGCCTATAGGAATTTTAAAAAAGAAATGTAACTGTCGATTTTTTGGCTCTTTGCAGCACTAGATGTATATTTGATCATGCATGCATGGAACGAAAACAAGATGTGTGAGACTATGACCTGCATCTATGAGACCTGGTTTTGGAACATGTACTACACCTACCAAGTCTCCAGGCCAATGATTGTGCCAAGCGCATGCGTGTTGGCTCATCTGGGTGGTCATTCTGTTGGTATGCACTTCATAGCACAAGACAAATATAAAGAACCAAGCACTCAAGCACTGTAATGCTCAGCACAAGTAAGATATAAAGTGCCAGGGACTAAAGATCTCTAGTCCCGAATGGTGGTTCCAACCCTCGGTCATGGCTCCACCCGGGACTAAAGGTCCCTGGCGTTTATATATCTTCTCGTCTTCTTCCTCCCCTCCTTCACTCAATCTACTTTCTCTGTCCGTGCCATCGCACTATGCCTTGCCTCATCATAGTCTCCCACACCATCCATCATTGTCCCCATGCCTAGCTGGCTTCACCACATCACATCGTGTCCATCCACGCCACGACCCGCTGCCTTGAACGTGCATGTGGCCACAACTCTGTCATCCCTGGCCCCATGCGCGCGTGCCACACTGATCTCTGGCACCCTGCCTCTACTCATACTCACCGGCCCCATCGTCATCATCCTCGTCCAGCACGTGCCTCGGCCAGCCTCGCCCTACCATCCCTTCACTAGTCATACTACACCACCCCTTGCCATTGATGTGAGTCCTCTACATCTGTATGTGTGTGCACGTGAGTGTGGAATGTGTGTACATTGTTCTATGTGTGTGATGTGTGTGTTGTGTGTACTATCCCCTGAGCCTACTGTTCTCCATCAGTAGGTGCCAGTTCTTGACGGGCACAACCGTGCCACCGCATGTGAAGCATGAGTTTTTCAGTGTGGCCTGGCGGAGCGACATGTTTTTGACAATCAGGGCAGTGTTCTCCCATGGAGCCGCCTTGTTGTTCTGCATCATGGCCTTTGCATGCAGGAATTTAAAAAAGAACTGTGACTGTTGATTTTTTGGCTCTTTGCACCTATGGTTGTACATTTGATCATGGATGCATGGAACGAAAACAAGATGTGTGTGACTATGACCCTCATTTGGGAGTGCTGGTTTTGGAACCAGTACTACGACTACCTAGTCTCCAGGGCAATCTTTGTGCCGAGCACACGCGTGTTGGCTCATCTAGGTGGTCATTCTATTGGTACTCACTATACAACACACGATAGATATAAAGAACTGAACACTTAAGCACTCCAATGCTCAGCACAAGATAGATATAAAGAGCCTAGGAATAATGATCTCTAGTCCTGAATGGTGGTTCCAATCGGGACTAAAGGTGTCCTTTAGTCTCCGGTCATGGCTCCACCAAGGACTAAGGGTCCCCGGCGTTTATTTACCATCTCGTCTTCTTCGTCCCCTCCAACACTCTATCTACATTCTCTGCCCGAGCCATCGCATTGCACCATGCCTCTTCGTTGTCTCTCATGGCATCCATCATCGTCCCCACACATAGCTGGCTTCACCTCGTTATGTCGTGGCCATCCACACCATGACCCCCCTACCCTAACCATGTGTGTGGCCACAACACTATCGTCCTCGGCCCCATGTGTGCGTGCCACGCCGTTCTCCAGCACCCCTACCTCATCTTCGGCTTGGCTCGTGCCTACTCCACACCCTGCTGCTTGTCTCTAGGTCCATCGAATGACATGATCTCAGCCGTTGATCTAGCCTATCCATGCCCACACCACCTTATCATTCGTAATGCACCGCCAGCCTATGGAACTCGTTCTCACCAGCCCCGTCGTTGTCATCCTCGTCCAACACGTGCCTCGGCCAGCCTTGCCCCACCATCCCCTTCACTGGTCATACTGCATCGCCCCTTGCCGTCGGTGTGTCCTCTACATCTGTACATGTGTGTTCAGATAGAGTGTGGAATGTGTGTGTGCAATGTTCTCTATGTGTTGTGTGTACTCACCCCTAAGCCTCCCATTCTATTTGAGCAGGCGTCGATTCTCGCCCGGCAGCTCAGCGGGCATCGTCGCACCATCGCACCTGAAGCAGAACTTTTTTAGTATGGCCTAGTGGAGCGACACGTTCTTAGCCATCAGTGCAATGTTCTCCCACTGAGCTGCCTTGTCGTTCTTCACCATGGCCTTCACCTACTGGAATTTAAAAAAGGAATTGTAACTGTCGATTCTTTGGCTCTTTGCACCACTAGCTATACATTTGATCATGCATGCATGGAATGAAAACAAGATGTGTGTGACTATGACCTGCATCTGGGAGCTCTAGTTTCGGAACTAGCATTGCACCTGCATGGTCTCTAGGCCGATCTTTGCGCCGAGCGCATGCCATGTCGGCTCATCTGGGTGGTATTTCTGTTGGTATGTACTGCACAGCACAAGACAGATATAAAGAGCCCAGGACTAATGATCTCTAGTCCCAAATGGCGGTTCCAATCAGGACTAAAGGAGTCCTTTAGTCTCTAGTCATGGCTCCACCTAGGACTAAGGGTCCCCGACATTTATTTACCGTCTCGTCTTCTTCCTCCCCTCCATCACTCTATCTACTTTCTCTGCCCGAGCCATCGCATTGCACCACGCCTCTTTGCTGTCTCCCACGACTTCCATCATCGTCCCTGCGCATAGCCAGCTTCACCTCATCATGTCATGGCCATCCACACCATTAGACCCCCTACCCTAACCATGCATGTGGCCACAACACTATTGTCCTCGGCCCCATGTGTGCGTGCCACGCCAATCTCTAGCACCCCCGCCTCATCTTTGGCTTGGCTCATGCCTACTCCACGCCCTACTGCCTATCTCTAGGTCCGTCATCCGACAAGATCTCAGCCGTTGATCTAGCCTGTCCGCGCCCACACCACCTCGTCATTCATAATGCACCACCAGCCTATGGTACTTGTACTCACCAGCCCCATCGTCATCATCCTCGTCCATCGCGTGCCTTGGCCGGCCTTGCCCCGCCATCCCCTTCACTGGTCATACTGCACCGCCCCTTGCCGTCGGTGTGTCCTCTACATTTGTACATGTGTGTTCACATAGAGTGTGGAATGTGTGTGTGTAATGTTCTCTGTGTGTTGTGTGTACTCACCCCTGAGCCTCCCATTCTATTTGAGCAGGCGTCGATTCTTGCCCGGCAGCTCAGCGGGCACCGTCGCGCCACTGCACCTGAAGCAGAACTTTTTCAGTATGGCCTAGCAGAGTGACAAGTTCTCGACCATCAGTGCAACATTCTCCCACTGAGCTACCTTGTCATTCTTCACCATGGCCTTCACCTGCTGGAATTTAAAAAAGAAATTGTAATTGTCGATTCTTTGGCTCTTTGCACCAATAGCTGGATATTTGATCATGCGTGCATGGAATGAAAACACGATGTGTGTGACTGTGACCTGCATCTGGGACCTCTTGTTTTGGAACCAGTACTGTGCCTGCGTGGTCTCTAGGCCGATCTTTGCGCCGAGCACACGCCGTGTCGGCTCATCTGGGTGGTCATTCTGTTGGTATGCACTGCACAGCACAAGACAAATATAAAGGGCCCAGGACTAATGATCTCTACTCCCAAATGGTGGTTCCAATTGGGACGACTAAAGGTGTCCTTTAGTCTCCGGTCATGGCTCCACCCAAGACTAAGGGTCCCCGATGTTTATTTATCATCTCGTCTTCTTCCTCCCCTCCATCACTCTATCTACATTCTCTGCCCGAGCCATCGCATTGCACCACGCCTCTTCGCTGTCTCCCACGGCGTCCATCATCGTCCCCGCACATAGCCGGTTCGCCTCGTCATGTCGTGGCCATCCACACCATGGCCCCCCTACCCTAACCATGCATGTGGCCACAACACTGTCGTCCTCGGCCCCGTGTGTCCGTGCCACGCCGATCTTTGGCACCCCGCCGCATCTTCAGCCTAGCTCGTGCCTACTCCACGCCGTACTGCCTGTCTCTAGGTCCACCGTCCAACAAGATCTTAGCCATTGATCTAGCCTGTCCACGCGCGCACTGCCTTGTCATTTGTAATGCAATGCCAGCCTATGGTACTCGTACTCACCGGCCCCATCATCATCATCCTCGTCCAACGCGTGCCTCGGCCAGCCTTGCCCCACCATCCCCTTCACTGGTCATACTACGCCGCCCCTTGCCATCGGTGTGTCCTCTACATCTGTACCTATGTGTTCACTCAGAGTGTGGAATGTGTGTGTGCAATGTTCTCTATGTGTTGTGTGTATTCACCCCTGAGCCTCCCATTCTCCTTCAGCAGGCGTTGATTCTCACCCGGCAACACAGCGGGCACAGTCGCGCCACCGCACATGAAGCAGAACTTTTTCTGTGTGGCCTAGCAGAGTAACACGTTCTCAGCCATCAGTGCAATGTTCTCCTGCTGAGCTGCCTTGCCATTCTTCACCATGGCCTTCACCTGCTGGAATTTAAAAAAGAAATTGTAACTATCGATTCTTTGGCTCTTTTCACCACTACTTGTACATTTGATCATGCGTGCATGGAATGAAAACAAGATGTGTGTGACTGTGACCTGCATCTGGGAGCTCTAGTTTTGGAACCAGTACTGTGCCTGCGTGGCCTCTAGGCTGATCTTTCCGCCGAGCGCAGGCCGTGTCGGCTCATCTGGGTGGTCATTCTGTTGGTATGCACTGCACAGCACAAGACAAATATAAAGAGCCCAGGACTAATGATCTCTAGTCCCGAATGGTGGTTCCAATCGGGACTAAAGGAGTCCTTTAGTCTCCGGTCATGGCTCCACCCAGGACTAAGGGTCCTCGGCGTTTATTTACCATCTCGTCTTCTTCCTCCCCTCCATCACTCTATCTACATTCTCTGCCCAGGCCATCGCATTGCACCATGCCTCTTCATTGTCTCCCACGGCGTCCATCATCATCCCCACGCATAGCCGGCTTCACCTCATCATGTCGTGGCCATCCACAAAACGGCCCCCAACCCTGACCATGCGTGTGGCCACAACACTGTCGTCCTCGGCCCCATGTGTGCAGGCCACGTCGATCTCTAGCACCCCCACCTCATCTTTGGCCTGGCTCGTGCCTACTCCACGCCGTACTGCTTGTCTCCAGGTCTGCCATCCGACAAGATCTCGATCATTGATCTAGCCTGCCTGCGCGTGCACCGCCCGGTCATTCATAATGCACCGCTAGCCTATGGTACTCGTTCTCACTGGCCCCGTCGTCGTCATCCTTGTCCAATGCATGCCTCGGTCGGCCTTGCCCCACCATCCCCTTCACTGGTCATACTGCGCCACCCCTTGCCATCGATGTGTCCTCTACATCTGTACATGTGTGTTCACATAGAGTGTGGAATGTGTGTGTGCAATGTTCTCTGTGTGTTGTGTGTACTCACCCCTAAGCCTCCCATTCTCCTTCAGCAGGCATTGATTCTCACCTGGTAGCTCAACGGGCACCGTCGTGCCACCGCACGTGAAGCAAAACTTTTTCATTATGGCCTAGCGGAGCGACACATTCTCGGCCATCAGTGCAACATTCTCCCACTGAGCTGCCTTGCTGTTCTTCAACATGGCCTTCACCTGCTGGAATTTAAAAAAGAAATTGTAACTGTTGATTCTTTGGCTCTTTGCACCACTAACTGTACATTTGATCATGCGTGCATGGAATGAAAACAAGATGTGTGTGACTGTGACCTGCATCTAGGCGCTCTAGTTTTGGAACTAGTACTATGGCTACGTGGTCTCCAGGCCGACCTTTGTGCCAAGCGCATGCCGTGTCGGCTCATCTGGGTGGTCATTCTGTTGGTATGCACTACACAGCACAAGATAGATATAAAGAGCCCAGGACCAATGATCTCTAGTCCCGAATGGTGGTTCCAATCGGGGCTTAAGGTGTCCTTTAGTCTCCGGTCATGGCTCCACCTAGGACTAAGGGTCCTCAGCGTTTATTTACCGTCTTGTCTTCTTCCTCCCCTCCATCACTCTATCTACATTCTCTGCCCAGGCCATCGCATTGCAACACGCCTCTTCGTTGTCTCCCACGGCGTCCATCATCATCCCCACGCATAGCCGGCTTCGCCTCATCATGTCGTGGCCATCCACAAAACGGCCCCCCAACCCTGACCATGCGTGTGGCCACAACACTGTCGTCCTCGGCCCCTTGTGTGCATGCCACACCAATCTCCGGCACCCCACCTCATCTTTGGCCTGGCTCGTGCCTACTGCACGCCGTACTGCTTGTCTCTAGGTCCGCCATCCGACAAGATCTTGGTCGTTGATCTAGCCTGCCCACGCGTGCACCACCTGGTCATTCGTAATGCACCGCTAGCCTATGGTACTCGTTCTCACCAGCCCCGTCGTTGTCATCCTTGTCCAATGCATGCCTCGGTCGGCCTTGCCCCACCATCCCCTTCACTGGTCATACTACGCCGCCCCTTGCTGTCGATGTGTCCTCTACATCTGTACATGTGTGTTCACGTAGAGTGTGGAATGTGTGTGTGCAATGTTCTCTGTGTGTTGTGTGTACTCACCCCTGAGCCTCCCATTCTCCTTCAGCAGGCGTCGATTCTCACCCGGCAGCTCAACGGGCACCGTCGTGCCACCACACGTGAAGCAGAACTTTTTCATTATGGCCTAGCAGAGCGACACATTCTCGGCCATCAGTGCAACATTCTCCCGTTGAGCTGCCTTGCTGTTCTTCACCATGGCCTTCACCTGCTGGAATTTAAAAAAGAAATTATAACTGTTGATTCTTTGGCTCTTTGCACCACTAGCTGTACATTTGATCATGCGTGCATGGAATGAAAACAAGATGTGTGTGACTGTGACCTACATCTGGGAGCTCTAGTTTTGGAACTAGTACTATGGCTATGTGGTCTCTAGGCCGACCTTTGCGCCAAGCGCATGCCGTGTCGGCTCATCTGGGTGGTCATTCTGTTGGTATGCACTACACAGCACAAGATAGATATAAAGAGCCCAGGACCAATGATCTCTAGTCCCGAATGGTGGTTCCAACCGGTGCTTAAGGTGTCCTTTAGTCTATGGTCATGGCTCCACCCAGGACTAAGGGTCCCCGGCATTTATTTATCATCTCGTCTTCTTCCTCCCCTCCATCACTCTATGTACATTCTCTGCCAGAGCCATCGCATTGCACCACGCCTCTTTGCTGTCTCCCACGGCGTCCATCATCGTCCCCACGCATAGCCGGCTTCAGCCTCGTCAAGTCGTGGCCATCCACACCATGGCCCCCCAACCCTAACCATGCGTGTGGCCACAACACTATCATCCTCGGCCCCATGTGTGCGTGCCACGCCGATCTCCGGCACCCCCACCTCATCTTTGGTCTGGCTCATGCCTACTCCACGCCCTACTGCCTGTCTCTAGGTCCGTCATCCGATAAGATCTCAGTCCTTCATCTAGCCTGTCCGCGCACGCACCACCTTTTCATTCATAATGCACCGCCAGCCTATGGTACTTGTACTCACCGGCCACATCATCATCATCCTTGCCCAACGCGAGCCTCGGTCGGCCTTGCCCCACCATCCCCTTCACTAGTCATACTGCACCGCCCCTTACCGTCGGTGTGTCCTCTGCATCTGTACATGTGTGTTCACGCAGAGTGTGGAATGTGTGTGTGCAATGTTCTCTGTGTGTTGTGTGTACTCACCCCTGAGCCTCCCATTCTCCTTCAGCAGGTGTCTATTCTCGCCCGGTAGCTCAGCGGGCACCATCGCGCCACCGCACATGAAGCAGAACTTTTTCAATGTGGCCTAGCGGAGCGACATGTTCTCAGCCATCAGTGCAACATTCTCCCGCTGAGCTACCTTGCCGTTCTTCACCATGGCCTTCACCTACTGGAATTTAAAAAAGAAATTGTAACTGTCGATTCTTTGGCTCTTTGCACCACTAGCTGTACATTTGATCATGCGTGCATGGAATGAAAACAAGATGTGTGAGACTATGACCTGCATCTAGGAGCTCTAGTTTTAGAATCTAGTACTGCGGCTAGTGTGGTCTCCAGGCCGATCTTTGCGCCAAGCGCACGCCAGTGTCGGCTCATCTAGGGTGGTCATTCTGTTGGTATGCACTGACACAGCACAAGATAGATATAAAGAGCCCAGGACCAATGATCTCTAGTCCCGAATGGTGGTTCCAATTGGGACTAAAGGAGTCCTTTAGTCTCCGGTCATGGCTCCACCCAGGACTAAGGGTCCTCGGCATTTATTTACCATGTCGTCTTCTTCCTCCCCTCCATCACTCTATCTACATTCTCTGCCCGGGCCATCGCATTGCACCACGCCTCTTCGTTGTCTCCCATGGCGTCCATCATCGTCCCCATGCATAGCCGGCTTCGCCTCGTCATGTCGTGGCCATCCACACCACTGCCCCCCAACCCTGACCATGCGTGTGGCCACAACACTATCGTCCTCGGCCCCATGTGTGCGTGCCATGCCGATCTCCGGCACCCCCGCCTCATCTTCAGCCTGGCTTGTGCCTACTCCATGCCGTACTGGTTGTCTCCAGGTCCGCCGTCCGACAAGATCTCGGTTGTTGATCTAGCCTATCCGCACGTGCACCGCCTGGTCATTCGTAATGCACCGCCAGCCTATGGTACTCGTTCTCACTGGCCCCATTGTCGTCATCCTTGTCCAACGTGTGCCTCGGTCGGCCTTGCCCCACCATCCCCTTCACTGGTCAAACTGCACCGCCCCTTGCCGTCGGTGTGTCCTCTACATCTGTACATGTGTGTTCACGCAGAGTGTGGAATGTGTGTGTGCAATGTTCTCTGTGTGTTGTGTGTACTCACCCCTGAGCCTCCCATTCTCCTTCAGCAGGTGTTGATTCTCGCCCGGCAGCTCAGCAGGCATCGTCGCGCCACCGCACGTGAAGCAGAACTTTTTCAGTATGGCCTAGCGGAGCGACACGTTCTCGGCCATCAGTGCAACATTCTCCCGCTGAGCTACCTTGCCGTTCTTCACCATGGCCTTCACCTGCTAGAATTTAAAAAAGAAATTGTAACTGTCGATTCTTTGGCTCTTTGCACCACTAGCTGTACATTTGATCATGCGTGCATGGAATGAAAACAAGATGTGTGTGACTGTGACCTGCATCTGGGAGCTCTAGTTTTGGAACCAGTACTGAGCCTGCGTGGTCTCTAGGCTGATCTTTGCGCCGAGCGCACGCCGTGTCGGCTCATCTGGGTGGTCATTCTGTTGGTATGCACTGCATAGCACAAGACAGATATAAAGAGCCCAGGACTAATGATCTCTACTCCTGAATGGTGGTTCCAATCGGGACTAAAGGCGTCCTTTAGTCTTTGGTCTTGGCTCCGCCCCGGACTAAGGGTCCCCGGTGTTTATTTACCGTCTCATCTTCTTCCTCCCCTCGATCACTTTATCTACATTCTCTGCCCGAGCCATCCCATTGCACCACACCTCTTCATTGTCTCCCACGGCGTCCATCATTATCCCCACGCATAGCCAGCGCTGCCTCGTCACATCGTGGCCATCCACACCACGCCCCCCCCATCCTGACCATGCATGTGGCCACAACACTGTCGTCCTTGGGCCCATGTCTGTGTGCCACGCCGATCTCCGGCACCCCCGCCTCATCTTCCGCCAGGCTCGTGCCTACTCCACGCCCTGCTGCCTGTCTCTAGGTCCGCTGTCTGACAAGATCTCAGCCGTTGATCTAGCCTGTCCACACGCGCACCGCCTGGACATTCGTAATGCACCGCCAGCCTATGGTACTCGTACTCACCAGCCCTATCATTGTAATCCTCGTCCAACGCGTGCCTTGGCCGGCCTTGCCCCGCCATCCCCTCCACTGGTCATACTGCGCCGGCCCTTGTCATCTGTTTGTCCTCTACATCTGTACATGTGTGTTCACGCGAGTGTGGAATGTGTGTGTGCAATGTTCTCTGTGTGTTGTGTGTACTCACCCCTGAGCCTCCCATTCTCCTTCAACAGGCGTCGATTCTCGCTAGGTAGCTTAGCGGGCACCGTCGCGCCACCACACGTGAAGCAAAACTTTTTCAGTATGGCCTAGCGGAGCGACACGTTCTCGACCATCAGTGCAACGTTCTCTCGCTGAACTGCCTTGCCGTTCTTCACCATGGCCTTCACCTGCTAGAATTTAAAAAAGAAATTGTAACTGTCGATTCTTTGGCTCTTTGCACCACTAGCTGTACATTTGATCATGCAGTGCATGGAATGAAAACAAGATGTGTGTGACTGTGACCTGCATCTGGGAGCTCTAGTTTTCGAACTAGTACTGTGGCTACATGGTCTACAGGCCGATCTTTGCGCCAAGCGCACGCCGTGTCGGCTCATCTGGGTGGTCATTCTGTTGGTATGCACTGCACAGGACAAGATAGATATAAAGAGCCCAGGACCAATGATCTCTAGTCCCGAATGGTGGTTCCAATCGGGACTTAAGGTGTCCTTTAGTCTCCGGTCATGGCTCCACCCAGGACTAAGGGTCCCCGGCGTTTATTTACCATCTCGTCTTGTTCCTCCCCTCCATCACTCTATCTACATTCTCTGCCCGAGCCATCGCATTGCACCACGCCTCTTCGTTGTCTCCCACGGCGTCCATCATCGTCCCCATGCATAGCCGGCTTTGCCTCGTCACGTCATGGCCATCCACAACACGGCACCCTACCCTAACCATGCGTGAGGCCACAACACTGTCGTCCTCGACCCCATGTGTGTGTGCCACGCCGATCTCTGGCACCCCCTCCTCATCTTTGGCCTGGCTTGTGCCTACTCCGTGCCCTGCTGCCTATCTCCAGGTCCGCCGTCTGACAAGATCTCAGCCATTGATCTAGCCTATCCGCGCGCACCGCCTTGTCATTCATAATGCACCGCCAGCCTATGGTACTCGTACTCACTAGCCTCATCGTCGTCATCCTCGTCCAATGCGTGCCTCGGCCGGCCTTGCCCCATCATCCCCTTCATTGGTCATACTGCGCCACCCCTTGCCGTCGGTGTGTCCTCTACATCTGTACATGTGTGTTCACGCAGAGTGTGGAATGTGTGTGTGCAATGTTCTCTGTGTGTTGTGTGTACTCACCCCTGAGCCTCCCATTCTCCTTCAGCAGGCGTCGATTCTCGCCCGGTAGCTCAGCGGGCACCGTCGCGCCACCGCACGTGAAGCAGAACTTTTTCAGTATGGCCTAGCGGAGTGACACATTCTCGGCCACCAGTGCAATGTTCTCCCGCTGAGATGCCTTGCCATTCTTCACCATGGCCTTCACCTGCTGGAATTTAAAAAAGAAATTGTAACTGTCGATTCTTTGGCTCTTTGCACCACTAGCTGTACATTTGATCATGCGTGCATGGAATGAAAACAAGATGTGTGTGACTGTGACCTGCATCTGGGAGCTCTAGTTTTGGAACTAGTACTGTGGCTACATGGTCTCCAGGCCGATCTTTGCTCCGAGCGCACACCGTGTCGACTCATCTAGGTGGTCATTCTGTTGGTATGCACTGCACAGCACAAGACATATATAAAGAGCCCAGGACTAATGATCTCTACTCCCGAATGGTGGTACCAATCGGGAATAAAGGTGTCCTTTAGTCTCCGGTCATGGTTCCACCTAGGACTAAGGGTCCCCGACATTTATTTACCATCTCGTCTTCTTCCTCCCCTCCATCACTCTATCTACATTCTCAGCCCGAGCCTTTGCATTGCACCACGCCTCTTCGCTGTCTCCCATGGTGTCCATCATCGTCCCTGCGCATAGCCGGCTTCGCCTCGTCACATCGTGGCCATCCACAACACGGCCCCCCTACCCTAACTGTCGATTCTTTGGCTCTTTGCACCACTAGCTGTACATTTGATCATGCGTGCATGGAATGAAAACAAGATGTGTGTGACTATGACCTGCATCTGGGAGCTCTAGTTTTGGAACCAGTACTGAGCCTGCGTGGTCTCTAGGCCGATCTTTGCGCTGAGCGCACGCCGTGTTGGCTCATCTGGGTGGTCATTCTGTTGGTATGCACTGCACAGCACAAGATAGATATAAAGAGCCTAGGACTAATGATATCTACTCCCGAATGGTGGTTCCAATCGGGACTAAAGGTGTCCTTTAGTCTCTGGTCATGGCTCCATCCAAGACTAAGGATCCCGGCATTTATTTACTGTCTCGTCTTCTTCCTCCCCTCCATCACTATATCTACATTCTCTGCCCGAGCCATCCCATTGCACCACGCCTCTTTGTTGTCTCCCACGGCGTCCATCATCATCCCTGCGCAAAGCCAGCGCTGCCTCATCACGTCGTGGCCATCCACACCACGCCCCCCCATCCTGACCATGCGTGTGGCCATAACACTGTCGTCCTCGGGCCCATGTGTGCGTGCCACGCCGATCTCCGGCACCCCCGCCTCAACTTCGGCTAGGCTCGTGCCTACTCCACGCCCTGTTGCCTATCTCCAGGTCCGCCGTCCGACAAGATCTCAGCCGTTGATCTAGCCTGTCCATGCGCGCACCGCCTTGACATTCGTAATGCACCGCCAGCCTATGGTACTCGTACTCACCGGCCCTGTCGTCGTAATCCTCATCCAACGCGTGCCTCAGCCGACCTTGCCCCACCATCCCCTTCACTGGTCATACTGCGCTGGCCCTTGTCATCTGTTTGTCCTCTACATCTGTACATGTGTGTTCACGTGAGTGTGGAATGTGTGTGTGCAATGTTCTCTGTGTGTTGTGTTTACTCACCCCTGAGCCTCCCATTCTCCTTCAACAGGCGTCAATTCTCGCTCGGTAGCTCAGCGGGCACCGTCGCGCCACCGCATGTGAAGCAAAACTTTTTTAGTATGGCCTAGCAGAGCGACACGTTCTCGTCCATCAGTGCAACGTCCTCTCGCTGAGCTGCCTTGCCGTTCTTCACCATGGCCTTCACCTGCTAGAATTTAAAAAAGAAATTGTAACTGACGATTCTTTGGCTCTTTGCACCACTAGCTGTACATTTGATCATGCGTGCATGGAATGAAAACAAGATGTGTGTGACTGTGACCTGCATCAAAGAGCTCTAGTTTTGGAACTAGTACTGTGCCTGCGTGGTCTCTAGGCCGATCTTTGCGCCGAGTGCACGCCGTGTCGGCTCATCTGGGTGGTCATTCTATTGGTATGCACTGCACAGCACAAGACAGATATAAAGAGCCCTGGACTAATGATCTCTACTCCCAAATGGTGGTTCCAATCAGGACTAAAGGTGTCCTTTAGTCTTCGATCATCGCTCCACCCAGGACTAAGGGTCCCTGGCGTTTATTTACCGTCTCGTCTTCTTCCTCCCCTCCATCACTCTATCTACATTCTCATCCCGAGCCATCGCATTGCACCACGCCTCTTCGCTATCTCCCACGGTGTCCATCATCGTCCCCACGCATAGTCGGCTTCGCCTCGTCACATCGTGGCCATCCACAACATGGCCCCCCTACCCTAACCATGCATGTGGCCACAACACTGTCGTCCTCGGCCCCATGTGTGTGTGCCACGCCGATCTCCGGCACCCCCTCCTCATCTTTGGCCTGGCTCGTGCCTACTCCGCGCCCTGCTGCCTATCTCTAGGTCCGCCGTCCAACAAGATCTCAGTCGTTGATCTAGCCTATCCGCGCGCGCACCGCCTTGTCATTCGTAATGCACCGCCAGCCTATGGTACTCGTACTCACTAGCCCCATCGTCGTCATCCTCGTCCAATCCATGCCTCGGCCGGCCTTGCCCCACCATCCCCTTCATTGGTCATACTGCGCCACCCCTTGCCGTCGGTGTGTCCTCTACATCTGTACATGTGTGTTCACACAGAGTGTGGAATGTGTGTGTGCAATGTTCTCTGTGTGTTGTGTGTACTCACCCCTGAGCCTCCCATTCTCCTTCAGCAGGCGTCGATTCTTGCCCGGCAGCTCAGCGGGCACCATCGCGCCACTGCATGTGAAGTAGAACTTTTTTCAGTGTGGCCTAGCGGAGCGACACGTTCTCGGCCATCAGTGCAACATTCTCCCACTGAGCTGCCTTGCCGTTCTTCACCATGGCCTTCACCTGCTGGAATTTAAAAAAGAAATTGTAACTATCGATTCTTTGGCTCTTTGCACCACTAGCTGTACATTTGATCCTGCGTGCATGGAATGAAAACAAGATGTGTGTGACTATGACCTGCATCTGGGAGCTCTAGTTTTGGAACCAGTACTACGCGTGCATGGTCTCTAGGCCGATCTTTGTGCCGAGCGCATGCGGTGTCGGATCATCTGGGTGGTCATTCTATTGGTATGCACTGCACAACACAAGACAGATATAAAGATCCCAGGACTAATGATCTCTACTCCCGAATGGTGGTTCCAATCGGGACTAAAGGTGTCCTTTAGTCTCCGGTCATGGCTCCGCCCCGAACTAAGGGTCCCCGGCGTTTATTTACCATCTCGTCTTCTTCCTCCCCTCCATCACTGTATATACATTTTCTGCCCGAGCCATCCCATTGCACCAAGCCTCTTCGTTGTCTCCCACGGCGTCCATCATCATCCCCGCGCATAGCCAGCGCTGCCTCGTCACGTCGTGGCCATCCACACCATGGCCCCCCATCCTGACCATGCGTGTGGCCACAACACTATCGTCCTCGGGCCCATGTGTGCGTGCCACGTCGATCTCCGGCACCCCCACCTCATCTTCGGCTAGGCTCGTGCCTACTCCACGCCCGACTGCTTGTCTCTAGGTCTGTCGTCCGACAAGATCTTAGCCATTGATCTAGCCTGTCCACGCTCACACCGCCTTGTCATTCGTAATGCACCGCTAGCCTATGGTACTCGTACTCACCGGCCCTGTCGTCGTCATCCTCGTCCAACGCGTGCCTCGGCTGGCCTTGCCCTGCCATCCCCTTCACTGGTCATATTGCGCCGGCCCTTGCCGTCTGTTTGTCCTCTACATCTATACATGTGTGTTCACGCGAGTGTGGAATGTGTGTGTGCAATGTTCTCTCTATGTTGTGTGTACTCACCCCTGAGCCTCCCATTCTATTTGAGCAGGCGTCCATTCTCGCCCGGCAGCTCAGCGGGCACCGTCGCGCCACCGCACCTGAAGCAGAACTTTTTTAGTGTGGCCTAGCGGAGCGACATGTTCTCGGCCATCTGTGCAAAGTTCTCCTACTGAGCTGCCTTGCCATTCTTCACCATGGCCTTCACCTGCTGGAATTTAAAAAAGAAATTGTAACTGTCGATTCTTTGGCTCTTTGCACCACTAGCTGTACATTTGATCATGCGTGCATGGAATGAAAAAAAGATGTGTGTGACTGTGACCTGCATTTGTGACCTCTAGTTTTGGAACCAGTACTGCGCCTGTGTGGTCTCCAGGCCGATCTTTGCAATGAGCGCACGCCGTGTTGGCTCATCTAGGTGGTGATTCTATTGGTATGCACTGCACAGCACAAGACAGATATAGAGAGCCTAGGACTAATCATCTCTAGTCCTAAATGGTGGTTCCAATCGAGACTAAAGGTGTCCTTTTGTCTCCGGTCATGGCTCCACCCAGGACTAAGGGTCCCCAGCATCTATTTACCGTCTCATCTTCTTCATCCCCTCCATCACTCTATCTACATTCTCTGCCCAAGCCATCGCATTGCACCATGCCTCTTCGCTGTCTCCCACGGCGTCCACCATCGTCCCCACGCATAGCCGGCTTTGCCTCATCATGTCATGGCCATCCACACCATGGCCCCCCTACCCTGACCATGCGTGTGGCCACAACACTGTCGTCCTCGGCCCCATGTGTGTGTGCCACGCCGATCTCTGGCACCCCCGCCTCATCTTTGGTCTGGCTCGTGCCTACTCCATGCCTTGCTGCCTGTCTTTAGGTCCGCCGTCCGACAAGATCTTAGCCGTTGATCTAGCCTATCCGCGCGTGCACCGCCTTGTCATTCGTAATGCACCGCCAGCCTATGGTACTCGTACTCACCGGCCCCATCATCGTCATCCTCGTCCAATGCGTGCCTTGGCTGGCCTTGCCCCACCATCCCCTTCACTGGTCATACTGCGCCGCCCCCTGCCGTTGGTGTGTCCTCTACATCTGTACATGTGTGTTCATTCAGAGTGTGGAATGTGTGTGTGCAATGTTCTCTGTGTGTTGTGTGTACTCACCCCTGAGCCTCCCATTCTCCTTTAGCAGGGGTCGATTCTCGCCCGGCAGCTCAGCGGGCACCGTCGCGCCACCGCACGTGAAGCAGAACTTTTTCAGTATGGCCTAGCGGAGCGACATGTTCTCGACCATCAGTGCAACATTTTCCCACTAAGCTGCCTTGCCGTTCTTCACCATGGCCTTCACCTGCTGGAATTTAAAAAAGAAATTGTAATTGTTGATTCTTTGGCTCTTTGAACCATTAGCTATACATTTGATCATGCGTGCATGGAATGAAAACAAGATGTGTGTGACTATGACTTGCATTTGGGAGCTCTAGTTTTGGAACCAGTACTGTGCCTGCGTGGTCTCCAGGTCGATCTTTGCACTGAGCGCACGCCATGTTGGCTCATCTGGGTGGTCATTCTGTTGGTACGCACAGCATAGCACAAGACAGATATAAAGAGCCCAGGACTAATGATGTCTAGTCCCGAATGGTGGTTCCAATTAGGACTAAAGGTGTCCTTTAGTCTCCGGTCATGGCTCCACCCAGGACTAAGGGTCCTGGTGTTTATTTACCATCTCGTCTTCTTCCTCCCCTCCATCACTCTATCTACATTCTCTGCCTGAGCCATTGCATTGCACCATGCCTCTTTGTTGTCTCCCACGGCGTCCATCATCATCCCCGCGCATAGCCGGCTTCGCCTCATCACGTCGTGGCCATCCACACCACGGCCCCCCTACCCTAAGCATGCGTGTGGCCACAACACTGTCGTCCTCGGCCCCATGTGTGCATGCCATGCCAATCTCCGGCACCCCCGCCTCATCCTCGGCCTGGCTCGTGCCTACTCCACACCCTACTGCATGTCTCCAGGTCCGCCGTCCAACAAGATCTCAGCCGTTGATCTAGCCTGTCCGCGCGCGCATCGCCTTGTCATTCGTAATGCACCACCAGCCTATGGTACTCATACTCACCAGCCCTGTCGTTGTCATCCTTGTCCAACCCGTGCCTTGGCCGGCCTTGCCCCGCCATCCGCTTCACTGGTCATACTGCGCCGCCCCTTGCTGTCCGTGTGTCCTCTACATCTATACATGTGTGTTCACGCGAGTGTGGAATGTGTGTGTGCAATGTTCTATGTGTGTTGTGTGTACTCACCCCTGAGCCTCCCATTCTCCTTCAGTAGGCGTCGATTCTCGCTCGGCAGCTCAGCGGGCACCGTCGTGCCATCGCACGTGCAGTAAAACTTTTTCAGTATGGCCTAGCGGAGCGACACATTCTCGGCCATCAATGCAACATTCTCCCGCTGAACTGCCTTGCCGTTCTTCATCATGGCCTTCACCTACTGGAATTTAAAAAAGAAATTGTAACTATCGATTCTTTGGCTCTTTGCACCACTAGCTGTACATTTGATCATGCGTGCATGGAATGAAAACAAGATGTGTGTGACTATGACCTGCATCTGGGAGCTCTAGTTTTGCAACTAGTACTGCGCATGCGTGGTTTCTAGGCCGATCTTTGTGCCAAGCGCATGCGGTGTCGGCTCATCTGGGTGGTCATTCTGTTGGTATGCACTGCATAGCACCAGACATATATAAAGAGCCCAGGACTAATGATCTCTACTCCCAAATGGTGGTTCCAATCGGGACTAAAGGTGTCCTTTAGTCTCCGGTCATGGCTCCACCCTGAACTAAGGGTCCTCGGCATTTATTTACCATCTCATCTTCTTCCTCCCCTCCATCACTATATCTACATTCTCTACCCGAGCCATCCCGTTGCACCACTCCTCTTCGTTGTCTCCCACGGCGTCCATCATCATCCCCGCGCATAGCCAGCGCTGCCTCATCACGTCGTGGCCATCCACACCACGGCCCCCCATCCTGACCATGCATGTGGCCACAACACTGTTGTCCTCGGGCCCATGTGTGCATGCCACGCCGATCTCCGGCACCCCCGCCTCATCTTCGGCCAGGCTCGTGCCTACTCCATGCCCTACTGCCTGTCTCCAGGTCCGCCGTCCGATAAGATCTTAGTCGTTGATCTAGCCTATCCACACTCGTGCCGCCTTATCATTCGAAATGCACCGCTCGCCTATGGTACTCGTACTCACCAGCCCTGTCGTCGTCATCCTCGTCCAACACGTGCCTCGGCCGGCCTTGCCCCGCCATCCCCTTCACTGGTCATACTACGCCAGCCTTTGCTGTCTGTTTGTCCTCTACATCTATACATGTGTGTTCACGCGAGTGTGGAATGTATGTGTGCAATGTTCTCTGTGTGTTGTGTGTACTCACCCCTGAGCCTCCCATTCGATTTGAGCAAGCGTCCATTCTCGCCCGGCAGCTCAGCGGGCACCGTCGCGCCACCGCACCTGAAGCAGAACTTTTCAGTGTGGCCTAGCGGAGCGACACGTTCTCGACCATCTGTGCAAAGTTCTCCCGCTAAGCTGCCTTGCCATTCTTCACCATGGCCTTCACTTGCTGGAATTTAAAAAAGAAATTGTAACGGTCGATTCTTTGGCTCTTTGCACCACTAGCTGTACATTTGATCATGCGTGCATGGAATGAAAAAAGAAGTGTGTGACTGTGACCTGCATCTGTGACCTCTAGTTTTGGAACCAGTACTGCGCCTGCGTGGTCTCCAGGCCGATCGTTGCGACGAGCGCACGCCGTGCCAACTCATCTGGGTGGTGATTCTGTTGGTATGCACTGCATAGCACAAGACAGATATAGAGAGCCTAGGACTAATCATCTCTAGTCCTGAATGGTGGTTCCAATCGAGACTAAAGGTGTCCTTTTGTCTCCGGTCATGGCTCCACCCAGGACTAAGGGTCCCCGGTGTTTATTTACCATCTCATCTTCTTCCTCCCCTCCATCACTCTATCTACATGCTCTGCCCGAGCCATCGCATTGCACCACGCCTCTTCGCTGTCTCCCACGGCATCCACCATCGTCCCCGCGCATAGCCGGCTTCGCCTCGTCATGTCGTGGCCATCCACACCATGGCCCCCCTACCCTGACCATGCGTGTGGCCACAACACTGTCGTCCTCGGCCCCATGTGTGTGTGCCACACCGATCTCTGGCACCCCCGCCTCATCTTTGGCCTGGCTCATGCCAACTCCACGCCCTGCTGCCTATCTCCAGGTCCGCCGTCCGACAAGATCTTAGCCGTTGATCTAGCTTGTCCACGCGCGCACCGCCTTGTCATCCGTAATGCACCGCCAGCCTATGGTACTTGTACTCACCGGCCCCATCATCGTCATCCTCGTCCAATGCGTGCCTCGGCCGTCCTTGCCCCACCATCCCCTTCACTGGTCATATTGCGCCGCCCCCCAGCCGTTGGTGTGTCCTCTACATCTATACATGTGTGTTCACACAGAGTGTGGAATGTGTGTGTGCAATGTTCTTTGTGTGTTGTGTGTACTCACCCCTGAGCCTCCCATTCTCCTTCAGTAGGGCTCGATTCTCGCCCGGCAGCTCAGCGGGCACCGTCGCGCCACCGCATGTGAAGCAGAACTTTTTTAGTATGGCCTAGCGAAGCGACATGTTCTCGGCCATCAGTGCAACGTTCTCCCACTGAGCTGCCTTATCGTTCTTCACCATGGCCTTCACCTGCTGGAATTTAAAAAAGAAATTGTAATTGTTGATTCTTTGGCTCTTTGAACCACTAGCTATACATTTGATCATGCGTGCATGGAATGAAAACAAGATGTGTGTGACTATGACTTGCATCTGGGAGCTCTAGTTTTGGAACCAGTACTGCGCCTGCGTGGTCTCCAGGCCGATCTTTGCGCCGAGCGCACGCCGTGTCGGCTCATCTGGGTGGTCATTCTATTGGTATGCACTGTACAGCACAAGACAGATATAAAGAGCCTAGGACTAATGATCTCTACTCCCGAATGGTGGTTCCAATCGGGACTAAAGGTGTCCTTTAGTCTCCGGTCATGGCTCCACCCCGGACTAAGGGTCCCCGGCATTTATTTATCGTCTCGTCTTCTACCTCCCCTCCATCACAATATCTACATTCTCTGCCCGAGCCATCCCATTGCACCATGCCTCTTCGCTGTCTCCCACGGCGTCCATCATCGTCCCCGCGCATAGCCAGCGTCGCCTTGTCATGTCGTGGCCATCCACACCACGGCCCCCCACCCTGACCATGCGTGTGGCCACAACACTGTCGTCCTCGGCCCCATGTGTGCGTGCCATGCTGATCTCCGGCACCCCCGCCTCATCTTCGGCCTGGCTCATTCCTACTCCACACCCTGCTGCCTGTCTCCAGGTCCGCCGTCCGACAAGATCTCAGCCATTGATCTAGCCTGTCCACGCGTGCACTGCCTTGTCATTTGTAATGCACCGCCAGCCTATGGTACCCGTACTCACCGGCCCTGTCGTCGTCATCCTCATCCAACGCGTGCCTCGGCCGGCCTTGTCCCGCCATCCCCTTCACTGGCATACTGCGCCGCCCCTTGCCGTCCGTGTGTCCTCTACATCTGTACATGTGTGTTCATGTGAGTGTGGAATGTGTGTGCGCAATGTTCTCTGTGTGTTGTGTGTACTCACCCCCGAGCCTCCCATTCTCCTTCAGTAGGTGTCGATTCTCGCCTGGCAGCTCAGCGGGCACCGTCGCGCCACCGCACATGAAGCGGAACTTTTTCAGTATGGCCTAGCGGAGCGACACGTTCTCGGCCATCAGTGCAACATTCTCCCGCTGAGCTACCTTGCCGTTCTTCACCATGGCCTTCACCTGCTGGAATTTAAAAAACAAATTGTAACGGTCAATTCTTTGGCTCTTTGCACCACTAGCTGTACATTTGATCACGCATGCTTGGAATGAGAACAAGATGTGTGTGACTGTGACTTGCATCTGGGAGCTCTAGTTTTGGAACCAGTACTGCACCTGCGCTGTCTCTAGGCCGATCTTTGCGTCGAGCGCACGCCTTGTCGGCTCATCTGGGTGGTTATTCTGTTGGTATGCACAGCACAGCACAAGACAGATATAAAGAGCCCAGGACTAATGATGTCTAGTCCCGAATGGTGGTTCCAATCGAGGCTAAAGGTGTCCTTTAGTCTCCGGTCATGGCTCCACCCAGGACCAATGGTCCTGGCGTTTATTTACCGTCTCGTCTTCTTCCTCCCCTCCATGACTCTATCTACATTCTCTGCCTGAGCCATCGCATT
Source organism: Miscanthus floridulus (assembly GCF_019320115.1). Taxonomy (NCBI): domain Eukaryota; kingdom Viridiplantae; phylum Streptophyta; class Magnoliopsida; order Poales; family Poaceae; genus Miscanthus; species Miscanthus floridulus. The sequence goes on from NC_089595.1 coordinate 25,443,944, forward strand.
GCACCACGCCTCTTCGTTGTCTCCCACGGCGTCCATCATCATCCCCGCGCATAGCCGGCTTCGCCTCATCACGTCGTGGCCATCCACACCACGGCCCCCCCCCTACCCTGAGCATGCGTGTGGCCACAACGCTATCGTCCTCGGCCCCATGTGTGCGTGCCATGCCGATCTCCGGCACCCCCGCCTCATCTTCGGCCTGGCTCGTGCCTACTCCACGCCCTGCTGCCTGTCTCCAGGTCCGCCGTCCAACAAGATCTCAGCCGTTGATCTAGCCTGTCCACGCGCGCACCGCCTTGTCATTCGTAATGCACCGCCAGCCTATGGTACTCGTACTCACCAGCCCTGTCGTTGTCATCCTCGTCCAACCCGTGCCTCGGCCGGCCTTGCCCCGCCATCCGCTTCACTGGTCATACTGTGCCACCCCTTGCCGTCCGTGTGTCCTCTACATCTATACATGTGTGTTCACGCGAGTGTGGAATGTGTGTGTGCAATGTTCTATGTGTGTTGTGTGTACTCACCCCTGAGCCTCCCATTCTCCTTCAGTAGGCGTCGATTCTCGCCTGGCAGCTCAGCGAGCACCGTCGTGCCATCGCACGTGAAGCAAAACTTTTTCAGTATGGCCTAGCGGAGCGACACGTTCTCGGCCATCAGTGCAACGTTCTCCCGCTGAGCTGCCTTGCCGTTCTTCAGCATGGCCTTCACCTGCTGGAATTTAAAAAAGAAATTGTGACTGTCGATTCTTTGGCTCTTTGCACCACTAGCTGTACATTTGATCATGCGTGCATGGAATGAAAACAAGATGTGTGTGACTGTGACCTGCATTTGGGAGCTCTAGTTTTGGAACCAGTACTGTGCCTGCGTGATCTCCAGGCTGATCTTTGCGCCGAGCGCACACTGTGTCGGCTCATCTGGGTGGTCATTCTTTTGGTATGCACTGCACAGCACAAGACAGATATAAAGAGCTGAGCGCTCAAGCACTGCAGTGCACAACACAAGACAGATAAAAAAAGCCTGGGACTAAAGATCCCAGATGTTTATATGCCGTCTTGTTTTCTTCCTCCCCTCCATCACACAATCTACTTTCTGCACCCGAGCCATCGCGGCGCGTAATGCCTCTTCGCCATCCCCCACACCGTCCATCATCGTCCTCGCACCCAGCCAGCATCACCTCATCACGCCGCGGCCCCCTAGCCCGACCGTGCGTGCGGCCACAACGCCGTCGTTCCCGGCCCCACACGCGTGCATGCCACGCCAATCTCCAGCACCGCCGCCTCGTCTGTGGCCTGGTTTGCGCCTCCATCCGCGTGCGGCGCCCTGTGCGGCCAGCTGCCTGTCTCCAAGTCCCCCGTCCGACGAGATCTCCGCCGTCGGCCTGGCCTATCCACGCAGCACCACCTTGCCATTCGTAATGTGTTGCCGGCCTATGGTACTTGTACTCGCTGGCCCTGCCGTCGTCGTCCTCATCCAGCACGTGCCCTGGCCGGCCTCGCCCCGCCATCCCCTTCATCGGTCATACTGCACCGCCCCTTCTCGTTGGTGTGAGTTCTCTGCATTAGTACGTGTGTGCACGCGTGTGTGGGATGTGTGTGTGCAATTTTCTGTGTGTGTGATGTGTGTGTCGTGTACACATGTGTGTGTGTATTGACACTTTTTGAAACCATGAAGCTTGAGGGCAGTACTCTTGCTCCTCCTTAGGAAAATGTCATCAAGCTGTTCCTTGACCTTGACAGCCCTCCTCTTGCGTGGAATGAACTTTTCTGGGGATATTTCCATCACATCCACATCTGCAGCAGCATTCAGGTCCGGGATAGGCTCCTTGATCTAAGGTGGAAGCAGGAAAGCAAGATAAGACAACTGGCGTGGATCACTGACACTAATGCTACTTATGGAAGGGGAGAAGGATATATGTCATGTGGGGCAACTCCTATAATTGCAGGAACAAGAAAACTGACATGGTCCGCCATTGGTAGTTGAAAAGGAAAGAGATCAGCTTAACCGATTGATTTGTTAGATTGAGGAAAATCATGGAGAATTGTTAGCTTGATACCTATGTAAACCACCTCACAATCTACCGAGGGAATTAAGTAATGAATTAAGTTTCCTCCTATCTCTCTTCCTCTACCAATCCTTCTACTCTACAACATATATTGGGGGCAGCGAGGCCCTAAGCCTCGGCAACCAGCCAAACACCAATTTCACTTGTGCAGCCTTAGCCCTCCACTGCACCCCAGGTGCCTTGTCGGATCGCAACACACCTTTTAGATTAGGAAAGAACAGTAATAGAATCTAGGTCTGAATCGATCCATTTACCTGATTCGCCAAACCAAGATCTATATATTCCATTTTCAACTTGATGTAAGAGGCCAGAAGGACTGGAAAAGCGAGAATACAATGGCGGGTCAAGCATGGAAGGGGTGGTAAGCCTAGGTGAGCATAGGATGGACTATGGAGGACGTGTGGATGCAGCGATGGGCCCAACAAGGTGGCATAGATGCTGTTCAGTTCACATCGAGGGCTACAGTGGCCTCACTGTCTGCATGGGTGAGCCATTGCACCTAACATTTATGACAGACCTTGAAATTTAGTTGAATGAGGTTCAGGCCATGCGAGTTCTGACTCCATACAACTCATTATGCAGAGAGTGGGGGGTTGTATTCTACATTTTGAACCTCACAACAGGTGTACAAAATAGTCATCCATTTTATTAGTTGTCAATCTCCACTCAGTTACCCGTGTATAGGATTAATCATATATTGCACCTAACATTTACGACATACCTTGAAATTTAGTTGAACGAGGTTCGGTTGAGTCCAATTAAATCAAACAAATAGAGCCAGCTCATTATCATTGCCACCGGTTGGCTCAGACGAGCGCGCAAAGTGTTGGAGTTGATCTCGGCTTGGTCAACTCTGACCGAGTCATAAGGGCCGAACGGCCATGACCATGCATGCCCTGATCAGGGGCACGTTAAGAGTTCCTAACAGCCAGCGACGAAGCCAGCGGGGGGGCTACCCGTGCTCCAGCCCCCGCTACGGCCATGATTTACATGGAGCCCGGGCTTAGCCCGGGCTACCGCCATGAGGAGGAAGAAGAAGGCAAGGAGGGGCTGGAGGAAGAAGAAGAGGAAGCCAGCCCTGGCTTCGTCGATTCCTGGCTTCGTCGCTGCTAACAGCCTGGTCCCAGACCACCCTGAGCGCACAAAAAAGAGATGGATCCCGTCCTTATCTCTAAGCCTATCAAGGGGAATATCTAACACCTGCCGATTGAGGTGGCTCGGGAGTGGATCTGAAGACCGGTGTCCGACCGCCGGCCATCCCTATGCAGGCGTCCTCCACCTCTGCCACTATGATGACGACGCCCAGAACTGTGACTCTACATCCGACGGCAGTGCACCTTCATCCAGCAGGCGAAGGTCCTCACGGCCCTAGGTGCATCTTCAATCGGGTAAGATTGATTAAGTCCTAATTAAGTGCTAATTTTAGTTTAGGTGTTCCTGTAATTAGGTAAATTAAGATCCTGTCTAATTAAGTATAAGTTCTAAGAATTGGTATTAGAGAAGCTGCTTAGCCTAATTCTTGAACCCAGAGGTGGAACCAACAACTTTGATTAGGGGGGTCAGACAAACATAAGACACATCGTATGTGTGATAAATATATACATAAGTGTACATTTCAACATATTTTTCTATGCTTCTACATATGTAGTTAGTGTTCATAACAAAAAAATAACAACATTATGATAAAATAAGAGTTAAAATAACCTAAATATGCTTTGTATTGTATTATTAATAAGGGTATTAAAAAATCACTGTTTGGGGGGGGGGGGGCACAGCCCCCATTGGCCCCCTGGTTCCGCCTCTGCTTGAACCCTAAGGCCTAATTAGTGTTCGGTTAACATCTAATTAGCCTCGGATTTATCCGATTCAAAATTCTTTAAGCCTCAGAAGATACGGTTTCGGTTAAGCACCGAGAAGGAGGGGAATCGAATCAGTTTCAACACTAAGCCCCAGCTTTTTCCCAAATCCAAACCCTAGAAATGCAAATTCCCCAAATCCGGTCACAATCCCCAACCCTAAGATCACTAAGACGCTTTTCACTTACCTTAAGAACTAAGATGGCGCCGTCGGGCTCCTTCACGAGTTCGCCGGTGGCCACAAAAGGGAGCCATGCCACCGCCCCTGCTGTGCGCGCGCGCCGTCTCCGCCCTAAGACGCAGCAAGTAGATCACCGCTGGCGCATCAAGAAGCCGTGCCGCCGCCCTATTCTTTGGCCCGTGCGCGCGCGGTCTTCACCCTCCCAAAAGGGAACTGGTCAGGAGGCCATTTGAAGGCGCCGCGCACAGTCGCAGGCGAGCTCCGACGAAGCGCCCTCACCAACCCATCTCTCCAGCGACGTCCTCTTGGGCAGTGTGGTGCCCATGCGGTGGCTGTCCTCTTCTGAGAAAAGAGGATGGGAGAACAAGGAAAGTAGCTAGGGTTTGGGGGAGCAGTCAGTGCTCTCCTGTTTTGTTCCTCCGATGTGGGAGGACAGCCGTCGAATTCATCTAGATGGCTCGGATCGATCTTAGCCTTAGCTGGGCCGGTGGAGCTTCAGCGGCCCAGGCCCAGGTTGGCTGGTAACTGACCTGCACGGCTGCTAGCTGTGCTAAAGCTAAGTTGGGCCAAAATAAGTTTATGTTTATTTCATCAATGCAATTTCCAATAAGTTATTTTTTATTTAAGCTACTCTATTGTAAGATTATTAGCATTAGCAAATATTTATAAGTTAATACCCTGGCAAATTAAGATTCATTCTCTGGTTAGATTGGAACCAACGGAAAAATTTATTCAAAGAGTTGTTTATTTTAAATATATATATGCTGGTGTTTAAGTTATAGTTAAAGCTAATACTAAGTTTCATTATTAAGCGGATTCTTTCAAGCATTTTCATAACTATATATAAATAAGTTTTATTGCCTAAGTGTAATATATTATTCCCGCCATAATTTTAAGATCTTTTCTTTAATTAAGTTGGAACCAATGGAAAAATTTAGTTGGAGAAATTGGAGTTCATATTAAATGTGGGATTATTTAAAATAAGTTTAAACAATGGGCTATTTAAGTTATTAAAAAAATAAGTATTTTCCCCTAATTCTAAGTATTTATTTATTCTCTAAATGATTAGTTTTTCCTTCATAGTTAAAATGTTTATAACTAAGTTTGGAGCTTTATTTAAGTGGCTTTCATAGTTATATTTTGACCAAAGTTGTTTATAGCTATTAATTTTCACGATTTTATTGCCCACTATTATTTTGTTTAATTGTCCTAAGCTGTTTCCATAAGGCTTTTTCTTGGATGTAACATAAAGCTTTTGAACATTCCTAAGGAAGGCTATAAGAAATATTTAAGGTATTTTTGGGATTAATCTAAGACTAAATTTAATAGCCCCATTATTAAATTAAGTTATGACCAGGATTCTTGGCAAACATGGTCCAGGAATGGACCCCTGGAAAGACTTAAAGTACTTGCTTTATACATATAAAGTATTACATGCCCATGAATAACAAGTCTAGTAACCACTAAGTTATAAGTTGCTATGACTTTAATCTTCTTTTGCAAGATGTGTTGATATAAAAAAATCCACATAAGTATTTATCAACACTCTTGTCAGGGGAAGCAATACTGTGGAATGGCTTCAATCTATCTTTAAAGTATACCTTCTAATGTAAAAGTTATAGCATGTTTAATTAATATGGGTTAAAGTTTATCATAGTTTATTAAGAATAAAGTTGTTACAATTATAAGTTTCTTATAGCATAAGATATTCATCGCGGAAAATGTTGTATATAAGAAGTGCTCTTTTGGTTTGAGTAACATATCAAGTGGTTTTGCCAAGGGAAAATTGGTTCTATAGCAACAAAAGGTTGCGACCTCCGTAAAATACCACTGAAAGAGTTTGGCCCCGCAAAATAGCTCTAAAAGTTGTCACCGTGAACAAAAAATAGCACTCCGTCAGGTTTTACACTCAGGAGTGTTAATTTGACCTAAATTACAAAAGTTAAGTGACATTTTTGCCCTTACCTTATCCTCATCCCTATCCTCATATGGGAAAGTGAGAGCCGCACCACGTACACCTGGTTCCGCCTAGGAGACAGCCGCGCCGCGCTCGGTTCTGCCAGGGTGCGCCGCCTCCGCCCGTCCGCCGGCCGCCTGGGAGCTCCGAGGGCCTCCTGCGCTGGTCGCCATGACTTCCTCTCTGCATGCAGGTCGCTCCCCTTGTGGAGGCCGCGCCATTCGCCGTTGGCTGGTACTCATGTGGAGGCCGCGCCGCCTGCGCTGTTTGCCGCGTGCCGCTCATCATGCGGAGGTCGCACGGCCTCCGCCCATTCACCGGCCGCATGGGAGCTCCGAGGGCCTCCTGCGCTGGCTGCCATGGCTTCCTCTCCACGCGTAGGCCGCTCCCTACGTGGAGGCCACGCCATCCACCACGGGCTGCTACTCGTGCGGAGGCTGCGCCGCCTACGCCGTCCGCCGCGGGCCGCTCGTCACTTCCTGCTAAATTACCACCATCACTTCCTGCCAAATCTAGTTAAGTTGCATGTTTTTGCTAATATGGTTTGTTTTTTCCCACATGCAAAATGATTTGATTACATTGTTGTTCTATAGTAAAAGAAAGGGAGGATGTGGTACTTCAAAATGCAAGAATGCTTCCAAAAAGTGCAAGAAGAATGCTACAGAAACCTCTACTTCTTCTGAGCCCCTACTGAACTTGATATTGAAGTAAGTTGAACTTCAAGTTTCATGTTCTAGCTGAATTACCCTACATGCAAAATGACTTGATTACATTGTTGTTATGTTAAGAAAAGAAAGGGAGGAGGTGGTACTTCAAAGAATGGTGCATTAATAACCTCTACTTCTTTAGTCACTCAATCACCTGGTACAGCTACAGCTAGCCCCTCTACTTCCTTAGCCATCCAAGCACCAGTTAGTCTAGGACCAACAACAAGAAGGATGGCAGCTTCTGTTTCTACACCAACAAGACCACTAGGCACACCAGTGAGTCCAGGGCCAATAACAAGACGAATGGCAGCACAACTGGATACATCACTAGGAGGCATTGCTAGGAGGGTCATCATAAACTAGGCTAGTGTGATCCTGAATCATTTTATTGAACTGTTGCTCTATGAAAAAGTCATGTACTGAACCTATTTTGGGCATGTGTTGTCCTGCATGTGTTGGACCAGACCAATATGGTTCCTGTACTGTGAACCTATTTGGCCATGTGCTTGTAAGATGTGTTGGTCAATATTAGTCCATGTGTTGTACCAGAATATTTTTCATGTGCTTGGTCAATATTTAGTGCATATGGTGACTTGTATGTGTTGAAATGTTGTCAGTTCATGCCCTGTACTTCATTCTTATGTTTTTAGAGCTCCTATACCGGTTTGGGGCTGGATTCTTATGTTTTTAAAGCTCCTATACCGGTTTGGGGATATTTTGGTTTAAGTTAACAAACCTAATGCTCAAATCTAACAGAATGGTACTTTCAGTTCATGTGTGCACCTTTCAGTGGTATTTTACGAGATCGATGTCTTTCAATGGTATTTTATGGAAGTTACGATCTTTCGATGCTACAGAACCAATTTTCCCTTTTGCCAAACCGAAGACAATGTGAAAAACCAATCCAGAATCAATGTTAGTCATATAAGTTTAAGATGTTGGTGCTCACTAAGTAAGTTTAAGGCTTTAAGTGTTTGAGCACCATATTCAATTTATGTTTTCCCACCATAGGTCTACCTTAAGATGCCGACATTAAGTTTATTGGTAGCCTACCATATGGGATAAGATTGATATATCAAAATTGTGACTCTAGAAGTAAAAATAATTCTCTGTATGTGCACAAAGGTATAAGTGAAAACAAACTACACAATAGGACCATAAAGAGGTCATCATATATAAGTGTCACACCTGATTTTAAGGATAAAATGGGATGCAAAATCTTATGTGCGCCCAGAGATCAATCACACACATAAGTCGACTGTGGGGGTATGGCCCCCGGTATCCATAAGATAAGACATGGGCCATACCACCAAAGGTGGCCCAACCCACAAGATCAAGGCGTGCGGCGCACGGCGTTGGTCGGCATGCACCGCAAGACTACAAGAAGATATTATAATACCAAATAGGATATTTTCCTTGTAACCCTACCCCTCTAGAGTATATAAGGAGAGGCAGGGGTCCCCTAAACGATATATCGAATCTGATACACAATCAATACAAAATAACAGAACATAGGATGTAGGGTTTTATGTCATGCTGACGGCCAGAACCTGTATAAATCTTATGTCTTGTGTCTCTGTTACTGTCTCTTTTGTAACACGCGCACTTCCACTGATTCATCTACTATCATGGGTATACCCCACGGTAGACTACCGACCAGATTTCGTCGATAGTGGTGTGCTAGGTAGGGGGTGTGTGTGCTGATGCCTGGCGAACCAGATGGGATCCAAAAATCAACGTCGTTTTGCGGCAACTCGTCCTGATGAGACAGCGTTCTTCGACAACCTGATGAGACTCCCCGTCAACGCATCTAGCAGCGACACCATAACATAATATCATGGTCTAGTCTTAGATGGCCTATGATGGAGTCAGTCAACCGACAACGAGGAGCTACATGGCCACGAGACGCACGACATCAGCAAGATTTGAGACCCAGAAGGCAAGCAAGCATGCATATACATGCATGAATGACACAAGCCACCAACAGAGTGATTTTCCCTATGGCTTGTCTACTTGCCAAGCTACATCAGATCGGCTACTACTCATCTATGTTTCCAACACGAAGACCAAGGCCACGTCCGATCTGCATCACCACGCAAGCCAGCAACAAAAATGGGTGGTGTACTCGATCTACATATGGCAGGCTAACTAGATTGAAGCAATGCATGCATATACATGTATGTCATCCATGAAGCAATTCTCCAATAGCTGATCAGTCGCCGCCTCCACTTGACCTCACACAAGCTAAGTCATGCTTTAATAGTCTTCTAAATATTCTTCAATCTTCATATATCGCCATGATGTTTCTCCAGGCTATTTTCTCCATGTTTGTTCTCCAAACGATATGTATACCATCTTAAAGATGACATACAACTAAGTCTAAGGCAAATCCCCAAACAATCATGTTGATGCTCGGATGTCCCCAGAGACGGCCCTGTCTCCGGCTCCTCCCTACACATGCACGAGCGTCTGTCCTCTGCGTTATGGGTGGTCAGCAGCAGCTCCTTAGCAGCTCTTTGTTTTTCCTACACGCACACAGGCTCCGCACTCTGCGTTATGCTTAACAAGCTAGCTAGGGCTAGAGACTTAGCTACACACTAACTGGTCGGACGGTTTATATTAAAGATAAACAACATCTTCAGAATAATACTAAGTGTTCACACCAACTGATCGCCTAGCTACATATGCTATTTCATTGCCATTGAGTTCATATATTTTTACATCATATACTACCTATTCTACACATTTTTTTGTTGGGGCATGGCTCGGTCATCGAGCTTATGCTCAGGGACTAGACAAGATGATCATCTAGGTGGTCGGACCACCTATTGAACGGACTTCATCGCCAACCAACTGATCAGACTGCTTAGAACTCACTCCTACTCAGCGCTCACTCCTGCTCGGTGCTCGCTTCACCACCTACTAGTTAGTTAGGGTGTTCGTCGCTCGCGCTTCATCGCCAGCTACATTGGGGACTCCTCGGTGCTCGGATTCTTCATGCAAACGTCACCGACTAAGCCAGGGACTCCTCGGTGCTCGGATTCTTTATGCAAGCATTGCCAGCTAAGCTGGGGACTCCCTTGGTGGTCGAATCTTGCTACGTCTCATCGGTGTGCTATGAAGTTGCTCCATGTTGTTCGGATCAGGGTGCTGATCTTGGGCAGCAAGTCTAGGGTCTTGATATGCACATGTCAGATGATGTCGGTAAGCTTTTAGACTTCTTTTCTTTAACCCTACTACAAGATTCATTCTTCATCTTCTAGCAGGCTTAGGGACTAAGTGGCTACACTTCACCTGGCGGTGAATGTAGTGCTTATTTCTTGATTTACCCTCCTTATTGACATTGACTAAGTGTCTACACTTCTCCTAAGTGGAAGAATTTTCAAATTTTATCTTGAGCCCCTTACATCCTTCTAGCAAGCCTTACTTGGCTAAGACCAAGGTCTCCTAGCCAGTTAAACTGGTCAGCTTCAACTTCCACTGCTCGGATCACCGGTTAAACTGATCGGCATTGATTTTCACCGCCTAGGTGTCTAGTTAAACTGATCGGCTTCACGTCAAACTGCTCGGACTTGTTCAAGACAGTGTTGCTCAAAGGATACAAGGTGCTCGGGGACTAGCTGGACCCTAGTATCCATAAGATAAGACATGGGTCATACCACCAAAGGTGGCCCAACCCATAAGATCAAGGCGTGCGGTGCACGACACTGGTCGATATGCACCGCAAGACTACAAGAAGATATTGTAATACCAAATAGGATATTTTCTCTATAACCCTACTCCTCCAGAGTATATAAGGAGAGGCAAGGGTTCCCTAGATGATATATCGAATTTGATACACAAACAATACAAAATAACAGAACATAGGATGTAGGGTTTTACGTCATGCTGATAGCCTGAACCTATATAAATCTTGTGTCTTGTGTCTCTGTTACCGTCTGGTTCATATCACGTGCACCTCGACTGATTCATCTATTATCGTGGGCACTGTTCGCCTAAACGACCATTTAGCCCGTTTACACACCGTTTAAACGCTACACGGTGGTACACCGTTTCCGTTTAATCGGTTGTTTTGACCGTTTAAACGGCCGTTTTTCCCGTTTAAACACCTGTTTTGCCCGAATAATGGGCTAAACGGTAGGTGACCGACTGTTTACCGTTTAGCATTTAGGATAACACAGATCGTGGGTATACCCCTCGATAGACTGCTGACCAGATTTCATCGACACTGACAAATTATGAATAGTATCATCACAAGTGTTTATTACATCACGAATAATATGACATAGTCTGCACATAACTATAGCAGAAGTATAAAGAAAAATCTCTTGCAGAAACTCCATATCACAGGGAAGTCAATTGGTTGACCACAAGTCTAGTAATCCTCAGGAAAGTCATCATTACCATAGCCATCTGTTACCCATCCAGGATTTTTATCCAAATAATGAAAATAAACAAGCGTAAGTACATGTCGTACTCAACAAGTGTAACTTGGGGTTCATGACGCTCAAAAGGCTTATCACAGGTTTAACAACATTCTGCTTTTAGTTGTCACAATTTTAGCATAAGAGTAGCAATAGGTTGTTTCAATCCCCAAGTAAAACACATGATCAATGTAAACATGTGTAATGAATAGCATAAATAGATAATTCTTAGTAATCATCTATTCCATAAGGGTCCAAGGCCGCTCGTGACCGTGAGCACGGCTTATATACCAGTTTTACACTCTACAAAGGTTGTACACTTTCATTGTGAGTCGTGATACCCATAAGCCCAAGTTAATTACTTCCAAAACACTTCCTAGGTGAGCAGGCAGGGGTCACTATGAAGACTTTCAAACGTTCGTCCAATAAGTTAGAGCCATTAGATTCACTCGGTAAACAGATATAGGAACACCCCTGTCAAATGGCACAATTCCATCACAGTTGTACACATAAGAGTAGAGGTTGTCCTATACCCGATTCGGCAAGCCATTCTTATGCCAATAAAGGTAACCGCTAACAAGCTAGAAAAAGGTCCTCATACTGAGCTAAAGCCAGAGCCATGTAGCCCTCATAGTTGTACTATAAGTCTCGGATGTTCGATTACAGATAAGTCCTTAGGGAGAGGAATCTGAAGCATTTAGAAAGTAGCTAAATACTCTAGCCCCCTATTTCCAAGTTGCTAAAAGTCATGGTTTAACGTTTATTGCATATACCATTAGTCAAGTTACAAGATCATGGTTTAATTCAGCACTAGCAAAGCTACCCAATGCATATCCCGTAGGAGACAAGGTATAAGTTCAATACTAGGAAATCCCTATCAAGGTGACACATGCAACATGAATTAAATATATTAAAGTTGATAGGAAACAAGGATGATCCCTTGCTATACTTGCCTTGAACAAAGTACTCTTGCTGATCCTGCTCGTCAAAGTAGTACTCTTGTTCACCCGCGAATTGCTCACCGTATATACTCGATAATCACAGCAACGTACAAGCATCCAGAAGCAATTATGCATAACAAAGAAAAGCTATAGATTAGAACAGTACTCCAACAACATAAAATCAAGATGAAAAGTTTGTAAAACGAATCTACGTCTCGCTATGAACACATAGACATGAAGATCACAAAAATCAGAGCTAAAACGAAGAAGTTATGAATTAAACAAGATTTTCTATAGTAAAATAATAGATTAAATCTAACCTTGAATTTTAAAAGTTGAAAACATACCTAACAGTAGTATGAACATGTGCATTATGGAATTACAAACCTAACGCAAGTTGAACGGATCAAATTGGAGTTAAAACGGAGATTTTATCGTTAAAACAAGATTAGTGGCAAAACTATAAATAGATGAAAACGTATTTTGAATCTAATCCAAAGGAAACTATGCTTTCTAAAGAAGAAAACGTATTCTGGATTTGCACGTTAGATTGCGGGTTCTTTAATAAAAAACCTGAGGGGCTCTTTAGAAAAAATACAAGGACGGCGGGTTGAGATCTGAATAGTTGTAATGGCCTTTTTGCAAAATAGACTGGCGAAGGGGTATCGGGCAATACCGACCGTTGGATTAGAATTGAGCGGCACGGATTGAATCGAGTGGGGGAGAGAGAGAGCTGACCAACCAAAACATGGCTAGCGCGGCGATCCTCCATGGACGGCGATGAGGAACTCACCGGTGTTGTCGGTTCGAGCAAATCCGACCAACATATGACACGGGAAAAGGACAGGGAGCAAGAGGGAGGCACGGCGAACTCATCTGGGCGAACAATTGCAACTAAAAATGACCAGAGGCTACAGGCAGCGTGCTATGGCGGCTATGAAGCAACTGCAGCATGGGAAAAGCCATAACAGAGGGAGAAAGATATATTAAAGGGGTTCGGCGTAGTCACGAAGTCCACGCAATGCTCATAGATGAGCTTACCATGAAGATGGATCGACTACTCGACACGGCGGCGACGAACTTCTCCTCGGTGACTCGGATGGTGGTGCTAGGGCATAGGGGGCATGGCCGCTTGCTCTAGGATGTGATAGGGAGAGCGGTGTAGGTACAGGCACTATTTATGAAGCGGCTGGCTTGCAGCGCATGCCTAGACATGGCGTAGCGGAGGCAGAGTCGACGCGACGTCAGTGATAGTGGGGATTCTGGCGTGGACACGGGAGGAAGACGGCACTGACAAGGTGATCCCGGCTGTCAGCGAGAGAGAGAGGAAGGAGACGCGTGGTGCCAACTCAGTTGGAATGGGCCAAGCGAAGCTGTGCCGCGAAGAAAAAGGAGAGCAGGCCACGTGGGAAGCGAAGGGGAGCGGGGTTGGGCCACGGGCCAAATACTAGCGAGGGGAAATGAAATCCTTTTCTTTTTCTTTCTCTAATTTTCAAACCAATTTTGAAATGCAAAATTCAAATCAATTTGAAGTTTGATTTCAAACCACACTATACAAAAATAATATGCAGCAACATGAATGCACATACATGTATGTAGATCTATATTTGATTTTAATTTTAATAAAGTTATTAATTTTCCTAGATTTCAATGGTCACAAAATGCATAATTAAATCTTTTTTATCCTATTTTAAAACCATTCAAATTTTAGGGTGTTACAATTCTACCCCCTTAAAATGAATCTCGTCCTCGAGATTCGAACAATGCTTACCCAAAAAGCTGTGGGTATGTTTTCCTCAGATCCTCTTCTCTTTCCCAAGTAGCCTCATCTTTGGTATACCGATTCCACTGAACCTTACACATCTTTATAACTCGGCTCCTCGTAACCCTTTCTGCCGCTTCCAAAATCTTTATCGGAAACTCCTCATAGTTAAAATATTCCTTAACTATAAGCTCCTCTAATGGTATCTGCTCCTCAGGTACCCGCAAACACTTCTTTAATTGAGACACATGGAACACATTGTGTACACCTAACAAATTCTTAGGCAATTCCAACTGATAAGCTACTTCACCACGTCTTTCTAAAATCTTGAAAGGCCTAATATACCTTTGTGCTAACTTTCCTTTCATGTTAAACCTTCTCACACTTCTCATAGGTGATACTTTGAGGTAAACATAATCCCCTATTTCAAAAACCAATTCTCTTCTCCGAGTGTCAGCATAACTCTTCTATCGAGATTGTGCCACTTGTAAGTTATCTCTAATCATCCTTACTTGCTCTTCTACGTCTCTTAAAACATCTGGTCCAAACACTTGAGTTTCTCCTATTTGATTCCAAAACAACAGGGTTCTACACTTTCGTCCATACAAAGCTTCAAAAGGTGCCATATTGAGACTCTTCTGATAACTGTTGTTATACAAGAACTCTACATAAGACAAACTCTAGTCCTAACTTGTACCATACTACAATGCATAAGCTCTCAACATGTTGAGTAACTTTGGTTAACCGATCCACTATCACCCATATTGAATCATAACCTCTCTGAGTGCATGGTAACCCAACAATAAAATCCATACCAACTTCTTCCCACTTCCACTCAGGTATCTTCATTGGTTGTAATAATCCTACAGGTCTTTGATGTTTGGCTTTGACTCTCTGACATGTGTCACATAAAGCAACATATTCAGCCACATCCCTCTTAAGTCCATACCACCAATACTTCTCTTTCAGATCCAAGTACATCTTGGTACTTCTGAGATGAATAGAGTAAGCAGACTCATGTGCCACATGAAGAATTGCATCTCGTATAGCCTTATTCTCAGGCACACATAGTCTTTTCCCAAACCACAGAGTTCCATTGTCATCCATATGGAATCCTGGTGCCTTGCCAATCACTATGTTTTCCGCTATCCTCTTTCAACATCAGATCCTATAACTGGTCCTTATGTATTTCTTGCTCTAGTGTAGGTTCTATCACCAACTCCACTACATTAGTGACAAAGCCCAAGTTTAGTCACTCAAATTCAGCACACAACTCACTTGATATAGGTGCCACTTGCACCTCATTGGCATAACTCTTCCTGCTAAGAGTATCGGCAACAACATTCGCCTTTCTAGGATGATAGTATACCTCTAGATCATAATCTTTAATCAAGTCTAACCATCGATGTTGTCTCATATTCAGATCCGTTTGAGTGAAAATGTACTTCAGACTCTTGTGATCAGTATAGATGTCACTATTATGTCTAATAAGATAGTGCCTCCATATTTTCAGAGCATGAACCACTACTGCTAACTCCAAATCATGAGTAGGATAGTTTAGCTCAACCTTTCTCAACTGTCGGGATGCATAGGCCACTACTCTTCCTTCTTGCATAAGAACACATCCGAGACCTTGACGAGATGCATCATAATAGATAGAAAAGTTCTTGCTCAAATCTAGCAAAACCAACACTGGGGCTGTAGTCAACCTCTTCTTCAATTCTTCAAAGTTAGCCTGACACTTCTCGAACCACACAAACTTAGCATTTTTCTCCAACAGAGCTGTCATAGGCTAGCAAGTTTAGAGAAACCTTCTATGAACCTTCTATAGTACCTAGCCAATCCTAAGAAACTATGAATCTCTCCCACATCAATTGGTGGTTTCCAATTCAACACATCTCTAACCTTGCTTAAATCTACTGCTATCCCACCATTGGAGACAACATAGCCTAGGAAAGAAACTTCCTTCAAGCAAAACCTCACACTTGCTTCGCTTAGCATACAACTTGTGTTCTCTAAGCTTTTGCAAGACCAACCTTAGATGTTCCGCATGCTCTTCTTCCATTTTAGAGAATACCAATATATCATCAATAAATATCACCACAAACTTATCCAAAAATTCCTTGAACACCTTATTCATCAAGTACATAAAGTATGCAGGTGCATTGGTCAAGCCAAAGAACATAACAGTATACTCAAACAAACCATACCTCATAGTAAAAGTTGTCTTGGGTATGTCAGTTGCATGAATCTTCAACTGATGATAACCAGAATGAAGATCAATCTTAGAGAAAACACAAGCACCTCTCAACTGATCA
This sequence comes from Miscanthus floridulus, assembly GCF_019320115.1. Classification (NCBI taxonomy): domain Eukaryota; kingdom Viridiplantae; phylum Streptophyta; class Magnoliopsida; order Poales; family Poaceae; genus Miscanthus; species Miscanthus floridulus. The sequence continues at coordinate 25,460,146 of NC_089595.1, forward strand.
AACAAGTCATCAATTCTAGGCAATAGATACTTGTTCTTGATAGTAACCTCATTGAGTGACCGATAATCAACACACATTCTCTGGGTACCATCCTTCTTATCTACAAATATAACTGGTACTCCCTAAGGTGACAAACTAGGACGAATGAAACCTTTCTCCTATAACTCCTTTATTTGTTTCTTAAGTTCCTCTAGTTCATTAACCCCCATTCTTTATAGACGCTTAGCTATAAGTGCAGTACCAGGTAATAATTCAATAATAAACTCAATGTCATGGTTAGGTGGCACACCTGGCAAGTCATCGGGGAACACATCTAGAAACTCATCCACTACTGGGTCCTCCTTGTTGATGCGGTCATCAAACTAGTTCACTGTGGCTGTCGGCTGTGCTTGTATTACAACATTGACACTGATTGTATCCCCATTCAGTGCGGTCACAACAACTACCTTCTCTTGACACTGAATGACTGCTCGATTTTGCTTCATCTAGTCCATACCCAGGATCACATCAATACCAGATGTTATCAACTCAATAGGGCTCACTTTGAACTCTACCCCCTTAAGGATAGACTAGTCAGAAGACAACGGTAAGAAGCTTACATACTACCTCCTGGTGAGTTTACTAATATGGGATTTTGCATGGCACATAAGGGTATGCTATGATTTCTAACAAATGCTTCTAATATGAATGAATGTCAAAAAGAATAGTGACAGGGGTTGAGTTGACATCGAACGTATTGAGCATGACTTCTAGCTCAGCAAGAACCATCTCTGTAGACACATGGTTCACCTTTCCCGTGTTGGGTGCTGGTTTCTAAGGCGTTCCTTTCTGATTACTATGCTGACCCTGGGGTGTTTGCTAATTCTGCTTCCTAGGGCAATGGTTAGCATAATGCCCAACTTCTCCACAATGATAGCATACATTGGGGTGCTAGGTGCGCTGGTCTTCAAGGGAGTGTTGTTGGGTGTTCCCTGTCGTGGTGTCTGCTAACCACTCTGTTGCTGGGGACGTTGATTACCATTCTGCTACTGGTACGGTGGACGCTGCTGGTTCTGGTTGCGATTCCATTGATTAGGTGGTCCCTAGTACCTCTGCTGGAAGCCTTGCTGAGGATTGGTGCGCGGACAGGTACTACTCCAAGAGGCCTATCCCTAAAGCCTCCTCTTTTTTGCCTCCATCTCTTTGCGCTTGTTGTCAATAACAATAGCGCGATTCACTAGCGTCTAGAAATTGGGATATGTATTGGACATAAGCTGGAGTTGCAGACCATCATATAGACCCTTCAGAAAGTGGTGTTGCTTATTAGCATCATCAGCCACCTCATTCAAAGCGTAATGTGACAAATAAGCAAATTTGTCACGATACTCAGCTACAGACATAGATCCCTGTTTTAGAGCCCTAAATTCCTCCTGCTTGACCTCTATCAATCCTTTAGGTATGTGATAGGATCTGAAATTCTCTCTAAACTCCTGCCAGGTGACAGGAGGATCATTAGCGGGACGTCCATACTTAAATGACTCCCACCAGTCTTGAGCTTCTCCCTAGAGTTGTCCTGACACGTACAACACCTTCTACTGGTCATCACACCGCGCTATGTTGAGTTGCTTTTCCACTGCACGAAACCAATCATCAGCTTCTAGTCGATCAGTAGCATGAGAAAATACCGGGGGATGGCCCTTCAAGAATTTATCATACTTGTCATGCGGTGCTCCACCAATCGGGTGATTCTACTGATTCTGCACCAGAGCTTGCATAAGCTATGTCTGCACTGCCAGAAGTTGTTCAATTATCGGTGGCGGTGGTGGTGGTTGATGTGGGGGAACACCTCCACAACCTCAGCCTCTTCCTCTTCCAGACATCTGACATCCAACACAAATATTCAAGATTTAGAGATTTCCAAGTTATATACACTTATAGAGATATAGAATACATTTTGAAAATTTTCTGGATGAGTTCCAACAACAGCAGATTGGTAAAACAGTTATATCTTGAGTTCCAGATATAAAAAGAAGTGTGCTTTATATGGTTGGAAAGTTTAAGAAATTATCTACAACTTTTATTCAGGACACATTCCCAGATTCCGTGGTTAGGTTACTCAAAAACAGGATTCAACCGAAACTGTTTTAGATTCCACACTGCACAGAAACTTTAGCTTGAAACATGCATATCCCACAAACCAGATCAGATATAGGGTTGATTCTAGAGGAATTGGAAAGATACTTAAGTCTAGTTTCTCCAACAAAAAGTTCATAACTTTTGGTTAAGTAGATTTAGATTGGCATTGAGATAAGGGCAGACAGCTCCGAGAGAACATGATGTACCAAACCCAACTATTTATTTATTGACTCAAACTTTAATATTCTTAACTATGGAACTTGTGGACATGACCACAAAGTTCCAGCACTCATTACAAAAATCCAACTCACACATAAACATAATAATAAATCAACTAGGCACACCAAAGTTCACACCACACTTCTAGACTCGAGTTGACTCAACTTGACCCGTTCCACTAACGTCTTATTACATAAAAAAGGGCTCCAACACCTATGGGCGAAATTTATGGGGAAGCTCCTCATACATCCTTGGCAGGTTCAGTCACACCCTTTGTTCATCTATCACTTGTCGGTATCTCTTAAAGGTCTCCTGCTGTGCCTTCAACTAGTCTTCCAGTTGTCGAATCTTCACTACTAACTCACAGCCAAAGTGTACTATCACTTGGGTAGTTCGATCTATGCCCAAAGGGTCCATCATTGCCCACTCTAATTCAGTGTATTGGTGAGGGAGGAATCGATATTGGTCCTCCTTCATATCCTCAAAGCGACGACCACAGAGACCCATGCAAGCTGTAGCGATTGCATCTTCTATGCTATCTTCCATGGTGAAAAAGTGAGCGTGATGCGCATAATTTGAGTCCAGCCGGTATGCATCCTTTTGTTCATCCTTGATGGAGATGCACACCCTGGTCTGCCAATAAGTGTCCTCCAGAGGGTGCGTACGCTCGGTGTAGACGTACTCCACAGCTGCGTCCCAATCAGCGTAGTAGGTCTGAAGAATCCCCATGAGTCGGTGGTGCGAGACGAAAGATTCACACCTCGGCTTGTACTAGACCTTCGTAGTCCATCCCATGGGAGGGATTAGCTCATCCTCTTAAACAACATCTTCCTCCTCATCATCATCAGACAATGCAACAACCTCCACTTCTTTGGGTTCTTCTTCTTCAGGCGCTTCCTAGAATAGATCAGGCGTAGGTGCAGGTGCTGGCGGGTCAACTTTTGCTCCTAGGGTTCCTCCTCCTCATGTGGCTCCATGGACTCATACAAACCACGAGGCGGGTAGTAGCCTCCGTTGTTGATGCGAGCGGTCTTATTAGCACGAGACATCATAAGAATTAGATTTAGTCAGATTAGAAGCAATAATTTTCATAACAGAGTGAGGCAAAAGAAGCATAAAACTTTAGCAAATAACAAGGGTGAGATGGGAAGCATGAAATGAGTGAAGCAAAAGAAGCTAAAATGACCATTGCTGACTAGGCTTGCGTCCTATAGTCAACATGGCTCTGATACTAATCTGTCATATCCGATTTTAAGGATAAAATAGGATGCAAAATCTTATGTGCGCCCAGTGATCAGTAACACACATAAGTAGACAAATTATAAATAGTATCCATCACAAGTGTTTATTACATCACGAATAATAAGACATAGTCTTCACATTAGTATAGTGAAAGTATAAAGAAAAATCTCTCACGGAAACTCCATATCATAGGGACGTCAGCTGGTTGACCACAAGTCTAGTAATTCTTAGGAAAGTCATCATTAACATAGCCATTTGTTACCCATCCGGGATTTTTATTCAAATGATGAAAATAAACAAGCGTAAGTACATGTCGTACTCAACAAGTGTAACATGGGGTTCATGAGGCTCAAAAGGCTTGACACAGGTTTAACAACATTCTGCTTTTAGTTGCTCATAATTTTAGCATAAGAGTAGCAACAGGTTGTTTCAATCCCCAAGTAAAACACATGATCAATGTAAACATGAGTAATGAATAGCATAAACAGATAATTCTTAGTGATCATCTATTCCATAAGGGTCCAAGGCCACTCGTGACCATGAGCATGGCTGATATACCAGTTTTATACTCTACAGAGGTTGTACACTTTCACTGTGAGTCGTGATACCCAAATGTCCTGGGTTAATTACTCCCAAAACACTTCCAAGGTGAGCAGACAGGGGTCACTATGAAGCCTTTCAAAGGTTCGTCTAACAAATTAGGGCCATTAGATTCACTCGGCAAACAGATATAGGAAACCCCCTGTCGAAATGGCACAATTCTATCACGACTATACACATAAGAGTAGAGGTTGTCCTATACCTGATTCGGCAAGCCATTCTTACGCCAATAAAGGTAACCGCTAACAAGCTAGAAAAGGTCCTCATACTGAGCTAAAGCCAAAGCCATGTAGCCCTCATAGCTGTACTATAAGTCCTGGATGTTCGCTTACAGATAAGTCCTTAGGGAGAGGAATCAGAAGCACTTAGAAAGTAACTAAATACTCCAGCCCCCTATTTCCAAGTTGCTAAAAAGTCATGTTTTAACGTTTATTGCATATACCATTAGTCAAGTTACAAGATCATGGTTTAATTGAGCACTAGCAAAGCTACCCAATGTATATCCCGTAGGAGACAAGGTATAAGTTCAATACTAGGAAATCCCTATCAATGTGACACATGCAACATGAATTAAATGTATTAAAGTTGATAGGAAACAAGGATGATCGCATGCTATACTTGCCTTGAACAAAGTACTCCTGCTGATCCTGCTCGTCAAAGTAGTACTCTTGTTCACCCGCGAATTGCTCACCATCTATACTCGATAATCATAGCAACTATACAAGCATCCAGAAGCAATCATGCATAGCAAACAAAAGCTATAGATTAGAACAGTACACCAACAGTATAAAATCAAGATGAAAAGTTTGTAAAACAAATCTACGTCTCGCTATGAACACACAGACGCGAAGATCACAAAATTGGAGCTAAAATGAAGAAGTTATGAATTAAACAAGATTTCCTTTAGTAAAATAATAGATTAAATCTAACCTCAAATTTTAAAGGTTGAAAATATACCTAACAGTAGTATGAACATGTAGATTATGGAATTACGAACCTAAAGCAAGTTGAATGGATCAAATTAGAGTTAAAACGGAGATTTTATGGCTCAAACAAGATTAGTGGCAAAACTATAAATAGATGAAAACATATTTTGAATCTAATCCAAACCTCTTTCTAAAGAAGAAAATGTATTCTAGATTTGCACGTTGGACTGTGGGTTCTATAATAAAAACCCCGAGGGGCTCTTTAGAAAAAATACAAGGACGGCGGGTTGAGATTTGAATAGTTGTAATGGCCTTTTTGCAAAATAGACCGGTGAAGGGGTATCGGGCGATACCGGCCGTTGGATTAGAATTGAGCGACATGGATTGAATCGAGCGGGGGAGAGAGAGAGCTGACCGGTCGGAACAGGGCCAGCGCGGCGGTCCTCGACGGACGGCAACGAGGAACTCGCCAGCGTTGTCGGTTTGGGCAAATCTGACCCCCATATGACACGGGAAAAGGACGGGGAGCAACAGGGAGGCATGGCGAACTCATCTGGGCGATCAATTGCAACTAAAAACGAACAGAGGTTGCGGGCAGCGAGCTATGGTGGCTACAAAGCGACTGCAGCATGGGGAAAGCCATAACAGAAGGAGAAAGAGAGATTAAAGGGGTTCGACGTAGTCGCGAAGTCCACATGAAGCTCGTAGATGAGCTTACCTTGAAGATGGATCGGCTAATCGACATGGCGGTGATGAACTTCTCCTCGGCGACTCGGATGGCGGCGCTAGGGCACAGGCGGCGTGGTGACTTGGTCCAGGGCGTGATAGGGAGAGCGACACAGGTACGGGCGCTATTGATGAAGCGACTGGCTTGCAACGCACACCTAGACGCGACGTAGCGGAGGCGGAGTCAACGTGGCATTGGCGACAGTGGGGATTCCCACACAGACACGTGAGGAAGACGGCGCTGACAGGGCGGTCCCGGCTGTCAGCGAGAGAGAGAGGAAGGAGACACGCGGTACGGACTCAGTTGGACTGGGCCGAGCGAAGCTGGGCCGCAGGGGGGGGGGGGGGGAAAGGAGAGCAGGCCACGCGGGAAGCGAAAGGGAGCGGGGCTGGGCTGTGGGCCAAATACCAGGGACGGGAAATGAAATCCTTTTCTTTTTCTTTCTCTAATTTTCAAACCAATTTTGAAATGCAAAATTCAAATTAATTTGAAGTTTGATTTCAAACCACACAATACAAAAATAATATGCAGCAACATGAATGCACATACATGTATGTAGATCTATATTTGATTTTAATTCTAACAAAATTATTATTTTTTCCTAGATTTCAATGCTCACAAAATGCATAATTAAATCTTTTTTCTCCTGTTTTAAAACCATGCAAATTTTAGGGTGTTACAATAAGACTAAGAATGAACTATTCTAAGATATGAATGGTGCGCTATAGTGACTGGGTTCATCGGTACTTAATTGGCTGTTTCAACCGCTTCATCTTGAGGTCGTTATATTGAAAGAGTGGTTTAAAATACATAATGTTATCTCCCCATAAATTCTCTCTGAAAAGCATACGTAATTGTTCTATTTCATGTAGAGTGGTCTACTATAGATGCTTGATCTAATGGTTCTTAAATTACTGTTACAATTTTTCATCTTAGTATACTATTCTATTGAGAATGGAACTAATAATAATAAAAGTACTAAGCCATTCGATCAAGGGGGAGAATGTTGGAGTTGATATCAGCTTGGTCAACTCTGACCGAGTCTTCAGAACCTAACGACCATAAACATGCATGCCCTGATCGGGGGCACGTTAAGACTTCCTAATGGCTTGGTCCCAGACCACCCCAAGCACACAAAAAAAGAGATGGATCCTATCCTTCTCTCTAAGCCTATCAAGGGGAATATCTAACACCTGCTGATTGAGGTGGCTCAGGAGTGGATCTGAAGACCGGTGTCCAACCATCGGCCATCCCTGTGCCAGCGTCCTCTATCTCTGCCACTACGACAACGACGCCCAAAACCATGACTCTACATCCGATGGTAGTGCGCTTGCATCCACCAGGCGAAGGTCCTCGCAGCCCTAGGTGCATCTTTAATCGGGTAAGATTGATTAAGTCATAATTAAGTGCTAAATTTGATTTAGGCCTTGTGTGGATGCATGTGTATCCACCTCAATTCACATGTGTTGCAGTGGAATGGAATGTAATTTAGTTTAATTCCACTCCAATCCACTTCAACACAGGTTCCTGTAATTAGGTTCATTAAGATCCTGTCCAAGTATATAAGTTCTAACACAAAGTTGTACATCCCGTTGCAACACACGGACATATTTACCATGGTAAATGAAAGGAACTGCTGGCTTGGATCAAACGTGCATATCTATAGTTTCACTTATCACTTATTGGTGGCCGTCGGAGCAAATAATACACATACATGGGGTCGCAACAGGGGTGAACTCTTCTTTAAAATACTTATATGCGTTAATTTAACATCCATCCATATACATACCATGATGCCTGCATCACGACGATGCAGTCATCAGGCTGACGACGGTCCGCTGGGCTTCTGGCGGTGGAACCACAACCTCCTCTCCCTGATGAACCTCTCCGCCTTCTCGTTGATGTCGTCTTCCGCCCCTCGTGGTGGACGGCCGCCGCCGCCGTTGATGCTGGGCCTGGAAATCAGGTTGTGAAACTCGATCTTGTTCACCTTCTGCACCGGCACCTCCCCGACACCTGCAGCACCGGCACCGGCACCGGCACCGCTGCGACCGGCCGGAGCAGGGTTCTTGCCCCAACGATTCATCTCCGTCTTCTTGCTAAATAAGCTACTACTGGTTGTTAGATGCTCGTCCGGCCTTTTTCTTGGTTTGCTCGCGTTTGTCGTCTTGAGATGGGTGATGATGCAATTTGGCAACAGATATGGCCTCCGTTTATATAGGCGGCAGCAAGCCCAGCCAGCGATCCTGTATTATTGAGTTGGGTGATGCGATAGCCAGCTGCACAGTTCTTGGACGACGACGCACGTGTTCCTCTCACTCTCAGGTCATCTCTGATTGCTTCGGATAAGCTGCGTGCGTCCGTGCCTCATATCCATGACCATGCGTGTCTTCGTCAGTGGTGAGTATAGGTGCGATGCTTGGAAGCTTTTGTGGAGTCGTCTCAGTCTCTCAGATGGCTGGTTGCAGTTGCATGGCAGCTGCGGTAAGGGATTGATTGGGATTCCAGAGAGATGCGAGCAGCATGGCTACGCTAGCTACCAAACCACCAACCGTGCTGCCACTTGCTTGCTAGGTAGCAGAGCGTCCAGGCGTGTTGCGCGTTGCGCACTAGGAGTATTGTTACCTCAGAAGAAGAATCTCGGTCGCACTTGCACCACATTTTCGCAAAGGCAAGCATGCAGGCAAGAGCATCTGAACCGGTCCAACGCGTGTCTGGGCTCTCTGGACACAGGACTGAGGCGTCAGCGATTGGTACGTCCGCATACGTAACCAGCTGACGGTATCAGGTAAGTAGTACAGATGTGTGGTGTGTCCATCGCGGCGAACAACCTAACTCTGCAGCAGCAACGGCCGGGGAGGTGTTTTTTCGTTCTTTGAAAGAAAAAAATCCAGAACGTTATTATTTATGCAGGTCTAATTTACTTACTAGGGAAGAGGACCCGAAAACTTTAAAAAGATTTTTCATGAATCAAATGAATTCAAATCAAAATATCGTCAATTACAAAGTTGTAGACCTCTTTGAGTACTACAACTTTGTTGTAAAGTTTGTGCACCTGACTTAGATTAGAAAAGTTATAAATTTTAATGTGCTGGACCTATATATTTATAGAGACGTGTCAAATTGTCAAACCACATCTAGAAATACCTTCATTTCTAGAGGTGTCTAAAAAGCCTAGCCTATAATTTTAGATGCGGTTCAGCTTGCTAGCCGCATCAGAAAATAACAGGGATTTCTAGAGGTCACTGGCTCTAAAAATAGATTTCTAGAGGCTGAGACAGCTCAGAAACCATTTTTTAAGGCTGGTTTTAATAGAGCCAGATCTTCGGTAGAAAGGAGATAATATGAGTTAAGGAGGGTTTACTCCCATCAATCACTTCCCAAGCTAGGGAGACGTGGTAAATTAATGAAAATTACGCTTTCAGTAGAAAATGTGAACGCATTATCACTGTCCATCATGACATGTAATATATTTTGCACTCGAAAACCACTGCAGAGGAATTCTCATTTCTAAAGGTAGAACTCTGTTTTCTTGTATATTGTGTTGTTATCGGGAGATGGTAATACTCTCGATGATTTAGTTAATGGCCGTAAAGTTAAAATGATAGTGCTACAATTGCTGAGAAGTTGAAGAACCAAGTGCAAAGACAGTCTCTGATCCGTAAAACTTATCTCATGATGGAAGGACTCCGTCATCTTGAAGTTGTCAAGATAGGAAGAAACAAGAATAACACTCATGAGTTAGCGCAATTAGCTATTAGTTCAAGTCGTAGTCAAATCTTCTTTTCCTCTTTTCCAGAGTTTGTTCAGTCTCTTATTTGTACCGATGCTACTTGATTCTAAATAAACTTTCCAATTCACAAAGAAAAAGAGAAAGGTAAAACGAGGTGCGGCAGAGGAAGCTAAATGGAAAGGGAGGAATTGCACTGAAATAATGGCTTTGGATTTTCGTCCAGTCAATTCCTCTAAAATTATAATTATAAGCATTGCTTTTTACTATGCACATCCTTAATGCATCTATGGATGTATTGAAACTATGCACATCCTTAATGCATCTAAGGATATACACTGTCACAAAATTTGAGATTCAAACTTAATATAAAAATTATATGAAAATGATAAATTCCAGGTGCATATGCACTGTCCTAGGAATTTTGTCCTCTAGTGCTATGCACATGGAATTCGTTATTTTCATAATATGATTTTTTACAAAAACGAGTTTGAATATCAAATTTTGCAGCAATTGTACATATATAGATGAATTATGGTGGTGCATAGTTTCATTTTTTTTAGAACTCCTAAATATGTTTGTCTAAAAGTTTTTCACAATTCTACTGGGTAGAGGATTTACGCTGAATATTTTTCTTTTCATAACAGGAATGCAACTAAGCTATTAGTTTTCTTGCGCCGCATTGTAAAGTAGCTTTTGGATTGATTCACCGTTATTATATTACTCTTCCCTTTGCAACTCAATAAACCATGAATTATGTTGCTGCATGCTGAGATTTATCAAAGAGTTCTTCCGAGATAGAGTGGAGAATCTATGCTACCAAATTAGTTTGGTAGTGGAATCCGATTATATAAAATAATTGGTACATTAACAACACGCGACCTTGACTAAACATCTAAAGTACAAGATCCTATCATCATTATGCGAATATAGAGCTACTAATTGCTGCTAGCTGTCCGGTAATTTGACACGCCAATCATATATCTAATCCAGAAAGCACAAGAAAAGTTTTTGGTTGCAGCACAAAATCATCCGGGCATGATCTTTATTACAGATGTACTCTTTAAGACATCGTTTTATCACTAACTAGCGCAATGAAAGGAATGCATTGCTGTTATTTGTAAGATTTTGTTTGCTACCATTAAGTTTAGTCCCACGTCAGAAATTGATGACGTGCAGGAGCAATATTATATAAGGTGGGGGCAGTCTTCACCAATTGGGGTGAGTTAGGCCCGAAATTTTGGTTGCTTTGTAGGCTCTAGTTGACCTAGGTCTGGTGTGTCACCAACTCGTGAATATAGCAAGATGGATCAGATTTACTATACACTCTAATAAGTGGTATTAGAGTCTATTGGTTGGAAACCCCGAAACATCTACACGGGGTGTATGTGATATGGATAATTGCACTTGGGCCGTCGGGAGATTGTTAGCAAGGATGGCAACGGGGCGGTTTCGGGTCGGATATCCGCGGGTTTCGGGTCTTGCGGGTTCAGATTCGAGGATGATTTCTCACCCACGATTTTCGGGTTCGGGGCCCCGAAACTAATCGGGTTCGGTTTCGGGTTTGGTTTTCCACCCGTGAATATCCAATGGATATCCGAAATAAATCATTTGGAATTAAAACTCATGTTTTATAATATGCTAATAATAACTTGTTTACTTATATAATTAAATTTATTCTAAGTTGGCTCATGAAAATATTTATTATTTGTTTCCTCTTGTTTATACGTGTGAATATGTGTATATATATCATGCATATGTTTATAGAAAGTCCTTATTTCTCTTACTATGTTGTCATATAAAGTGGGTTTCGGGTATCCATTCGGGTTTCGGGTATCCGCGGGTTCGGTTTTGGGGACGGATTAGGTGTTCGGTGCGGTTTTGGGTTTCGATTTTGGGTTTCGGGTTCGGGTGCACAGAGACTCCGCCCGATCCGAATCCGCCCCGTTGCCATCTCTAATTGTTAGGTTTAGTCACATATTGGAACTTGATGGTAGGTGAGCTCAACATATAAGGCAAATGAACACTCACCAATAAGGCTAATCTTTTGGATTAAATTAGATCTGCATCCTTGAATTGTTGTGGGCTCTAGTAGAATTGGGACTAGTGTAGGATGGCTCATGGATATAACTAGTTTGGCTGGATCCATTGTGCACTCTAACCGTAGTTACCTATAAGGCTAGTCTTTTAATTTGGGAGGATACACACCTTCCGTTTTGTAGTCAAAATGATGCATGAGAGGTACTTTAGAAGAATATTTGTGAACATAGAGCCACACCAAAGGCAAGATGACCTAGTAGCGATATGATGCTATTTGGTGCTCTGGTTGGTTGTCGGTCTGCATTGAGCCAGCGGCGGCCAGTTGCTAGAGGCATGGGTTCATCATGGCTCCAAACCCTTATGCACCCCGGATAGCTCTATCCACCACCTCCGGCATGCTCTTGCACCTCTGAGACCCCACTCAGGTGCTAGAAGAATGTTTGTGAGGTGATTATATTATAATGTGTTTGTAGACTTCGACTGTAACGGTAAAAGGTTGTATGTTTGTAATCTTTGTACTATGTTTGTATAGTGATATGAAAATATTACTACTGGGTAGTGGTTTGAGCCACAGGGATATATCACCGTCGGGTGTAGCATGAGCCGACAATAATATCATAGCTATCACTGTCGGTTTGTAGCTTGAACCGAGAGTGATATATCGCTGCCGCGTGGTGATTTGAGCTGGCAGTGATATGTCCTATTATTGCCGAGTAAATAGCTTCCCGCTATTTTTTTGAATCTTAGGCTTACGACCTGACAGTGCTAAGTAACCACTTCCGGCTCTAGCACAACCGGCAGTGATTGCGTGTTCTAGCGTAGTGTTGGGAGATTTCGTCATTTGCTCCCATGGTGGTTAATGTAACAGTGCGCTGGACGTTAGATAATTAGGTAATTTTAAGATTGATTCCAGGACATAAATCATTGTTGCGAAGGTACATATTAGCGTGTAACTTTTACATATTAGTAGAAATATTGAACAGCATGGCTAATTCACCACATGTAACAATTCTTAATTCTCTCAGTGTACCACATTGTAAAAATTATTCTCAGAATGACCATTATTATATTCCTCTTGGCGTACACGTATATCAAGATTCAAACTTTAAAAACTTTGACCAATAATTAGGCTAATAATTTTTAACTATTATAATATAAACTTTATATGATTAGATTTCTAAGGAATTATAATATCCAAAGATTATAAGTTTATAAGCATAAATAATATAATATAAAGCAAATGAATAGTCAAAATATAATCTAGGAGACCGTATCATTCTAACCTGCGCCAGATAAAATGGATCGGAGGAGTACTTTATAATAAATTTTGTATTATAATACCATAAAGTTTCTACAGTTCGGTTTGCCAGTGGAATCGAATCGGATTAGATATATTAGCTGACACAATCAGGAAGGGAGACACAACAGTGCATATGAAATCAATAATACTCTCAAGTCTCGCCATGGTGCTCCCTGTCTGCTAACTCGACAATCGACATGACAAGCGATTTAAGTGGGCATTTTTCAAAGACTTAACCAATCAAGAGAAAAGCTCAGTCAAAAGTATGTTGCTGCATGCCAAACCCTTGTTAATTATTTATATTATTACATTTACAATTGAGATCTTATAGGCTAGGGTTTAGGTTCAGCCGTTCAGCAAAGCCGTGAGAACTTGAGTGGTGGTGGAACAGCATCGACCTTCACCCACTTTACCTGCCCCTGTTAATTTCAATGCAACTTCGGTTATATATTGTCCAATTTTCAGGACACACGTAGCACCCCGCACACCACTAGAAAACCACCCTTGAAATTAATGAAAAAAAAAAATCTGGACACTATCGGCCCAGGTTATGTAATTGATAATTAGAGATCGATGAATAATACAAAATTACTGTAGAGACGTACAAATATTACTTTGCGGGTAAAGAGGTTTATACTTTAATAATGTGACAAGGGAAATGTTTACCTTTATTCCAAAAGTGAACTTGCGTTTATACACTATCTAGCTTATAGCGCCAATGGTCACCATAAACAGAAATATCATGGAACTCTCGTTGCCCTGAAAGTCCGTTAAGGCTGTACATGGTGGAATCCGTGCTTTTTCGGTTTCATTCAAATTTAAGCAAGTGGAAGATAAAGAAATCGGTAGTGCTAGCGCCCGGACGTCAGACGTCCGCGCCTGCACTCAGTTTCATGTGCGCTACACAGGACCCGCATCGCCCGAACATCACTAGAATTGAGAAGAGGGGGAGGGGCAGCGCAGGCGTCGTCTCGGATGCCCAGCCGGCACCGGGAGGAGGAGACACCGAGACGAGGTAGCAGAAGACGATGCGAGAGATGCAACATCCGATCTACTTTTGAAACATCCAGATACAATACTTGCAACTACGTATGATGTTAGATGAAACATATGAAGCATACATCTAAAACACTTGCATAAAAACTGAAAAGCACTTGAAACAATTGTAAATATAGGCAACATTCAAATATCTAGATAAAGGGACTTACAAAATACATCTGAAAAAACTGCAAAACATTGGGAACAGAAGCTTGCAACATACGTGTACAACCATTTAACATATATATGCAACATCCCTATTTACTTTGCAACATCCATATAAAACACTTGCAACATACCTATGAAACATATGAAACATGTGGTTTGCAATACGGGGGAGGACGTGGCCAGTCGATTCCAGTTGTCGGGGTCGAAGCGGCGGCAAGCGACGGCACGCGAGCACCACCAGCACTAGCACCAGCGGAGGCGCACGAGCACCATCACCACCAGCGTCACCAGCACCGGGTTTGGCTTGGCTGGGCGGGAGGAGCACGCACCGCGGTGGTGTGGGCATGGCAGCATGGTCATGGTGGAGCACGCCGCCGCGGCGTGGGCACAGTGGCGATTCGAGAGTGGGTTCGAGAATGGTTGCGGACACGGTGGCATTTCGAGAGGAAAGTGAGAGCAGAGATTTTTTTAGGAACGTGAGTGGTGTGACCATGGGCTGTTTGGCGGACGTCGAGGCCCACCAACGCAGGCGTCCGAACGAACGGACGCCCTACCCACAACATTTCCATAATGAAATCGATGCAAGAAAGCAATCCATTTGCTGATTAATCTAGAATAGATAGTTAGGGTAACAATTCATCAATATATGGATGCGTACTGGAGATGAATTAAGTTTTTATATATTTGGTGCACACCAAACCAAACAAAAACTTGTTTGTTGTTGCTTGACCATGAAGGCACGCGCTCTTTCTTCTGTAAAGCTAAGTAGCGGCATCAAATTGACCACTGGCCAAAATGGGGCCAAGCTAGCTAGCTAATTCGTTTGTGTTGAATTGAGGGCATGCAAAAGATCTGTGTTCGCTTAGCTGGCTCAGCGATAAGATCTAGCTCATGCACACAGTACAGGGATCGATGCTGTGTTTGATTGATCATGTTTGTGTGTCAATCACAATCGGAATATAATCGGAGTCGAAATTATTTCATCTAGAATCACACACAACATGACCGATATGATAGAGCGCAAGCAACCAATGGTGGTAAGTCTAGCTAGTGTGTTGCCTAATCAGACCAACTTTCCTAAGATATTATCTAGTGCGAGCTAGCTAGTTGCATGTAAATATGTCATAAAAACTCTTTTTTCCATCTTAATTGAAGGGCACATCTCCTACCGTTATGTTCAAAAAGAAGTCATAGCTTGTGGGTTAGAAGCGTTGTGTTGCTCGCAACTTCGCATCAAGGCTGACTTATATCATCATGGCACAGGACATGGTCCAGGAGCAGACCATGCATGGTGTGGCGCTGAGTCAGGCAACCATGGACCATTGATCATCTGCAGCACCAAAACTCCTCTCTCGTGTTGTATATGTGTCCGCCACGTTCTTGATCACTGACATGTGCACTTGAATTTGCGGCAAGCCTAGCGCCCGGATGTCCGGCCATAGGCCTATGGCCGGACGCGGCTTCGTTTGAAGCACCCGCCGTGCCCCCCTCATGTAAAATTGAATCGAAACAGAATTGTGCGCCTGTCGAGCCCCACGTCACCACGCACCTATGCCTCGGCTCCCAACCGTGACGTACACAGCCCCCTCTGCCCAGTGCCCATCCCGCTCCTGGAAGCAGCGGCGCCCATCGCCCATCGCCCATCCCTCGTTCGTATCAATGTTGTGCCGGCTCTGGAGGATGAAACATCCAAATACAACTGGCTGCAACATATGTCTGAAGGCAGTGGCCAAGCTTCGCCGCCGCTCCACCCTGACCTAATCCACGTTGTAGAGCTTCGCTAGGGTTTGTAGATGCCGTAGCAGTGCTTGCCTATGCTCACCGTCGCTGGAGACGATAGGGCTCGCCACAGCGCTGCCATCGTCAAGCCGCCATGCTCACCGGCGAGCTAGCTCTGGTGATCCTCCGAGCAAACCGAGGGTACCTGTAGGTGCAGAATAATATAGGGAACACGTCGGTGGTGACGCTACCGCCGGTGACCTCAGCTGTCGGCTGAGCTTTTCGCTGGTCAACCAGCCGCCTCTGCCTCGGCCTCGCTAACGCATGGGGTTAGTTAACCCGCGGGGCCCAGTCGTCAGTCGCAGCGGGGTGTATACACCGGGTGCACCTAGCTGTAGCGCCCGATTTGAAATTTGATTTTCTTTATTAATTTTTTTCACAGATTTAGTTACAACCTTCAAAAATTCATATCTAGAGCTAGGAGTGTCCAAATAAGGTGAACCAAATTTTGTTAGATTCATCCTAAAGTTTACTATTTGATAAAAATATGAAATCTACTGTTTAATGTATTTTTTTCTAGGAGTATTAAATTGAGCAAGATAAGTGTTTTTTCAAAATAGTTTCTATCTTATAAATTGCATAACTTGAGCTAGGAAGGTGATAAAATTAGTGATTCTAATTTTGCTGACCCTATGTTGACATGCTCTAACTAGAAAAAATATTAAACCTACAGTAAACATACTTGTAATATGGTCTTCCTATTTAATCTTAATTAATTGCTAGATTCTAGTGAAATTAATTGGGATAAAAATACATAACATACGATCATACAAATTTTTACACAGTATTCTCATGCTCGGAGGAAAGTAAGAAAAATATTAAATCTATTAGTTGACACTTTTCACTATGCTAAACTATTTTTGCTAAAATAAGCATATGTAACTTGTCATTTTTGTAGAGATAGCTATACTTATCCAAATGGCATGAAATTTGTACAGTAGACTATTAGGGTCATTTGTAGGGTACGTAAGTTTCTCAGAATTTATTAAGCACTAGAAATATTTATCCTTTAAATCATCCTTATTATATAAGGAAATTGATAAATGAATATAAATAAATTAGTTATGTTCAACTATGATGTTTTCTGTGGTGCTTGTGATGCATATGATCTATTGATGTTATTAGTTAGGCTTAAAAGTAATTGGTTGTATGCAACTAGTTAGTTATTGCTTTCTAATTCAACTAGATGGCTGCATGTATAGTTTCTGTTGTGATGATAATTTCATAATGATAATGGTTTTTTTCTATAAAATTTGTTAATAACAAAGTTGTAGATAACTCACTTATATACCTTGTGTTGAATTTTCATAGTCATAGGTCTTATGGTTTAAGAATTTTGGCTGTTAGAAGTCTGCTATCTGAAATGCTTCCTCTCTGGACAGATCTGAAATATTTAAATGTTTGAGCCAGATAACTACTGAATCACCTTAAGATGATTAAAATAAAGTTGTAGGAAATTTCATAAGCTTTCCAAAAAGTCCACAACCATATTATTTAGATGTGTATAACTCCAGTTATGATCAAAACAAGTGATTGATGTCTTGTAGTTCAGAAAATAATTTACATAAGTGTTTGTTTAAGTTACTAGAGAAGAGATGTGCACATACTCAGTAAAAGAAAATGTAACTTGTTGTCACCTTAATGCAATGCTGCTGAGAACACTTATGAGGATGCATTCATCACATCATATCACATTATACATGCCATTATATATGCATCCATGATATCTTATTTCCATGATCATGCATATAGGATCGTCCAAGGGGATTACTTTTTTGGAGTTCAACGAAGAAGAAGAGGTGGAACAGTAGGAGACACCTCAGGCCATAGCTCCAAAAGGAGAGGAGCAAACTTTTGAGGACCTCCCTGATTGCCCGGATCATAGGCAACCTCTTTCCTCAAAGGGAAGCCCCGGAGCATTTTAAGCCTCCCATGCTTTACAAAATATCACTTGAGTCCTTTATGTTTGATGCATTAGGTTATAAGAGTTGAATTGAAAACACTTGTTGCATAGAACTACCTTGTCCAGATAAATATACCTTTAACCCTATGTAGGACCAGGATCTAATATATGCTTAGCCATGCTTAGACCGGTAGAAGTCGGGTGATTTCCTATCACCTACGAGATGTAGGTGGATACCAGAGCACGATTGACTATATTTGCTATCATGGAAAAGAACCATGGGGTAATGTATATGGAGGCCAGGCAGAGTCTATGTGTAGGCTTGACTCATGTGAATCCGTTTGTGTCGATTAAGAACCGTACCGTTGTTAGCACTTTTATCGAGATTGAACGCATGCCTCCCACTTAGCTCGTCGGATAACTCGTTCTGACCATCGAAGCCAAGTAGCTTAACTCAGGCTGGGCTCCATTCTGTTAGAGTGCTGCACTTGGATGGTAGTAAGGATGTGTGGGGAGCCAGACGTGAGCGCAAAGGTAGGCCAGGCCTGAACGTCCTGGCAGCTAGTTGTCCCTAATTGTGTGGCGCTGGACGAACCCACGAAATGTGGACCTGAGTTGTACCAAAGGTGACCTAAGGTGACCGTTGATCATGATCTACCTTGGGTTTGTATTAGGAATAAATTCATGGCTGGTTGAAATCGATTCGAATTGCCATCTCTGCCGAAAAGTGAGAAACTTGGCTAGCCCGACTATCGTAGTAACTGTATTATGGAATGATGGTTATAATAAACATGGAATTACTACATCGGCTATGCATACTATTGTATGCTACTAAATGATATACCACATGTTTGGCATAGGTTAGTTGCTAATCTAGAGATGAATAGCTATAATTAAATTAACGATCGAATTATAAATGTACAACTTGAATTAGTCGCATTTTATGCAAAATGTTGTCAAGCTAGCTCCACTTATAAAGCCTTGCATGATCCTTGCAGTCACTTTATTTTTGGTTTATGACAGGTAAGTCTAGCTGAGTACCTTCTCGTACTCAGGGTTTTATTTTCCATTGTTGCATATGGTATAGTTTATCATGGCTATAGCAAGAACTGCTTTGTCCTGCCATGGACTAGGAGTAAGCCCTGGTCAGGCATCTCTTATTAATCTCTCTCTCTTATGCTTTTGTAGAAGTATGATCGTGAGTTGGCACTATATTTAAATAATGTTAGCAGATGTTGGTTTCAAACTTTTAATTTGCTTCCACTACTATCTTACCTGAACGTGGTTTGTAATAACTTTAATTCATACTCTGATGGATGAACTGTATTTGTGTACTTTATGTAACGTGTGACATGTATGTTGAATTATGTACGATCTTGGTTGTATGTTGGTTGAATCGAGACCCTTTATGGTACTCGATGGACTACCGGGTTTATATGGGCTCAAGTATGACTAGTGCGACTGCTTGCGAGCTGCCATTGTACTTGTGCTCTTATAAATTGGTCAGGTTCGCTACAATTGCCAAAAGAAAGAACCATACTCTAACTGAGTTGGTTAACGCCATGTTAGAGACAGTGGGAGTATCTAAGGAATGGTGGGGTGAGGCTATTTTGATAGTGTGTCATGTCCTGAATAGAGTTCCAACAAAGAATAAAGAAATCACACGATTCGAGGAATAGGGAGAAGAAAAGATTAAATCTCTCTTATTTGCACACTTGGGGTTGTTTGGCCAAGGTGAATGTGCCAATTAGCAAGAAGCGCAAACTTGGACCTAAAATTGTTGATTGTGCTTTCCTTGGTTATGATATTCATAGCATTGGATATAGATTCTTAATTATAAATTCTAGGGTACCTAACATGCATGTTGGTACTATCATGGTGTCTAGAGACGCTACACTTTTTTAAGTGATTTCCCATGAAAAATGCTCCTAGCACATCTAGTCATGAACCTATAATTCCCCATGAGCAATTTATTCTGATAGAACATTCTGAGGAACCTCATATGCATAATCCTGAGGAGGATGACATTGTAGTCACTCAAAAGAGTAAGATACAACAGGACTACAAAGTGTTTTGGTGATGACTACATTGTGTACCTTGTGGATGACATACCAAGAACCATTGAAGAGGCATATTCCTCTCCTGATGCTAACTTGTGGAAGGAAGTAGTACGGAGTGAGATGGATTCAATCATGTCTAATGGAACTTAGGAAATTGTTAAACGTCCTTATGGATGTAAACCAATAGGATGCAAATGGGTGTTCAAGAAAAAACTTAGGCCTGATGGTACAATTGAGAGGTACAAGGCAAGGCTTGTGGCCAAGGGTTATACCTAGAAAGAAGGTGAAGATTTGTTATTTATTCACCTATTGCTCGATTGACCACAATTCGAGTGTTACTTTCTCTAGCTGCCTCTCATGGTCTTATCATTCATCAGATGGATGTAAACACGGCTTTCCTAAATGGAGAGTTAGGGGAGATCTATATGGATCAGCCAGATGGATTTATAGCAAATGGTCAAGAGGGCATGATGTGTAAGTTATTGAAGTCCTTATATGGCCTAAAACAAGCTCCTAAGTAGTGGCATGAGAAGTTTGACAAAACTTTGTCATATGCCGACTTTATTGTAAATGAAGCTGACACATGTGTATACTATCGGTATGGTGGGGGCGAAGGAGTGATCTTGTGTTTATATGTTGATGACATACTGATCTTTGGAACCAGCCTTAATGTGATTAAGGAGGTTAAAGACCTGTTGTCTAATAATTTTGAAATGAAAGACTTGGGAGAAGATGATGTTATTCTTAATGTCAAGCTGTTAAGAGAAGGCAATGGTGGGGTTACACTTTCACAATTCCCACTATGTGGAAAAGGTATTGAGTCGCTTTGGCTTTAGTGACTGTCAACCTGCTCCTACGTCTTATGACCCTAGTGTGCTATTAAGGAAAAATCGAAGAATAGAAAGGGATCAATTGAGATACTCCCAAATCATTGGTTCGCTTATGTATCTGGCTAGCGCCACAAGGCCTGATATCTCGTTTGCTGTGAGCAAACTAAGCCAGATTGTGTCAAATCTGGGAGACAATCATTGGTGTCCCTCTTGAGAGAGTACTACGCTATTTGTAAGGTACTATGAGCTATGGCATTCACTATATCGAGTACCCGAAGGTATTAGAGGGTTTTTGTGATGCTAATTGGATATCTTATGCTGATGACCTTTATGCCACAAGCGGATATGTGTTCTTGCTTGGAGGTGGCGCTGTTTCTTGGAAGCCTTGCAAGTAGACTATTTTAACAAAGTCAACTATGGAAGTAGAACTCACAGCATTAGACACCACTAGCGTTGAGGCCGAGTGGCTTCGTGAACTCCTTATGGATTTACCAGTTATAGAGAAAACTATACCAGGCTATTTCTATGAACTGTGACAACCAAACTATGATAACTAAGGTAAACAGTTCTAAGGACAACATGAAGTCCACAAGGCACGTTAAGCGGAGATTAAAATCTATCAGAAAATTGAGAAACTCTAGAGTGATAGCGTTGGACTATGTCCACATGTCTAAAAATCTGGCAGATCAATTCATTAAGGGACTATCACGTAATGTGATAGATAGTGCATCGAGTGAAATGGGATTAAGACCCACATGAAGTTTATCATGTTGGTAACTTATTCTTTGTGATCGGAGATCCCATGAAGTAGAATGTAGAAACATGCCTAGGGGTAGGCTATGAGGAAAGACCCTTAATTAAACCCATGTCAGATGCACTTCTTTCCTTTTCTATAAGGCAGGTTGGTTTTTATACCTTAATGTTTTTCAAAGTGGCTTGTTGAAGCAAAGATGTTGTCCTACAGAACATCTTTTGAGAAACACACCTATGTGAGTTCGATTGCTAGTCACAATCTATGAGATTTGGGTGATCTCTATATACTCATGAATAGGCTAGGAGTATGACTTATATGCTCCAACCAGAGGGGATTCTTTTTGCAACCTAGTATCAGTAAAGGGCCTAGGTGAAACTTATTTTGCACAAAACTATCAATTCAAGGCATAGTGCATTGTATAGTTGTGAGCAAACTGTAACCTTTGCTCTAGTTGGAAGTTCAACTTAACAGTCTCCATCGAAACACTGGTATATCAAACAACAGATGAAACTAAGAGCATTTCTTATGTGCCTAGAATTTGGTGGGGATTGTTGAAAATTATATGGGTTTAGGCCTATATTTTATTTAATAAAACAATTAATTCTAGGCCCATATTAACTATTGTGGTACAATATAGGTTTAGTCCCTAAAGCGCTGCCACCTACAAACAACACCACCACCAGAAGTCCACATCTACGTGGAGAATGCATCAAGTCATCATTTCCTAGCAACCTAGCATGACTGCACCTCGCAATGAGTGGTGCTAACTTCACCCTACAAGCTCAGAGCAAGGGTGACATCAATGTGCCACAAAGCATGTGGCGGCATTGAGAAAGCATGGCTTTATGCAAAAGAACATAGCCTACAAACAACTATTGATGAGATGCCCCACATGAACCAATGGTTTAGGGTTTAGGCTTTAACCACCAAGGTGAAACCTTGAAGGAGGAAACAACACTGCATTGCTGTCGCCCATTCAGGCTAACCCCAGAAACATTTTCTCGAGGAAATTCATAGGGTAAGGAAGATGTGCCTAGAACTACACTTGGCGCCTGAGGGTGTCACCATCATCAACTCCTGCAGAAGCCAATGAAGAGTTTTGCCTAGTGCTACCTCCTCATCCACGCAAAGTGCAACAACACCATCCTATTGAATATTATATGGGTTTAAGCCCATATTTATTTAATAAAACAATTAATTCAAGGCCCATATTAAATGATGTGGTACAATATAGTTTTAGTCCTGTATGAGATTTTGACCGATTGTTGACTCAACTTAAATAGGCAACACACTTGTGCACCTATATAGAAGTTGAAAAAGGCCAAAGGCATGCCACACGCGCGCGTGCCGCCACCATCACTGAGCCCTGGCGTGGCGTGGTGTGCACGAACGCGGGTTGGTTTTGCCACTTGGGCTGGCTAAGAAAGAGGAAGGGGTATAGGCGCTAATGTGGAGGAGTTACTTTACCTTCATTGTCCAGTTGAGTTGTACTCGAGTACTCCCTGTCCCATCCTCTACGTGCACGGAGCTTTGGCAGAGCAGGCCTCTGGAACCGCCGTTCGTATTGGGACACCTACTCTGGTGTGTGCGGACGATCATGTTTTTGGGGAGCGTCTCCGTGACTGCTCGCTGTCTTCATCTTCATCTGCTTCCTAGTTTCTTCCTCGGATCAGCCGTCTACTTCCTGGTGGACATTCAAGGGACGACACTGCATACATCTTCTTGCAACGACTGTGGTTCATGACTTCGAGCAACTCTCCATGAGTGGGTCTAGAGCCACCGTTGCCTTGAGCATGGGTCCCTCCATAGGGTACATATCTATTCTCAAATTGATTAAGTTCAATCTCTTTTTGAAGGACCAAAAATGGTGACCAAAGGGGGGTGAATGGGAACCTCAAATTTCTTTTGAAACTCTAAGTCGCTGTCCCAAA
Source organism: Miscanthus floridulus (assembly GCF_019320115.1). Classification (NCBI taxonomy): domain Eukaryota; kingdom Viridiplantae; phylum Streptophyta; class Magnoliopsida; order Poales; family Poaceae; genus Miscanthus; species Miscanthus floridulus. The sequence continues at coordinate 25,483,508 of NC_089595.1, forward strand.
ATCACAACCCAAGAGCAAACACACGTGAGATCAGTATGATCACAAGCCAATAGCTAGCTGGGTACCTTTGGTGATGACCAAGAAGTACAACGGATCAACCGAGAACCGATGGAAACAAGAGCTCGAAAGAACGAAAAAAACAGCACAATCTGCACAGGCACGGACTATCTGCCGAAGGGAGCCCAGACTGTCTGCGGGTCAGGTCCCGGACTGTCCAGGGTTGAGGCCCGGACTATCCAGCGTTCAACTCCCAAAAACTGAATGATGAAAAACTGTTCTGACCCAGACAGAAAGAACAACGGCGGACTATCCGCGGTTGAACCCCGGACGGTCCGCAAGTCAAACACCAGAAAAAGAACTTACTGAAACAGATGTGGACACAATTCAACAGCAGCCCCGGACTGTCCGCGGTGAGGTCCCGGACTGTCCGACGTTCAGAGAAGCAAAACACAACCAAAAGAAACCTTCTGCTCGTGATGTGAACAGTACCTGCGGACTGTCCGGGGGTCAGGGGCGGACTGTCCGTGGGTCGCGAAATCAGCACGAACAGAGTCGCACGAAAATCACTCGGAGCAAGGAAAATCCTGATTTGCGGCCAAATCAAAACTAATTGCCACCAAATTTTAACCACATGGTCACAATGCAATAGGTGAGCTAACCCTAAGAGATCACCATCCAATTTGAAGCCAATCAACGAGAAATCAAGAAACCCCAAAGAACACCGGTTTTCCAACCCTAAACCTTGATTCGCCCCGATCTATGAACTCATGAGGAATTATATGACATCCTTAGATGGAAAGACTTAATTCACGTCCTAGTTCATCTTAGTGTAAAAGGAACAAATCAAAAGGGTCTCAAAACAACGAATCGAACCACACAAGACAAGGGAGAAAGCGAGAACACGAAGAACACAAACGCGATTCACAAGAACATCTCACAAATCGAATCCTGGAGGACACGAGGTGGTTAGGGCCTCCATTCCCGCTGCAATCTTTGGTTCTTACACAAATTCTCCAATTTGTGGACCTTTCTCATAATAAAACCTAAGGGGAGGGGGGAAACCTAGAGAAGGATGAAACAAAAAAAATTAAAGAGGTGAGGGAGATGGGAGCTTCCTCATCCTATTTAACAGGGCTATTACACAATCCCAGTTTTGCCCCTAGATATTTTGAGTCGAACCACTTAACCCGAGGGCGTTATGGTCCAACCCGAGGTAATCTTCATCCGATGGCCACCACGCCCTTCATGAGATAGCTTTGCCTCGATGCGAACTCCTCGATGCCACCACGTGTCATCCGTTTCTCCTCGGAACCTCCGCCTGAGTTTTGAGTCCCAAACCCGTGAAACCGGCCACCGATGGTTTTGAGGCCCAAACCACCAAATCGCCCGCGAGTAGCGTACTCCATACGTGTCCCCCCACCACATGACACGTGTCACCGCTGTCCTCGACCGGCCGATCGCCAAGTCCTCCTGAGCCCCTCTTGACTCGCACATCCGCCGTCTTGACTCCGTCAACACGGTCACTCCCATGTACACTTGCGCTTGTAGATGTCCCAGATGTCAGCCACCGGAGCTGGTCACCCAGCCTCCTGGTCCCTCAGTCCAAGCCTCACGTCCATCCTTCACCGCTTCCGGTCCGTAGGCACGGCATGTCTCTACTTGACCTTTACCTCGTCGTCAACCACCGCCTCCTGAGCTCCACACCTACACATCACAAGCCAAGAGACATGTCGCACAACTCAACTCACGCCATGGTTAGTTCACTAAACTCAACCCAAGACGCGAATCATGTTGACAATCACTCATCACAAATTCCGAACCACAAGGGCATATATCAACCTTGTGTTCGCACTTTTCCGCCATGATCAGTATGATGTTCATCAACATATTTGCTGCTAATCATGAGTAGTAGTAAAATCACACACGTGCACATATTTGTCATTCACAAATTTAGTTAATATTTTTCTGTATTAATTTTAACTTGAAATTGTCTAAATTCCTAACACATCCCACAGCCAGTCCCATGAGAACCGCTGCGCACAGCCAACGGCCAACAACGCACACACAGCCACCACCGTTGCAAGCTCCTACCACCTTTGATTGGAGACAATAATTTTTGATAGTCGCTGTTGGATGACTATAGGTGGACCGTTTACATAGCACAGAGAACTCCCAATTTTCGCAGTAGAGATGTACATCTAGAAGAAAGTACATATATATCTGCTCTATATGTGTAATCCATAACACAGGAATAGAGAACATGTTAATTTCACTGTTGTACTATTACCAGCAGAGTGCCTCTTTTTCTCTCTCTACTTTTTCTGCTCATCGGCAGAACTACCTACACAGACTGTCCAGTGGAAATGGAGCTACTTCACCAAACAATAAAAGTAAAAATATAAACTACACTTTGAAATAATTAAGGTCCTTGAAAGTTAGATATATACTCAGTTTAACCAACGGCACTAAAAGCTGGGTAGTGCGGAATATCTCTGATAGCAAATTAGTTTGGTGGTGGAATCTGATTAGGTAAAATAATTGGCACGCGGTAGGGAAGGAAGAGTGATGACACATCTAAATCGATGCTAAAAAGCAAAAGTGTGTATCATATATAATCATTCAGACATATATCTTATCGTAGTTAGCTGTCTCGTAATATGACACAACAAGCAAACCAAATTAATGATCATTTTTCTTTAAATATTTAAACAGAAGCAGTAGAAAAAGGATCTGATACTAACCACCACTTAATTACATGCAGCTCATGAGAGCATATATACTAGTAGGTTCCGGAGAGTACTGAGAACGTACAGCTAATATAATGGAATATCACGACCTTGACCCTCCTTCATGGTCTACTTCTTCCGTCCTGAAATACAAGGGATTTAAGCAAAAGTAAGATGAAAATAAGGAGAATATCAAAAGACTAATATACCCCTAGTTAATTTGTTGTCCTCTAAGTTCTTTTTCAATGACAAAATAATTATTGGTTAAAGGATAAGAAAATAAGAAGGTGAAGCATATAACTAGAATTTTAGTATGACTTGCATTTAGAGAAAAATAAAAAAAACAATATACAACTAGAAATGGATGTACTTTTGTGAATCGGTCCGTTTATTTTGGCCCCGAAAATGGCTATAATCATGCAGAAACCTTGACACCTATATTAGTCCTGATTCCAGTTCAATACTTTTTTGTCCTAGGAAAAGACTTTGAGCAATATTTTAGATATGGAGCCAATTTTTTTTAGAAAGGACGGTGCCCCAGATTTTATTAGATTATAAAAAGGAAAAAGATATGTACAAAAATATTTACAGGTTCACAGCCACCACCCTAAAACTGCCACAACCAGAAATACAACTAGGCCAGCCCTGCAGGAAAGGAGAGATTGCAAAACCAGGAAATATTTAATTGAGATGTTCATTCTGAAAGCATAACATGCCGTGCAAGCAAGCTTAAGAGTTTGATTGCCCGCAAGCAGAAAATTGATGAGAGACTCGATCATTCCCCTGAAAATCGAAAAGAGTAGGTGGAATCTGTGATGTTCTAGTGTGATCTCTTCCCCCACAAAAAATGTTTGAAACGTTGGACCCCTAATTGTTTTCGTGGAAACACAGAAGACGCCCGGCCTTGCAAGTGGGAAATTACTGAAAAAAAGGATAATTCCTGTCGGGAGGCATATATATATTGATACACGAAATTAATTAGCCCATGTGCTAATTAGTTATGCATGGAAGCATCATGTGGACATATATACTAAGTTCTTATTCGGCCCACATCATTATATATATGCTCAGTCGTTTGGGCAGGAGAAAGGTCCTTGCTTCAACAAAGCTAAAAGAAATGGCAGACTAATGTAACTAAGATACGAATTTTGGGAAAACCTAACTATATATCTTTAATTGTATATCCAATACCATCCCAATGAGAAAATCCACACAAATTAGTGACCATGCTTAGTCACGGATATGATGGTGTATATATGGCTTACATTGAGGGCAAACGATCAGCTAGAGCTAATAGCAGCCATGAGAAAGCTCACACTGTCACAGTAGTCATCAGGTCAATTCAGTTATTTCTCGATCGCTAGCTGGATTCATCGATCTGCTAGCTAGCTAGGAGTAAAAGAAACTGCAAAGCTAAGCTTCGTCGCAGTAGAAGCGCATCAGGTGCCTTCCACACACAGGAGACTTGACTCCGTCGATGGGAGTATTTCTTGGGTTGGGTCTCTCCCGCACGCTCCACACGCATGCATGTACCTACCAGTTTTTTCTGCTTGGGTGTGAACTCATCTTCTCTTTTTCTTCTTTCAGGACTCAGGAGTCAGGAGACTTTGACTGAAATTAATAACGTGGACGCAAAAGACTAATAACTCTATGTGTGGAACAAACTAGGTTCTGCAACGAGACCAATATTTGATTGTTTTCTTTTAGATAACCATAATCGCCCTGTTCGCTTGGACTTGTTTGGCTTAAAAGCCGCACTTTTTCAGCCAACGAACAATATTTTTCTCTCACACCAAATCAGCCAACAGTACTTCCAGCCATGCCTTACCAGCCAAACAAGCCCAAACGAACAGACGAGGACGTCCGTCCGAAACCTGACCCGCCCATGCCATCCTGTATGTTCCACATGCATTTCCATTCACTGGTTCGTTCGTGCCTTGGAAAAATATTAGCCACCGATCCTCTATCTCTCTATCGTGCCACCCTATCTCCGCTTTCTCTCTCTCGCCTGCCTCCAGTGCTACTCCCTACCTCCCTCCTTGCCACGTCACGCAGCCGGCGTCGGCGAGCCGCCTCCTACAAGCGTCATCGGCCCGCTGCCTCCATTGAACTTCACATGCTGACGAGCCTCTATTTTCCCAAGCAGCAAGGAGATGTTGTGCTGCGCTAAAAGCGCATGTTGCAAGCATATGTTTTCAAGTGTTTCATAGGTATGTTGCAAGTGCTTCATCATATGGATATTGCAAAAGTAGATTGGGATGTTGCAAGTGTTTCAAATGAATGTTGCAAACATTTGTCCAAAATGTTTTATCTGTTTCAGACGTATGTTGCAAGCGTTTTGATCTGGATGTTGCATATATTTATGTTCCAAATGTTTCATCTGTTTTTGTCTTATTTTGTAGCAAGTGTTTTCATGTTGCAAGTTGTAAGTGTTGTATCTGTATGTTTCATATGTTGCAGTGTCTATGCACGTGTTACAAATGTATGTTCCAAAATTTTCTGCTGTTTTAGACGTATGTTGCAAGTGTTTTGTCTGGATGTTGCATATCTTGGAGTGGCTATACACATATGTTGCAAGCTTATGTTCCAAATGTTTTGCCTATTTCAGATGTATTTTTGCAACAAATGCTTCATGTTGCAAGTGTTTCCAGTAGCAGGCGAGGGAAGCGAGCGCAGGCGGAGGCGGTCCCCACATGCATGTGCAGCAATAGGCGCGTGGGCGTAGTAGCATGTGAGCAGCAGGCAAAGGCGCACAACAGCATGAGAGCAAAAGCACGCGAGCAGCAGGGCGCGCAGCAGCATGCGAGCAGCAGGTGCATGCGAGCTGCAACACGCAGGCATGCATAGCAGCAGCAGGCGAGCGTGCAGCAGTGGGCGCGGGCCGGCTGGCGCAACAGGGTGATTATGGCGCAACAGGGCCGGTAGGCGCGAGCGTCCGGACAGGTGCTAGCGTCCGGATGTCTAGGCGCTAGCCACGCCGTTTAGATAACGAAACAAAGTTCCAACATCTACCATGATCGATATTTGATTTTTTTGGGATCAGAATATGGCGATAGATGATAGATCACAAGTCACTACGCCAGATTTGCACATCACTGCTAGATTTGTGAGAACCGGCAGTGATGTACCTTCACTGCCGGTTATGAGCTTGAAAATGAAAAAAATGATTGGGGCTGGGCTAAAACCGGCAGTGAAGGACCACATCACTGCCGGTTTGTGGCTTGAACCGGTAGTGTTTTGGCGGGCACTCATCACTGCCGGTTTAAGCCAAGAGCCGATAGTGATTGGGCTCTATCACTGTCGGTTCTAGGCAAGAACCGACGGTGATAAGCCTACAACACAAAAAGGCTACAGCCATCCTCTCCTTCCTCCCCTCTTCCATCCCGAGAATAGAGGCGCGCGTTTAGACCCTTCCCTCCATTGTTGCAGCTGCTCTTCACCATGAAGCTAGTGCTTGGATTTTGAAGAATGGCTTGATCTTTTTGCTTTAAGGTTAGTAACAAACATCGACTCCTTTGATTTTATTGCTTAATTAGCTTCGTTTTGATGGTTGCATTGCTTTATTCTCATTCTAGTTCTTTCTCCATTCTAGAGACCACTTTTCCAATTGGACATTTGTGCCAGGCTCAAATTGTGGTGAATCCATCATCCAAAAGGTGGGTGTCTATGAACATATTTAAATTCCTAACTAATTATTCCATGGTGGTCAAGATCATCATTGTTAGTATGTGAAGCTATAATTAGTTCTTAGAAGTAGAGTAGAATAGTTGTTCTTCAATATTGTGGAATAATTATTTTTATTATGATTTTCAATTTACAGGGCCGGCTACCAATTTCAATTTTCTAATAATTAGTGTACAATAATATTTTCTAAAAATCGTACCTTCGAGCTACAATTGTTGTTCATGAAGCTCGATTTCTTATTAATTCTTTGTAATTACTGTCTCAGTATTTTTTTGTGCAGAGATGGATCGAGAGTGGATGCATCTGTCCCGAATGGACAAGCAGTACATGCATGGCATCATTCAGTTTATCACCGATGCCAAAGTCCATGCTGGGAATGGGAACCCTATCTTCTGCCCATGCAAAGATTGCAAGAATCATAGGAACTTTCATCAAATTGAGTCTATACGATCGCACTTGATTACCAGGGGGTTCATGCCAAACTATACGATATGGACTATGCATGGCAAGGTTGGTGTGAATGTTCTGCAGGAAAACGATGATGATGTGGACATGCCTGACGTAGCCATCCACGATGCTGACGAGGAACCCGGTGTCAACGTGGAACCTATGGCCATAGTTAATAATGTGTTTAGGAACATGCTAGTTGACAACACCGAGGATAATGATGGCATTTCTCAGCTGCTACGTAATGTACAGACCGGATGTCTTAGTGAAAGACAGCTGAGAAAGCTAGAGAAAATGAGACAAGATGGCAAAACACCATTTTATATAGGAATTGTCCAATGAGCAAACTGGAAGCCAACATCATGCTGTTAGAGTTCAAATCGACAAACAAATTGAGCGATAAAGGCTTCGATCAGTTGTTAGGTATAATAAGGAAAATGCTTCTAGAAAAAAACGAGTTGCCAGAAAAGACATACTTGGCCAAGCAAATGATCTTGCCCCATCGGCCACGAGGTTGAAAAAATCCACGCGTGTTCCAATGAATTGCATATTGTACCGTGGAGAAAAATACAAAGACTTGGACAAGTGCCCCAAGTGTGAAGCTCCACTGGTACAAGGAAGGGCCGTCAGATGAGGGCACCAAGACCAGAGGAGGTCCCGTAAAGGTCGTTTGGTATTTCCCTATAGCTCCCCTGGGTGCATAGGCTAGTTTGCATGTGCAAAGTCAACCAAGCAGTTGCACTGGACATGGCGAAGAGTGTAAGAAAGATACAATGATAAGGCACCCCGCCGATGGGCATGACTGGAGGACTATTCAATACTATGTTCTATAAGGACATCGGTAGAGAGGTAATGCACCTTTGGTTTGCTTTGAGCATAGATGGGATGAATCCTTTCGACCAGGTTAGAAGCAATCATAGCACCTGGCCAGTGACGCTCTGTATATACAACCTTCCACCTTAGGTCTGTATGAAGCGGTCATACATCTAGATGCCACTACTGATCCAAGGGCCAAGACAGCCTGGGAATGACATCGATGTCTTTCTAGAACCAGTGATCGATGAACTAGTGGAGATGTTTGAAAAGGGTGTGCCGGATGTTTGGGACGAGTACAAAAATAAACATGTCACGATCAAGGGAGTACTTATTGCTACAATCACCGACCTGCCAGGTCGAGGTTCAGTTGTCCGGAGAGAAGACAAAAGGCTATACTAGATGTGTCGAGTGCTTAGACGACACCAATGCGATAAATCTGCCAAATAACTCAAAGATAGTTTATATGGGACACCGTAGGTTCCTACCTAAGGATCACCCTTACTGCAGGAACAGAAAAGATTTCAACGGTGCTATTGAGAAACTGCTTAGCTCCAAAATATCGAGACGGGCCTGTGATACTTCAAGAACTCAACAAACTAGGAGGTTGTCCTTGGGAAGGAGGACAATGCAGTAGTAGCGCCTAATGGGAGCTTTGGAAGAAAAAATCGGTTTTCTAGAAACTACCTTACTGGCCATTTCTGAGTGTACGCTAATGTTTTGATCCCATGCACATCACTAAAAACGTGTGTGCTAACACTCTTAACACCTTGATGGACACCGGGGGGACATCGAAGGATTCACTAGCCACAAGCCTTGGACATGCAAGCACTTGGGAATCAGGAAGAAGCTGCATCCCGTGGAGCTAGAGAATGGCCAATTCAAACTTCTAGTTGCGTCATGGACATTGAAGAAGGAAGAAAAGCATGCGTTTATTTCTTTCTTCAATGAACTCAAAGTCCTGACGGGCTACTAGTGCGAACCCGAAGAGGCTAGTGAACATGAGAGAACTCAAGTTCAACTATGGCCCTATGAAGGCCCATGACTGTCATGTCATTATGACTCAGTTGCTCCCTGTTGCCCTGCGTGGTATCCTCCCCCCAAAGGTCCACACCCCAATCATAAAGCTTTGCTTGTTCTTCAACGCGATCTCAAAAAAGGTCATTGATGTGTCCACGACTAGAGCAGCTGCAGTGGGACATAGCTGAAAACTCTCGTTAGGCTTGAGATGCATTTCTCCGCCGACTTACTTTGATATCTCATTGCATCTGCTCATTCATCTTGTTGACCAAATTAGAGCCCTTAGGCCCTAATATACCTGCATCAGATGTTTCCTTTCGAAAGATTGATGAAAGTTTTTAGGAGGTATGTTAGGAACAGATTCAGGTCAGAAGGGGGCATGGTTGAAGGATGGTCAACGGAGGAGGCCATTGAGTTCTGCACATATTATCTAGGACATCAAAAGGGTCGGAGTTCCAGAATCTATCCATGAGGGAAGACTACGTGGCAAAGGAACGATCGGGGAGAAATCTGTTATAGTAGACGACCCTATTTCTTTCAGACAGGCACAGTTCGCTGTTCTCCTAGCAAGCCGAGGGTGTGATGCCATACATTGATGAGCATAGGCAATCGCTGCAAACTCTGTATCCGAGCAGGTCACAGGCTTGGCTAGATAAAAAGCATAAGGAGGAATTTGTCAGCTGGTTGCGACAGTCGCTTGCTTGGAATAAAGTTGGGTAATCAACTGAATGCCTTAGCCAAGGGGCCTTCGAGTACATATCTTAAGTACCAAGGATATGAGATCAATGGATTCACATTTTACACAAAAAAGCAAGATGGAAAGAGCACATACCAAAATTGTGGTGTTCGTTTTGATGCTCACGACGAGAACGACAACGTGCAGGCGACATACTATGGTTTCATAGAGGAGATATGGGAGCTAGCCTATGGTCCATTGAAGGCAGCTCTTTTTCGCTGCCAGTGGGTCCGGCTTGAGGAAATCAACACTGACAGTGAAGGGTTCACTACTGTTGATCTCACTAAGATCCGCATACAGAGACGACCCCTTCGTCCTTGCAAGAGATGTTATGCAAGTCTTCTATGCAAGGGACAACAAGACAAAAGGAAGGCTAAAAGTAGTTCTCGATGGGAAAAGGAAGATTGTCGGAGTCGATGGAGTGATGGACGAAGAAGACTATAGGGGCTATCAAGGAAATGCATTCCATTCGGGGCGAACGTACCCCTACCTATCCTTCAAGAGGCTGATGAACCTGCTTACGTATGAATTGATCACAATGAGGCCCTCATTGTTGATGCACCTAAAGATAGTTAGATTATTGTTAACTATGTAATCATTATGCAGACGTTGTATCAGTAATTCGCACTGAATATTTAATTTATATTTTGTGTGCATCTCTACAATTTAATTATTGACTATGTAATCAAATATTAAGATGATGTTCACAAACACTACTATTTGATAATTATAGACCATTAATTAATTATCATAGAATTAAATAATCAAGACACAAATTTTTGTGTTATTTTAGAATATAAACTAACTGCATTATTTCTATTAATAAATATATAAAGAAAAGCAAACTAACCGAACTTCCCTATCCTAGCTCATCGGTTAAGGTCACTGCACTCTGTACTCTAAGACCCACGCTCGAATCCTAGGCGGGACCAAACTTTTTTGATTTTGCATTTATTATTTAGTAGTGCATTACGATGGGAATAAAAGAAAAAAATAAAACCATTCTAACCGAACTCCCTATCCTAACTCAGCGGTTAAGGCCACGCACTCTCGACCCCGTGACCCACGCTCGAATCTCAGGCGGGCCAAACTTTTTTATATTTTTTACAAAAAGGCTGCGATGGCAGGCTCCAAACCGACAGTGTTTTTTTATATTTTTTTACTAAAAGATGGTGGCAGGGCCCTTTCACTGCCGGTTTTGGTTTTAAAACTGGCAGTGATAGCTTCTATCACAGTCGGTTGCTCCAACCGACATAGAAGGCCCAATTCATTGTCGGTTTTTAAACTAAAACCGATAGTGATGTGTAGATGCTCCTCACAATGCCAACAGTGCTCCTATGACCACAACAGTTGGAACACAGCTCCCACCTACCCCGATAACTTTAGTTCAGAAATAAAAATGTACCATGACTGCTAGTCCCCTATAAAATGGCCCTCGGCAGGAGCTAGCCTCTCTATGCATGTTGGTTTCAGCTAGGCCTTATCAGCCAGTGATACAATGTTTTTCCTCTCATAGCAAACCACAGATATCGTTATGCATCGTAGTCCACCAAAATGGTGCACACATGACGTACTAGAAGAATGTTACTGAGGTACACAATTTTTTGTAATTTTTTGATGTATTTCATTACTATCTAAATAAATATATCGTTCTTGTTAAAACTTTTCCACTATAGTATCTAAATAAATATATCCTTTACATATGCACCTTCACTATCAGTTCTATTTAGAAACTAGCAGTGATAGCCACCTTCACTGTCGGTTCTATTTAGAAACCGACAGTGATTACCACCTTCACTGTCGGTTCTATTTAAAAACCGACAGTGATGTCCATGCCCCCTATATAAAACAATCTGCTGGCCACATACATCGATCCCTACCCACCCACGAACTCTCTCAGTCTCATTTCTCACTGTTTCACTCTCACTTCTCAAGACATCCACTCTCTCTCTACGTGATTTGGTCATAGCTCCTGCATTTTTCAATGGTATTGATATGTTCTCTTCTCCAATATTATATCTATATTCATTTGATCTATATTTATATTCATGTTTCTTTGCATTCTACATTTATATATATTCTTTTTCCTTGCATTCGATCTATATTTAATTATGTTGCCACATTTTACTTGGAGGAATTTTTTTGTGCATATATTTTATGTTCATATTTTTTTGTATTTTATCGATCAGGTGGTATGAACAACGGACCTCCCCCACCACAAGAACTAGGTTTCCACCCTGGAGATGAGCCATTCGCTCCTAATGTGGTCATTCCACAGTTTCCTGTTCCGCTATTGTATGAAATATTTTCCAACATCTTTTGTTTTTTTGATGCTAACAAATAAGTGTAATTAGTTTAATATAATTGTTGCATGCATATATGTCGCAGACTATATCCCCAATAGATTGGCTGCAAATAGCACTTAGCTGGTTCTTTATCTCGGACATCATCGAGAACACGGCATCTAATGCAAGTGGTCGGCATGTAATTGGGTTCTGTTTAGAGGCACTTCTGTTTAGAGGCACTTCGACGTATTTGTTATGATGTGCCTAATTTCTCGCACTTCAAGGCACTTGCTTTGAATGCTGGTGATATCCCCGTCCCGCAAGCAAGCGAATGGTTTGCAAGCTACAACCATGCGGATGTGGTAAAATGGTCACTTATACCTGAGTCGTGATTATTTATTGTTTATTATTGTAATAACATTCTCTAATTTTTTCTTTTTCTTCGCATACAGATTGCGCTACAGGACCTTACCTATGCTGCATGTGGCTTATGGGCCATTCTAGACAAAGCTACGGAGCAACTCAGGTACGATTGGGACTTCTACAATGAAAACCTCGGCCAGCTCACTATAGAAGGATGTCAGTACTGCATAAGGATTACTAACAGGGGCAGTGGTCGTTCAGTAGGTTACATCTATGGCCGACCATTCTTTCGGTATTGTGAGGCACGAGAGAGTGCACTCATACGGGCATTGGACTTCATCGATACAAGCGGATACATAATCTGTGACATCAACTACCATATATGGCTACAGAGGCATGTTAGTGTGCATGACCCGATCGATCCCAACAGTGATTCTGATAGTAATTAATGTTTATTTAGCTAGGTTTTCAAGGTCGTAGTTTAAGTGGGTTCTAATTTTAATATGTACGACTTTGTGTGTTTAATTATTGTCATGCATATAATTCGTGTAACATTTGTTAGGCAATTAGAAATATACATTCTAGTGCTGTATTGGTCTCAAAATTATTCTCAGGCTTGCACATGCCACGTGTGAAGGAAACACCAAGTTTGGGATTTTTTGAGATGGTTTGCTACTTTCTAAGGTTTAATTGAATTTCCGCACGACGAGACCGTTTAATTATAGGTTTGAACTGAGTCTACCCACGAAAAGATCCAGAATGGTGCCAAATTTTTACATAGGCTCTAATGTGCCCTAGGGATAAGAATTTGGTGAAGGTGGATGAAAAAATCTATTGGGTCCAAGATGAAATTCACCCTCTTTTGTCTCATTTGGCACAGAGAAAAATATAATAAATAAAAAATGATCAGAAAAACCTAAGATCATTGTGTGGGGTCTTAATTTGGGTGTACATGCTTGCCAAAAAAATTTCAAGCCATTTTGACATAGGCGGAGTATACATGCTTCACAGAGGTACATGTGCCCTTTTCATCGAACCATGACTATACATATAGGTTATCAAGATTTCTGTGGTTCATTAGGCATTCCGGTGTCGTATTGGTCTCAAACTTTTTCTTAGGATTGCACTGCCATGTGTGAACGAAACACCAAGTTTGGGATTTTTCAGGAGATGGTTTGCTACTTTCTGAGGTTTAATTGAATTTCTGCGCGACGAGACAGTTTAATTATAGGTTGAACTGAGTCTACCCATGAAAAGATCTTGAATGGTGCCAAACTTTTACACAGGCTCTAATGTGTCCTAGGGATAAGAATTTTGTGGAGGTGAATGAAAAAATCTATTGGGTCCAAGATGAAATTCACCCTCTTTTGTCTCATTCAGCACACAGAAAAATATAATTAATAAAAAAATGATTAGAAAAACCTAAGATCCTGTGTAGGATCTTAATTTGGGTGTACAAGCTTCCCAAAAACATTTCAAGCAATTTCGACATAGGATACATATGCTTCTATTTATTCAGTATATAAAAGAATTTTTTAATATATATAAATATCACTGTCGGTTTCAAAAAACCGGCAGTGATGAGAAGAAACCAACAGTGATGCTTATTATCACTAGTCAGTTTATTTTGAAAAACCTGGCAGTGATATATAAAAAATTAAAAAAATTGTGCCAGCCCTCGGGTTTGAGCTCGGGTCTCGGGCTACAGAGTTCAGACACTTAACCAAAAAAAATTCAAGCCATTTCGATAGAGGAATACATATGCTTAATAAATTATAAAATTAAACTAAAAAAATTGGGCCACCCGGGATTCGAACACGGGTATCGGGGGCTGAGTTGCGGGGTCTTAACCGTTGAGCCAGTAGGAGGTATTCGAAAAGTGTGGAAAAGATAAGTTACTTATGCTGTAACCGCTACACGGCAATCACTGCCAGTTTACAGAATGGCCCAACAGTGATGTAGCCCCATCACTGTCGATCTCTACTTACAATCGACAGTGATGTACCCCCATCACTGCCGGTTTCTAACTAGAACCAACAGTGATGAGGTCTGGTATAAAAGCCCGCTGTGGGTTGAAAATTTTCAACCCTGCGCCAACCGTTCCCAGCCCCACGCTCCTCTTCTTCGACGCCAATGCCCGTGCACCGCCCCAAGCCAGAGCACCCATCCACCGCCCCCGCACCGCCGTTCCCAGCCCTGCGCTCCTCTTTTTGACGCCGAGGCCCGTGCACCACCCCACGCCGGAGCAACTGTCCACCGCCCCCTGCGCTGCCGTTCCTAGCCCTACGCTCCTCTTCTTCGACGCCGATTGCCCGTGCACCGCCCCACGCCGGAGCACTCCCCATTCCGTCCAATGCCAGACGACGGAGCACCGCCGAGGCCTTTAGGAGCGCTGCGCGGACTAGCTGCTTTTCCCACCCCCATGATGAGTGCGTGGCTCACTGCCCGCTAAGTGTTCGATGAAATGCCCCACAGTTGTTGTCTTCCCAATAGCAGCCGATTCCTATTCGATTTAGTTACATGTTGTTACTCCTTAGTTTAGCTATAGGTAGAGTGTCAATTGATGGATTCTTGTCAAATGTGTACATGTATAATCGCTATAGGTAGAGTGTCAATTGATTTTGATGGAATGTATAGCATGCTTAAAAAAGGCATCTATAGATGTTTGTTCTAGAAAAAAAGGTTAAAAACAACTTTTAAAATTGGCTCGGCAAGCAGCAGCAAGTATGATTACTAAACCTCATTGATCTCCGAATAATTAGATAGTCCAATTATTGAGGTTATTTTTTTATCATGTCAAGGATAAAGAACATTAAATAGGTTTAGTTTGGCCATATAACTTGAATAATAACTCTTGTTTAGTGAGTTACCATTACCACTTACCACATGCCTAATTTACTTAAATGTATAGGCAACCATGGTATGGTATGTAGTGCATGTTGGTCACATGCCTAGGATTTATTGAACCTGGGAAGATTGCTATGCTCAAGTCAATTCGCTACCCTAGTAAGTTGCACAAAAAATACAACACAGAAGCCGAAGCTTTGAGGGCCTACTATAGCCATCCGGCCTACCTTACAAACCATGGGCAACCGGCCTACTATGGTCTAATGAATGCAAACCATGGCCATCCGCTGGCACTGGAGATCGAAGAGAATCCACCCATCGGAGATGTGAAGATTAGGAGAATTGCTCCTTGGTCTTGGAAAGATGTCATGCTTTTATTTATGGCTATGGTCATCAGCTTTTCTTATTTGTAAATTGATGTATGATCCGACAAACGGTGACTGGTGTCAATTAGGTCGGTGAGAATGAGCAGCCATGGACCCCAGTCTGGCCTGCTCGATCTGGGTCAAAATGACCAAGATGGCCAGGTAACTTTGGTATCATGTCACTATGTAGCCACACACTGCTAATCAATTGAGAGGGTCATAGCTTACTTGGTGTCTCTAGCAGGACCCTCCGTCGACCGAGGAGCTAGAGGGTTCGGGTAGCAGGAAGGCTAGATCCAAGCGAGGCATGTCAAAGATTCCTGTTGGTAGGAATGCACACTAGCACATTACTGAGTTCGATGAATTTAGGGATCCACTCTCACCGCCTATAGCTTTGACCAAATACAAGACTATCCTCGGGTTACTTGTTAGGGACTTCATCCCGATTAAGTACAGAAAGTGGATTGGGAAAGATGATGACCGGTGGAGGGTTCTCGAAAGCGAGAAGGATTACATATGGGATGTCAAGATCCCAGAGTATTTCACTTTCCCAGCCGAGTATGATAGGGAGTTTGTCAAGAAAAAAAGCAAAAGAAATCATGGGGACATGCTTCAAGAATTTCAAGGGGACATTGTACAAGAATTTTGTCCTCCAAAATAAAGAGCCAGATTTCGATGGTGGATAGTTTAGCAAGCATAAGGACTTCTGGCAGGCTTTCAAGGAATACAGGTTATCCGAGGAGTACTTAGAACTGAGCAGGAAGAATAAGGAGAATTCACAGAAAGCGACGAATCCTTATCATCTCGGCTCTCGTGGCTACGCCAAAAAGATGCCAGAATTTGAAGCAAGCACTTCAAAAGATGGATCACCTTGCTGAGGAAGGCGTTTAGGTTGAGACCGCCGATTGGGAGCCCAGATCAGGTATTATACTATATGGGGAGAAATGTATGGCACGCCGAGGACTGGGAGCTTTAGCTCCTTAAATCAACCCATGAGCGAACTCATCCAGAGGATCTCCCAGGTAACTGAAGAGGTGAGGCAAGGGACTCGCACTTCTAATAGGGAGAAAGACGTGCTCACCCTAAGCACTCAGAACCAAAGAGTACCCTAGTCGCACTTAGAGGAACCGGTGTTGTTCCTTGGAAACTAGCATTCCCCCAAGAATCTAACACATACCTGGAGCCAGCTCAAGGGGTAGAGCAGGAACATGAGGCAGAGTATTTGAGGAGACAAAGAGATAGAAGACTAGAATGGAAGCATGGATTGAGGCGACCGTTGAAGTGTGAGTCGAGCAAATTTTGTTGTCCAAGGGGTCAGTAGTAACACAAAACCCTTACTCCTAGTGCCTTTAGCCCACAGTTTAGGGGTCGCAGCTAGCTGCAGATCGAACCCCGCTCGACGAATAAGAGGACGAATGTGCCTCATCCAGTGGACTGACATCACTAAACTCGTCAATGTTAGGTTGTACATCCGTTAGGAATGGACAAAGGACAAGGTGGCGCTCGGCCAGGCCTAGGCCTGCAGGCAGACGGGATAATTAATGGCCACCCAATTCCACTAGGGGTACGCTCGCGTCACCATTGACAGAATACTTGATAAGAAGTATAAGAAGATACCCATTGAGTACCCCGTAGCGGAAGACAGGCCGAAACTTGGTCAAAACAAGGGCTCTCAAGTGGCCTGGCGCAAGCGCTTCATTAAGCCTGACCATCAATTGTCCACTAATGATGAGGACGACTGTGAGTCTTCACCCACCCACGATGATCACTCACCATCTCCCAACAGAGATCACTCCCCTCCTCATCCGGAGCCATCACCCCCGAGAAGACAGAGGTCTCCTTCTATTCCTCCTCGTCCGACTCCATCTTCATCAGCCCGAGAAAAGAGACTCCTCCTCCTCCTCCTCCTCCTCCTCCATCTCCATCAGCGCCGGGAAAATAGAATTCTAGTCGTCATCCTCCTCCTCCACCTCAGCCCAAAACAAGATCAAGGACATCCTCGTAGTCACAGAAAATGTCCTTGGATTCGGTCGCTAATGCTCCCAAAGTGGACCAACTAGAAAAGAAAAAGGTCGTTCAGTGGCAGCGTTACCACCTTGATGAAAGAAAAATTTACAGCACACATCTCGAAGGAAGATTGTGTTAGTTTCTTCAATCTATGTGCCTCACTGCCTCCGTTTTTGTTGAAGTCCGAATTCAAAAGGCAAACAAAGAATAAATACGCTACAACAAGAGACGAAGAAATACACAATAAACATTTAAGGAACATTATGAAGTTAGTCAAAGACAACCCTGATTTAACCATGGAAGAGGCCGCTGAACATCTATTATGATGTACAAGGGACAGGAACACCGGCAATGAAGTATGAAAGGGGCAATCTTTTGGTTCCCGATCATGAGTATAAAAATCTGACAACATATATGCGCTAGTTACATGAATATTACATGGGTCAAGCAACAGAGACGGAGGACTTTGGTTTTGAGGTTATTATCCGTTCGCCACATGTTTTCCAATATCTTAAAGAAGAGAAGTTCGATGTCGAGTGGGAGTGCTTGTTCCAGCTATACCAGAAACGCTCTCTCGATGTTCAAATGTTGACGCTTGTGGACTATGTAAGTACCCTACACGCACGATATTACAATTAACTACTCTCTCGAGACACAAATTGTTAACTTTTGAGCACTTCCCATGATTTTATGTAGGTGTATAGCAAAATTTTGCATTCTAAAAAGCAAATGGGATTACATAGGATTCTTGGATCCCATGCGAGTCAATGAGAGGACATGTCTAGGCCTCTATGGATGTGACAGTGGAAGACCTGAAACAGAGATTGATTGCTGCTTTTGATGAATTCACGATGAAGAAGAAAACCTACATACTTCTAGCCAACAACTGCGAGTATGTGTTCTCGACTTTTAATTTTATGCTTCTTTTTTCGATTAAGATTATTCGATAATTAGGATTATGTGATTACAGCAACCATTTCGTCTTCATTTGTGTTAATCATTGCTAAAAGTCTACTCGAGGTGTGGGACTCGAATAAAAAATCATTTCATCATCTCGATGCACTGGTGGACAGTGCTGAATTAGTAAGCGATCCTAATAACTATTATTTTCTAATCACACATACCGGCTTTCTAATGTTTCTCCTTTTAATGTTGCTCAGTGTCCGAAGAAGACATCGGTGGGACGCCGGTCCCATTCAAGGTTGTTGAAATGGAGGGGAAGTATCATATCACAGCCAGGCGGGAAACAATGAAGTGCAGGATTTTATGTAATGTGGGCAATGCTTCACTATATCGGTGGGAAATCGGAAGAAGCCAATAAGTTGGTGTGTATAATCCCCATTTCATTTATGTCTGTTAATAATTCAACAAAATGATTTACTGTTCCTCTTTGGATATCATCTTTTTTGAACGACAGCGCAAGAAATATAAGCACTGAAAGGCTGCTAGACACGGAGATCGTCGCACGACAATCGGAGCTGACAAAATTCATCTTAGCCGAGGTATTGAAAAAAGATGGAGTATTTTCCATTGCACAATCCAGTGAAGTACAAGAACCAGTATGGCCCAGAGCGGCTCGCCAGATTATTGTAAGAAGTCTGAGAAGCATGTGTGAAGTCTAAGAACATTTCTTTTTTATTTTGAGGGATCGAGATAGTGGATAAGAACATTTGAATTGTAATCATAACATTTGTAATGTTTAATATTGATGGACCTGTCATCTACGTAGCGTATATAAAGCGAAATCCGATTCCACGAAAAAATATAAATTAAAATAAATTATAAAACAATAAAATACGAACAGGGCCATCACCGCCGGTTAGCAACAAACCGGCAGTGTTGTCGTAACCATCACTGTCGGTTAGAAGCAAACCAACAGTGTTGTCTTGCTCAACACTGCCGGCTTGAACTATGAACCGACGCTGATAGTTACAAGAACACTGCCAGTTTGATCCATGAACCGACACTGATATTTACTACAACACTGCCAGTTTTGATCCATGAACCGATAGTGTAGGCTTGCTCAACACTGCTGGCTTGAGCCAAGAACCAACACTCTTAAAGCAACCGTCACTATCGGTTGGCACTACAAACTGGCAGTGTTGTTCAACTGGACACTGCCGGGCGGAGCCAGGAACCGACACTGTTTCCTGTAGATCAGTGTCAGTTTTTAAGGACCGGCAGTGATGTCAACCCCCCATCACTACCGATATGCCACTGTCGGTTCAAAATCCGGCAGTGAAGTGAGTTTTTGAACTGGCAGTGATGTCCAGATCTATGGTAATGAGTAGTAATAAAAACTGTCACGAATAGCTTCGGTAACTGACAACTCCAGATCTAAATGAGAATATGAAGTGACCGATGCAACCCAAGTTTTGGCATAGTAGTATGCATCCCTATTAGCCGTTTGGGAACGTTTGGAAAATGGAAATAAAAGGATGAAACTGGAAAGACCAGATAAAAAATACATGACATTAGGCAATATAGCTCAGTACACACAAACATGAGGACATTATAACATTAAGTCTTTAGAAACCTCACTTCCTAATTTCTTATGGTGTAGAGGTCTGGCTTATGGGGCGAAATTAGTAGCATGGAACGAGTTGCTCCCACACATTGCTAGCACTATACTGAATTAGGAGCAAGACACGTACACTACACCATGACACATTATCTAGGGCAGATTTGGCATCACCGAAGATCGTATCAGAGACATACTATGGCCCTGTTTGGTTGGGCTTTTGGCTTTGGCTTTTGGCCCCAAAAGCCAAAAGCCCAACCAAAGGGGCTGCTTTTGGAGGGTGCTTTTTCAGAAGCAGCTGCTTTTCCGTAGTTCATTTTTGAAAGCTGGGTTGACCCTGCTTTTGGCTTTTGGCTTTCTGCTTTTCGAAATTGGTGGAATAAAAAGCTCTTCCATAGTTGTTTCAAGAGAGATAAAGATAAAAGGTATATTTTATACTTGTTTAACCAAACAGCTTTCAGCTTTTCTACAGCTCACAGCCCACAGCAGCTTTTCCACAGCTCACAGCTCACAGCAGCTTTTTCCCACAGCCACAGCTCAACCAAACAGGGCCTATATATCATATGGCAAAAACAATTACCAACACACCTTTTGCAAACCCACTGTTGTCGGTGCAATAAACTTTACTGGACCAATCTTTGGCGACCAGCATGAGGTTTACTGACAAAATATGCTTGAGGTTTACCGAACATAATCCATTCTAATTTTCCTATTATTAACAAAAAAAGCATGTGAGCCCTATATTCATCCCCACTCTCAACAGCAAAACTCACTACACAATGACGCCTAAGGGTCCAAATGAACCGGTTTCACAAAGTTTTGCCAAGAGAATTGGCCTTGCCCTGTGAATGGTGTGAACTGCAACTCTTACCAATTGAAAGGACCATGAGCATCTGAATACTGGGATACCACTCAAGAGGGGGAGATAATGGATTGGGTCTTCTAAAACTTATTGGGCTCAACTTAATCTATAAAAGAAAACATAAACTAACTAGCGTGATGTGCACATTAGTTTTTTTTTAGTGTGCTCTACCTACCCAGCCTCCAAAAAGTTTTGCGACCTAGGGCCAATCCAATCAACTAGATTATACTAATCTGGAAAAGATAAATGCCACATCAATTATGAACAATATGGAAGCTTAAATATGGTACGTAAAGAGCAACTCAAGAGAGGACAAACTCGTGGATATGAGAAGATTTTGTTGGAACCGGTGGTGACCACTGAGTTCACGATCTTGGAGCTGGCTTACAGCCTGCCCGGCTCGTTACCACGAGCCTGCGCTCCCACAGGTCCCTAGGTCCACCGGAGCTACAACATATAAGGCCTTGGGCCTACTCAACCCAAAAGACTAGCCTTATAGGTGAGGGTTCTCCCACCTTATATGGTGTGCTCCCCCACCATCGCTACACGATGTGAGACTAAACCCCAACAATCTCACCCTTAGTCACACATCGGGGTGCCTCCGCCATATGTGACGCTCGAGATTTTTTTTATCGGGTTTAGCTTTTTTTTACCATGGGCTCTGATACCAATTGTTGGAACCGGTGGTGACCACCGAGTTCACGATCTTGGAGCTGGCCCGGCTCGTTACCACGAGCCTACGCTCCCACAGGTCACAGGTCCACCGGAGCTACAACATGTAAGGCTTTTGGGCCTTACTCAACCCAAAAGACTAGCCTAATAGGTGGGGGCTTCTTCCGCCTTATATGTTGTGCTCCCCCACCATCGCTACACGATGTGGGACTAAACCCCAACAATCTCCCCCTAGTCACACATCGGGGTGCCCCCGCCATATGTGTGACGCTCGAGATTTTTTATTGGGTTTAACTTTTCTGACCATGGGCTCATAATACCAATTGTTGGAACCGGTGGTGACCACCGAGTTCACGATCTTGGAGCTGGCTTATAGCCGACCCGGCTCGTTACCACGAGTCTGCGCTCCCACTAGGTCCCAGGTCCACCGGAGCCACAACATATAAGGCGGGAGAACCCTCACCTATCAGGCGTCTTTTGGGTTGAGTAAGCCCAAGGCCTTATATGTTGTAGCTCCGGTGGACCTGGGACCTGTGGGAGCACTAGGCTTCGTGGTAACGAGCCAGGCCGGCTGTAAGCCTAGCTCCAAGATCGTGAACTCGGTGGTCACCACCGGTTCCAAGATCGTGAACTCGGTGGTCACCACTGGTTCCAACAGATTTTTCCAATGTTATTGGTTTCCAAACCACAAGCCCCTAGTCCATATTGGTGCTCCATCAAGGTACGCTCCTGATCACCAAGCCTTCCCACGATCATGGTGTTGAGGTTTCCACTGAGGCTTGTAACAAAAGGCAAGTGCCACATTGAGGCTCACCACCGCCGCTCGACTCTTTTGGTTTCATTGGTGTTGTCCACTACTGGTACTTCTCTACCAACAAAGTTGTCTTCCTCCCAGCTCCCCCAGCATAGTAAGCATATGAAGCTTGGAGGGTAAATGTATCTGGAAGGT
This sequence comes from Miscanthus floridulus, assembly GCF_019320115.1. Lineage (NCBI taxonomy): Eukaryota > Viridiplantae > Streptophyta > Magnoliopsida > Poales > Poaceae > Miscanthus > Miscanthus floridulus. Next base: position 25,505,805 of record NC_089595.1, read on the forward strand.
CACCAAGACCACAAGTACTCTAGCTAGTACGATTACGAGGGCACACCAAATCAATCACTCAAACTTTCAAGCTACAATCCTATCTCTCACAAGGATGAATGTACTAAGTCCTATTCTATGCCTTGCATGTGATCAATATGCAGTTGAGAAGATGGATGGAGTGCAGAATCACTTGCTCTAACTTCTAGCCACCTTGGGGCACTACAAAAACATCAAGCAAGATCATGGAAATGTATGTGTATAGTCCACCACCCTGGTTAGCGCTATTACAAACTCACATCAACCTTTTATTCTCACTAGATGATCCCATGCTACCCCTTTTTTCATTGTCGGACCACCCGGCTTTGTGACCTATGAAGTAGCCATTGTCGACATCTATCTGCTACACTATCTGGGGTGCTTCCTTGACCATCGGATTGTACTTTGTGTAGTAATCCATAGTGCTTGAGCACACATGCAGTGCCACTTGACGACTTGGAGATTGTATGGCAAAGTCATCTTATCACCTGTCGAACCATGGTGGTACTATTTACACATAGTACCACCATCTTTGTTGATAGTTTGGCCATGTTATGTTTGTGCAATGCTTGATGCATGGTATCGTTAGACCATCCAATATGCACAAGTCCATGGTGCAAAGTATTCATAACACCACAAAGTTGTGCCGCCCAGCACCACATCGACATCGTATGGTGCTAACTCGCTACACCCTGGATCAACTTCAGGTTTCATCAATGGAGGGTAGCACACTACGCCAGATTTGCACATCACATGTGGGTTTTATGTAATGTGGGCAATGCTTCGCTACATCGGCGGGAAATCGGAAGAAGCCGATAAGTTGGTGTGTATAATCCCAATTTCATTTATGTCTATTAATAATTCAACAAAATGATTTACTGTTCCTCTTTGGATATCATATTTTTTGAACGACAGCGCAAGAAATTTAAGCACGAAAGGCTGCTTAGAGATGGAGATCGTCGCACTACAATCGGAGCTGTCAAAATTCATCTTAGCCGAGGTATTGGAAAAAGATGGACTATTTTCCATTGCACAATCCGTGAAGTACAAGGACCAGTATGGCCCAGAGCGGCTCGCCAGATTATTGTAAGAAGTCAGAGAACATTTCTTTTTTGTTTTGAGGGATCGAGATCTAGATATAACATTTGAACTGTAACCTGTAACATTTGTAATGTTTAATATTTATGGACCTTGTCGTCTACTTAGCGTATATAAAGCGAAACCCGATCCCACTGAAAAAATATAAATTAAAATAAATTATAAAACAATAAAATGCGAATGGGCCATCACCGTCGGTTAGTAACAAACCGGCAGTGTTGTCGTAACCATCACTGCCGGTTAGAGCCATGACCCAACAGTGTTGGACTGCTCAACACTACCGGCTTGAGCCATGAACCGACAGTGTTCTCTTGCTCGACACTGCCGGTTTGAGCCATGAACCAACAGTGGTGGACTGCTCAACACTGCCGGCTTGAGCCATGAACCTGACTGTGTTCTCTTGCTCCGCACTGCCGGTTTGAGCCATGAACCGACAGTGTTGTCTTGATCAACACTGCCTACTTCAGCCATCAACCGACAGTGTTGGTTTGCTCAACACTGCCGGCTTGGGTCAAGAACCGACAGTGTTATCTTGATCAACACTACCGGCTTGAGCCATAATCCTGACAGTGTTGGCTTGATCTACACTGCCGGTTTGGGCAAGAACCGACACTCTTGAAGCAAACGTCACTGTCGGTGGGGACTACAAACCGGCAGTGTTATTCAACTAGACACTATCGGGTGGAGCCACGAACCGACACTATTGTCTGTAGATCAGTGTCGGTTTTTAAGAACCAACAGTGATGCCAACCCCACATCACTGCCGGTATGCCACTGTCGGTTCAAAATCCGGCAGTGAAGGGGGTTTTTGAACCGGCAGTGATGTCCAGATCTGGGGTAGTGGCACCTCTATTCCCATCTAGGATAGTGGAGGATTCAACTATATAAACTCATACAGACTTGTTACTTGTTCCTATGACTAGTCTATGTGATGTTTGCTTTTTTTGTAATTGAGATGTTCCTATGACTAGTCTATGTGATGTTTGCTTTTTTTGTAATTGAGATGTGACGTAATCCTTGTAAGCTATCACCTTAGCGAAGTTGTTGTGAACATGGCGGTTAGAATTCCTTTGTCGACCTGTCGTTATAGTGCAACTCAAGTGATGGGGCACGTTGTTGATATGAAAGTGATGTGTCATGCCAAACAGCGAGCACATCATGTGTAGCCCACAACAGTTTGTCTCTGGTGCACGGTGGTAGGGGTAAGCATCACGCTTTCACAATGACTGACGGCTAGCTCCTAAGCAAGATAGATAGTAAATGATGGCGCTTCCATGGCGAACAACAAGTTTCTGAGCTAACTAGCAAAGGTTGTCGAAGCTGATCTCACCAGGGAGGGATTCCGTCAAGGCATGTGTGTTTGTGGTTGCCCTAGGTCAGTCGGCAAGCCTAGGGAATCAACTTTGATTGTTAGACCAGGAGATGAACAGCATGTTAGGGTTAAAACAGTAGTGTGTGGAACAATGAAGCCGGGAGTTGAAGAGTTCGCCCTTAGTAGTAAAGTAAATTGATCGTGTCGTCTTCAATTTAAGAACCAATCAATATTCCCATATAATACATCAAATTTCTAGCTAGATGCTTTTAGGACAAATTTGAGCAGGTCACTGCATCCCTTGGAGCCCATGATGTAAAATATCAACATCACGGTCACACGCCTCATACCAGCACCAGAGAGTTAAAAGAACAAATATCAGTTTTGAAGGAAGCCCTCGTGGGAGGTAATAAGCGTTGTTCACAGTCACGGCCCCTAGCTAGGCCGGGATAATGATAGAGTGACTCAGTTTCCTTTACATGATGCCAACAACGGACCCGAGTCTTAAATGACACTAAAATTTACAAGTGGGGGGAGGAGAATGCATGTAAATGTACTTTCGCAGATGCAGCATATATACCCTGTGACAGCAATAGGGCACTTGAGCTACTCACTGTGTGTCATTATCAGCAGTGTATCTTTTTCCCATCCTATCTGCTCAGCGAAACTGCCATCACTGACGGCATAATACAGTACTCCCTGCTGTCCCTGGAATAAATAGATTCCTAAAGTTGTCTTAAGTTAAACTTTTTAAACTTTGACTGGATTTCTTAAACAAAACGTTAAGACTTATGATATCAAATTAGTAGCATTAGACTTACTATAGAATATATTTTCATAAGATGTGCCCATTTTAAAACAAAGATGTTATTACTTTATCTATAAAGTTAGTCAATCTTAAAAAAGTTTGACTGGCACTGGATTCTAGAAATTAATTTATTTGGGGATGGAGGGAGTACATATATATATACGGCTGCAAGCAAAATACATTGATTATTTACTTGCAACAGCGCTCACCCCCTTCAAATATGTCAAACAAAGTTAATTATTTTAATAATCAGAATCTTTTGGTGGTTAGCATTACAATATAAAATGAGTTAAAATTCCTGCACTACTTCTCATTTTGTATTAGTGAGTATTCTATTAGCTGGGTTGTTCTGGGTTTTAAAATTTTATTTCAAATCTGAACTGAACCGTAAGGATTTATTGCAAATTTTCCCTATAAAAAAAACGCTCTACATTCAAAGCAATATGACTGCATGTGCTTTATCTGATTTGTAACTCAAACGGGGAAAAAATGCATGGTGCAACACATTTGCGAAAATTTGTTTCTTCTATAGTAACACAGTCCGTGTGATTGAATGAGTGCGAGAAATTTCTAGCCATCCGACATTCATATAAATATAACATACTAAGCACCTTGCTAAGATTAGAAAGTGCACCAACTAAGATATTTTGGATTGTCCAGGTCATCATCATGTGAGAGATGAGGGCCTACAACATTATCAATCAGCAAAGACAAATTACTAGCTTCATTATCAGTGGTCCATATCTAAAGTAAAAGAGCAAGAGGAATTTGTTCCAAGTCTCATTCTTTCTTTGGGAAACAGGCCGACATTTACCTCCCAGCAGTTAGAAACAAACAAAAAAATAACTAAACTAAAGTTGGTACAATAATAAATTGATGTTCGTTGGTCAAGCTAATTTCAGGCCATTCAAAATTTAAAATATTAAATTACCCATAGAGGAAGGGTCTTCGAGAAATAACTAGAAATTGAAATATAACCTCTTGAACCATGATAGATAAAGATAATTATATGAGGAACAACTAATACAAATATCATACATTAAAGCAAGCACCTCGCATGGTACATATATGCATCAGCATGCATAACTAAGTAGTCTTATAGAGGACATCTCAGGTGTTAATTCTTCCATGATAAGCATACAAAGCTGTACTCTGATCGAGAATAGATATATAGAACTTTGACTATGAGCACCTGTGTAGGGCTTCTAGACTTGTCATCTCTTCTCAAACTATGTAAACCATGTGCCGCCCTGTGGGATCTCCCTGGTAAATTGCTTCTTCTTTGTTGCGATATAGTCATTTATTATCTCTCGCTCCGACAGCGCCCTCTGGAACACCTTCTGGCCGGAGACAGAAACCCCAGCACCCAGTGGCGGCCGTGCCAGCACCGTCACCACCCTCGGGTTGGTGAACACCCAAGGTCTGGTGATTAGATCGTAGTCATAGACAGACTCAATCTTCTTCACCCTCTCCACACTCACGTCGCCCTCGGCCACTAAAGTGTTCTTAGCGCGAGACATGGTGTGTGTGTGTGTGTGTGTTTGTGTTTGCTGGTTTGTTGCAAGCTAAGGGAGGAAAAATGAAGCTACCAGGACACGTTGTTTGAGCTTGTGTGCCTTCCAATGGCGCTGGTGATAGCCTCCATTTATAGGCCTCAGGCTGTAGTGTTCTATTGGCTGTGATAGCAGAGTGAGAGAAGTAAAGGTGGCAGCAGTGCTATTTCTCAATATCTGATGTGTCTTTGTTGTTTATTTCATGCCGTAGGTGTATGGTAGCTTGGTATCATATATTGGCATTCTATGGATATGGATCCTCCAACAAGTCTGAACACATCTCATGCAGCATCCTGAATTTTCATCACACACTTGAAAAAGCTTAAAAGCTTGACCAGGCATGTCCACACAGTGAGGCAGTGGCAGCAAATGCAAAAGCTTAATGGAGGGGAAGAGTTCAACAGAGAATAACCTGATCCTTTTAGCTATTTGTCTCTGAACCGCCAAAGGACCATGATCTGATAGTTAGTAGTGTGCTAAACCTTACTTTTCCATCTGCTCACAGGGACAGGTGAGTTATACATGTCAGGCTTAATGAAGAAATTTCTACATACAAATAAAAGCATATGTAGCCGCAGATTCATTCTGTTTCATATATGTTTTAGGTTAACAACTTATTCATCTTTGTTGTCTTTCATATATACCCATTTCATGAACCACGAGCATTATTCCTGAAGAAAATTCAAGCTTGGTGCCAAGAGTCCCTCTCTCTTTCCCCTAGAAATTGGTCATGCCATATTAAGTAATCTGCTGCTACCCTTGTGTGAACGCACGGCAGGGATAGGCGGCGCCGAAAAGGGCTCCATGCTGTTGCACTATAGCAGCTGCAGGGGCAGGCACCGAATGACTCTCCTACCGCACTGTAGCCATAGCAGGGGCAGGCACCAAACTCAGCCCTGCTGTCACATCTCGTCACTATAGCAGCATGGGAGCCTGACATGTCTGTGTACTAGGATTAGATGGATAGAGTTATATATATAGTTTGCACTGCAACTCAGTAAAGAGAGCGAGTTCAGTTTTGTCATCTCCTCTGCAGAAGCTCCGGCCAACGATGGTGCTTGTGTTGTGTGAGTGTGTGCTCTGTTCTCCCTCCCTTCTTCTACCTCTAACCATACTGTGTGGTCAGCAACGATAGTGCGTGGTCAACAATAGTGGTGAGTGGTCGACTCACCCGTGCCGGAGATCTCAGGGGCTAACAAGTGGTATCAGAGCCGTACAAGCGCCGTCGCCGGACTAACCGTTGGCAATGACGAATGGTTTAGAGATGGGCGACAACAGCGGTGCTGCTGTGGCTGCCCAGTCACAACAGGAGGTCGTTGTGCGCACAGTGCAGGAGGTTAGCGGCACCAGTTGTCCGACGCTGACTCGCACCAACTATGGGGAGTGATCGGTGACCATGAAGGTCAAGCTCAGAGCCCAACGGCTCTAGAATGTTGTTGACAAGGGCACCGACAATGAAAAAGATGATATATTAGCATTGAAGGCTATCCTCGTTGCTGTGCCATCAGAGTATAGGGAGCCATTGGGGGCGAAGAGCTCTGCTAAGGAGGCTTGGGAGGCCATTGCGGCTATGCACGTTGGTTCCAACCGAGCAAAGAAGGCGACGGCCTAGCTGCTGAAGCAGGAGTATGCCAACCTCAAGTTCAAGGATGGTGAATCAATGAAGGACTTCTCCCTCCGCCTGCAGACGCTCATCAGCAAGCTGAGGAGCCACGATGTCACCATCGACGAAGAAGAGGTGGTCTCCAAGTACCTCCACTCCGTGCCGGCAAAGTACATCCAGACTGCTCTCTCCATAGAGACGATGCTGGACTTGTCCACCCTCACCAGTGAGGATGTGACAGGCCGTCTATGGGTGGTGGACGAGCACATGGAGCAGGCCACAACAACAAAGGACAATGGCAAGCTGCTGCTAACAGATTAGGAGTGGGCTGCCCAGAGGAACTCTAGGGAAGCCTCCTCTAAGCAATAGGGCACTTGAGCTACTCACTGTGTGTCATTATCAGCAGTGTATCTTTTTCCCTTCCTATCTGCTCAGCGAAACTGCCATCACTGACGGCATAATACAGTACTCCTTCTGTCCCGAATAAATAGATTCCTAAAGTTGTCTTAAGTTAAACTTTTTAAACTTTGACCGGATTTCTTAAACAAAACGTTAAGACTTATGATATCAAATTAGTAGCATTAGACTTACTATAGAATATATTTTCATAAGATGTGCCCATTTTAAAACAAAGATGTTATTACTTTTATCTATAAAGTTAGTCAAACTTAAAAAAGTTTGACTGGCACGGATTCTAGAAATTAATTTATTTGGGGATGGAGGGAGTACATATATATACGGCTGCAAGCAAAATACATTGATTATTTACTTGCAACAGCGCTCACCCCCTTCAAATATGTCAAACAAAGTTAATTATTTTAATAATCAGAATCTTTTGGTGGTTAGCATTACAATATAAAATGAGTTAAAATTCCTGCACTACTTCTCATTTTGTATTAGTGAGTATTCTATTAGCTGGGTTGTTCTGGGTTTTAAAATTTTATTTCAAATCTGAACTGAACCGTAAGGATTTATTGCAAATTTTCCCTATAAAAAAAACGCTCTACATTCAAAGCAATATGACTGCATGTGCTTTATCTGATTTGTAACTCAAACGGGGAAAAAATGCATGGTGCAACACATTTGCGAAAATTTGTTTCTTCTATAGTAACACAGTCCGTGTGATTGAATGAGTGCGAGAAATTTCTAGCCATCCGACATTCATATAAATATAACATACTAAGCACCTTGCTAAGATTAGAAAGTGCACCAACTAAGATATTTTGGATTGTCCAGGTCATCATCATGTGAGAGATGAGGGCCTACAACATTATCAATCAGCAAAGACAAATTGCTAGCTTCATTATCAGTGGTCCATATCTAAAGTGAAAAGAGCAAGAGGAATTTGTTCCAAGTCTCATTCTTTCTTTGGGAAACAGGCCGACATTTACCTCCCAGCAGTTAGAAACAAACAAAAAATAACTAAACTAAAGTTGGTACAATAATAAATTGATGTTCGTTGGTCAAGCTAATTTCAGGCCATTCAAAATTTAAAATATTAAATTACCCATAGAGGAAGGGTCTTCGAGAAATAACTAGAAATTGAAATATAACCTCTTGAACCATGATAGATAAAGATAATTATATGAGGAACAACTAATACAAATATCATACATTAAAGCAAGCACCTCGCATGGTACATATATGCATCAGCATGCATAAGTAAGTAGTCTTATAGAGGACATCTCAGGTGTTAATTCTTCCATGATAAGCATACAAAGCTGTACTCTGATCAGAATAGATGTATAGAACTTTGACTATGAGCACCTGTGTAGGGCTTCTAGACTTGTCATCTCTTCTCAAACTATGTAAACCATGTGCCGCCCTGTGGGATCTCCCCGGTAAATTGCTTCTTCTTTGTTGCGATATAGTCATTTATTATCTCTCGCTCCGACAGCGCCCTCTGGAACACCTTCTGGCCGGAGACAGAAACCCCAGCACCCAGTGGCGGCCGTGCCAGCACCGTCACCACCCTCGGGTTGGTGAACACCCAAGGTCTGGTGATTAGATCGTAGTCATAGACAGACTCAATCTTCTTCACCCTCTCCACACTCACGTCGCCCTCGGCCACTAAAGTGTTCTTAGCGCGAGACATGGTGTGTGTGTGTGTGTGTTTCTGTTTGCTGGTTTGTTGCAAGCTAAGGGAGGAAAAATGAAGCTACCAGGACACGTTGTTTGAGCTTGTGTGCCTTCCAATGGCGCTGGTGATAGCCTCCATTTATAGGCCTCAGGCGGTAGTGTTCTATTGGCTGTGATAGCAGAGTGAGAGAAGTAAAGGTGGCAGCAGTGCTATTTCTCAATATCTGATGTGTCTTTGTTGTTTATTTCATGCCGTAGGTGTATGGTAGCTTGGTATCATATATTGGCATTCTATGGATATGGATCCTCCAACAAGTCTGAACACATCTCATGCAGCATCCTGAATTTTCATCACACACTTGAAAAAGCTTAAAAGCTTGACCAGGCATGTCCACACAGTGAGGCAGTGGCAGCAAATGCAAAAGCTTAATGGAGGGGAAGAGTTCAACAGAGAATAACCTGATCCTTTTAGCTATTTGTCTCTGAACCGCCAAAGGACCATGATCTGATAGTTAGTAGTGTGCTAAACCTTACTTTTCCATCTGCTCACAGGGACAGGTGAGTTATACATGTCAGGCTTAATGAAGAAATTTCTACATACAAATAAAAGCATATGTAGCCGCAGATTCATTCTGTTTCATATATGTTTTAGGTTAACAACTTATTCATCTTTGTTGTCTTTCATATATACCCATTTCATGAACCACGAGCATTATTCCTGAAGAAAATTCAAGCTTGGTGCCAAGAGTCCCTCTCTCTTTCCCCTTGAAATTGGTCATGCCATATTAAGTAATCTGCTGCTACCCTTGTGTGAACGCACGGCAGGGATAGGCGGCGCCGAAAAGGGCTCCATGCTGTTGCACTATAGCAGCTGCAGGGGCAGGCACCGAATGACTCTCCTACCGCACTGTAGCCATAGCAGGGGCAGACACCAAACTCAGCCCTGCTGTCATATCTCGTCACTATAGCATGGGAGCCTGACATGTCTGTGTACTAGGATTAGATGGGTATAGAGTTATATATATAGTTTGCACTGCAACTCAGTAAAGAGAGCGAGTTCAGTTTTGTCATCTCCTCTCGCAGAAGCTCCGGCCAACGATGGTGCTTGTGTTGTGTGAGTGTGTGCTCTGTTCTCCCTCCCTTCTTCTACCTCTAACCATAGTGTGTGGTCAGCAACGACAGTGCGTGGTCAACAATAGTGGTGAGTGGTCGACTCACCCGTGCCGGAGATCTCAGGGGCTAACAAGTGGTATCAGAGCCGTACAAGCGCCGTCGCCGGACTAACCTGTTGGCAATGACGAATGGTTTGGAGATGGCGACAACAGCGGTGCTGCTGTGGCTGCCCAGCCACAACAGGAGGTCGTTGTGCGCACAGTGCAGGAGGTTAGCGGCACCAGTTGTCCGACGTTGACTCGCACCAACTATGGAGAGTGATCGGTGACCATGAAGGTCAAGCTCAGAGCCCAACGGCTCTAGAATGTTGTTGACAAGGGCACCGACAACGAAGAAGATGATATATTAGCATTGGAGGCTATCCTCGTTGCTGTGCCATCAGAGTATAGGGAGCCGTTGGGGGCGAAGAGCTCTGCTAAGGAGGCTTGGGAGGCCATTGCGGCTATGCACGTCGGTTTCAACCGAGCAAAGAAGGTGACGGCCTAGCTGCTGAAGCAGGAGTATGCCAACCTCAAGTTCAAGGATGGTGAATCAATGAAGGACTTCTCCCTCCGCCTGCAGACGCTCATTAGCAAGCTGAGGAGCCACGATGTCACCATCGACGAAGAAGAGGCGGTCTCCAAGTACCTCCACTCTGTGCCGGCAAAGTACATCTAGACTGCTCTCTCCATAGAGACAATCCTGGACTTGTCCACCCTCACCAGTGAGGATGTGACAGGCCGTCTATGGGTGGTGGACGAGCACATGGAGCAGGCCACAACAACAAAGGACAATGGCAAGCTGCTGCTAATAGATTAGGAGTGGGCTGCCCGGAGGAACTCTAGGGAAGCCTCCTCTAGCTGTGGTGGCGATGGCAAGTGCCGTGACAAGTCTTCTCCAGAGAAGAAGAAGGTCTACCCCAACGCCTATCGACGCTGTGGGAAGACGGTCCATTGGGCAAAGGAGTGCCCAAATTGCAAGCAGGAGAAGAAGGCTAAGGCTCATCTGGCGCATGCTGATGATGATGATGAGGCCACTCTCCTGATGGCGACATTCTGTGCACTGCACGATGTTGAGGCCGTGAAGAAGGGAGAGGTGATGGTGGTGAAAGGGCCTGGGAAGGCTCTGAAAGCTGTCTACCTCGATGAACCGCGCGCCCAAGTCCACCTCGGACGTGTGGGCGGTGAGCAGGAGCAGCGTGTGGTACCTGGACTTCGGCGCCATCAACCACATGACTGGCTCTAAGGAAGCCTTCTCTGAGCTCGACGATGACGTGACCGGCACGGTGAAGTTAGATGAAGGCTCAAGGGTGGCGATCTGAGGGCGTGACACCATCATCTTCAGGTGCCAGAACAGCGAGTACCATGCGCTAATGGATGTATATTATATCCCGCAGCTGCGTTCAAGCATCATCAGCATTGGCTAGCTGGATGAGCGCGGGAGCGAGGTATTGATCAAGGACAGCGTCCTCATGATCAGGGACCGGCGAGCAGCGTCTTCTTGCGAAGGTGAAGAGGTCCAAGAACCAGCTATACCTGCTCGACTTGAAGGTGGAGCAGCCAGTGTGCCTGGCAGCACGGCACACCGAGGAGCCATGGTTGTGGCATGCCCGGTTCGGCCATCTCAACTTCGACGCGATCGGTCGGCTAGAGAAGATGGTCCGAGGGCTCCCCCACATCAAGCACGGAGGCAAGCTATGTTACAGCTATTGGCCGGGAAGCAGAGGAGGCTGCTGTTCCCAAAGGCGGCCAAGTATCGGCGGTGGATGCTCTCGAGCTCATCCACAACGATATTTGTGGGCCAATCATGCCAGCCACAAATGGTGGTCGGTCGTACTTCCTCCTACTCTTGGATGATTGTAGTCGCTATATGTGGCTGCAAGTCCTGATGAGCAAGGACGAGGCAGCGGACGCGGTCAAGAAGTTCAAGGCATGCATGGAGGCAAAAAGCGGCAAGAAGCTGTGCATGCTGAGGACTAATCGCGGCGGTGAATTCACTTCGGTGGAGTTCACTGTGTACTGCGCGGATCAGGGTGTGTGCGACACCACACCGCGCCATACTCGCCACAGCAGAATGGAGTGGTGGAGCGGCAGAACCAGACAATGGTCAGCATGGCTCAATCCATGATGAAGGCCAAGGGCATGCCGGCAAGGTTCTGGTTGAGGCAGTGACCACGACGGTGTTCATCCTCAACCGTGCGCCCACCAAAGCTCTGAAGGGCAAGACGTCGCTCAAAGCTTGGTATGGGCGCAAGCCGAGCGTGTCCTTCCTCTGGACATTCGGCTGCATCGGCCATGTCAAAAAGATGAAGCTGGTCCTCACCAAGCTAGAGGACAGGAGCATACCAATGGTGCTCTTGGGCTACACAGAAGGTACCAAGGCGTACTGGCTCTACGACCCATGCGAAGGCAAGGTGGTTGTCTTGTGCGATGTCATGTTTGACGAGAAGTGTGCCTAGGACTAGGATAGTCTAGGCATAGGGGAAGCTGGCGGCTTCACCAACACCTTCATTGTCGAGCACTTAGTCATCCATGATGGTGGAGACGCTAGAGAGGAGGTGCCGACCACTCTAGCAACAGAGCTAAGCACTCCTGGGGTGGTGCCGAGCACTCCATGAGTGACACCAAGAGGTCCTGCAGTGGTGTCAACCACTCCAGGACGGGTGCTGAACACTCCCGTAGCAGAGCCGAGAAGTCTTGTAGTGGTGCCAACCACTCCAAGACTGGGGCTAAGCACTCCTACAGTGGTGCCGAACACTCCAAGAGTGGTGATGAGCGGTCTAGGAGTAGTGCCGAGCACTACAGCCAGGGTGCCGAGCACTCCAGGTGTCATGCAGACCACTCTAGCAGAACAGGGAACTCCATCGACACCGATCGAGTTCGCCTCGCCTCCAAGCGACATCACTGAGTTCATGGATGCCTTCCACGACGGTGAGGAGGTGCGGTTCCACAGGCTGGATGATATCATCAGTGGCACAGGGCCCTTAGGCCTGGTGGGTCAGCTGCTCAATGACCCAGAGCTGCTTCTCGTCAGTACAGAGGAACCACCCACATTCGCGCTGCCCGAGCACGATAGAAACTAGCGATGGGCGATGCTGGAGGAGATGAAGGCGATCGAGGGAAACGAGACTTGGGAGCTCATTGATCCACCTCTAGGATGTCATCCGATTGGCCTAAAGTGGGTGTACAAGGTCAATCGGGACGAGCACAGTGCCATTATCAAGCACAAGGCGTGCCTCATTGTCCGAGGCTTTGTCTAGCGTGAGGGCATCGACTTCGAGGAAGTCTTTGCGCTGGTAGCGCGCATGGAGTCTGTCCGACTGCTTCTAGCTTTGGCAACAGCAAAGGACTGGCGCATCCATCACCTAGACGTAAAATCGGCCTTCCTCAACAGCGAGCTGGCGGAGACGGTCTTCATCAGGCAACCTCCGGGTTTCGCCGTCAAGGGAGCGGAGCACAGGGTGCTCAGACTACGCAAGGTGCTCTACGGGTTGCGGCAGGCCCCAGAAGCGTGGAACGCCAAGCTTGACGCCACGCTGGGCAAGCTTGGGGTTCACGAGGTGCGCAACCGAGCACGTGCTCTACATGCGGCAATGGGAGGAGGAGGAGCTCGTCGTCGGCGTGTATGTGGACGACTTGATTGTCACCGGCGCGTGTGCAGAGGACATCGATGGCTTCAAGCGTGAGATGATGGCTTGTTTTCAAATTAGGGATCTCGGCACGCTCTCCTACTACCTCGGCATCAAGGTAAGATAGGGGAAGGACGCGCTCACGCTCGGTCAGAGCGCGTACACCTCGAAGCTATTGGAGCGGAGCGGCATGGCTAAGTGCAAGCCGTGCGTGACTTCGATGGAGGAGCGGCTAAAGTTGACGAAGGCCAGTACTGCGGCGAAGGTAGATGCAACACTCTGCTAGAGCATCGATGGCGGTCTACGCTACCTAGTCCACACAAGGCCGGACATTGCGTTCGTCGTAGGCTATATCAGCCGCTTCATGGAGGATCCCCGAGAGGATCACTGGGCTACGGTGAAGCGGCTGCTTCTCTACGTCAAGGGGGCGGTGGATCAAGGGATCGTCTTCACCAAGACCGGTGGGAGTAGGCTATAGCTCACTGTGTTCAGCGATGCAGACATGGCGGGGGACATCGACGGACGACGGAGCACCTCTGGCGTGCTCATTTTCCTCGGGTCGGCCCCAATCTCATGGTTGTTGCTGAAACAGAAGGTGGTGGCGTTGTCCACGTACGAGGCAGAGTACGTGGCGGCGGCCACAGCGGCGTGCCAAGCAATGTGGCTACGCCGGCTGCTGGACGAGCTGACTGGAGTGGAAGCTCACCCACCAACACTGATGGTGACAACCAGCCCGCCAACACCCTCGTGAAGAAACCGGTTCTCCACGACCGGAGCAAGCACATCGATGTCAAGTTTCACTTCCTCGGGGACTGTATTGATGGAGGGCAGATCGTCATCAAGTTCATCGAAACTAGTCGGCAACTCGCGGACGTCCTCACCAAACCGCTCGGCCATCTTCGGCTCACAGAGCTGAAGAAGATGATCGACATGGAGGGGGTTCAAGGGTTAGCAGCAGGATTAGGGAAAGAATTATTAAGTAATCTGTTGCTTCCCTTGTGTGAGCGCACGGCGGGGATAGGCGGCGCCGAAAAGGGCTCCCTGCTATTGCACTGTAGCAGCTGCAGGGATAGGCACCGAATGGCTCTCCTGCCGCACTGTAGCCACAGCAGGGGCAGGCATATCTAGTCACAATAGCAGCATGGGAGCCTGACATGTATGTGTACTATGATTAGATGGGTAGAGTTGTATATATAGTTTGTCACTGTAACTTAGTAAAGAGAGCGAGTTCAGTTTTGCCATCTCCTCTGCAGAAGCTCTGGGCAACGCTGGTGCTTGTGTTGTGTGAGTGTGTGCTCTGTTCTCCCTCCCTTCTTCTACCTCTAACTATAGTGTGTGGTCGGCAACGACAGTGCGTGGTCAGCAATAGTGGTGAGTGGTCGACTCACCCGTGCCAGAGATCTCAGGGGCTAACATGCCATGAGGGAATAAATACAACACATCACCAACATACTCAATATCTGCAAGAGAACTCTTGGCATTAATTGGCAGAAGAAGGGAATCCACTCAAAGTGCAAAGATCGCGAGCTTAGTGGAGAGCTGGCTAACTTTATTTATTTGCTAGTAGTAGGTAGATTAATTAATCAGGAAACCTTCCGTTTCGAACATGACTAACTAACGAATTGCATGCCTATAGAGTCTCAGATTCTTGTTAGTGGAGTTATATGCGTCTAGATATTTGCCAGGTGTACATGCTAATACCAGCTGTGCCATAACACTTTTGTCATTACCAGCTCACTAAAATCAAAGAACACTTTGCACCGTACCATCACATTGATGTAATCAACACATCATGTTTCGAAACTTATATATCTTCATACTATGTCATTCTTTAGTCTGTTCCTTTTTCTGGACATGAGCAAAGCATGTGCTACACATCAGCTCCTACTACTATTGACTGCAAACATTTTTTAATCTGTACCATCCTACATTCCATATAAAGCCTAACTCGAAGCATTAGCAACTGAGGAGATATTTTAGAAAGGCCCAGAAGAGGTATTTTAGAAGGTACCAGAGGAGAACATGAAGAGATTGTGAAGATAAGGGTCAATCGATGAGCTAGTGACACGAAGGTGCCTTGAAATTCCACAAGGGTTGCGTGGAATTATCCTCGGATTCCTTCGTAGAATTTGCTCGAAAGTGCTTGATGCCCGCATTGGAAAGAAGTTCCTTGCAAGTGGAGAAACCGACCCAGCATGATATTGGTATGATCAAAGCAGGTAGGTTTCTCTGCACAACCACCTGAAATTAAGGCCTGGTTGTGCACTCTGAACTTAACTCTATCTTTCAGGCCCAGTTTTATTAACTTTTAGAAAAATAGACAAGTATTCTGGCACCGAATTACATCATGTTTGTCAAGGAAAACATGTTTAGTATGCATGCCTTGCGACGAACTACTACTAGTGTAAGATTATGTTGTATATGCTTGCAAAAAACATGCTATTGATCACAAAAGCTCAAACATCAGGAGTGACGTCATCCTTACATGAGTCTTGCTAGCTCTCGGCTCAGTAAGAAGGAATTTTTTTTTTCTAAAAAAAATGGAGGGCTAAACCTGCTCATCTAACAAGTTCAGCGCCTATACAGCTCCATGTTGCTATATGCCTATATTGCTAACTCAGCGCAAAGGTATCATCATTTGTTTTGAGCATCAGGTATGTTCTGGACTCTAGAATAATGCAAGATCTTTACTCACATCAGTCTAGCCTGCCTCTCCCAAATTAAGGGAAACACAAACACTACACAATACATAGAGGATAGCCTAGGTAGTAGCCATTTTGTAGGAAAGGATATGCCCTTTTTGTATGCAGATATGTTAGTGGCACATTAAAAAAGAGCTCTTATATAATCTTCGACAGATTGGCTTTAGGTAATATATCCCCTTGGTGGTTGAATTCCGTGGTGCAAGAATGCTTATAGCTATCCATGGTTGATTCTTCCAAGGCGCAAGAATACTTCTAGCTGTTCATTGTTGATTCTTCCTAGGGAACTACTAGTATACTAGCGGTTGTTGGATGGCCTGCAGATCTGTTGGCCCGAGATCTTCCGCACAGGTGAGCTGACTGCTCACCGGCGTTCTCGCACACACACTACGGCTGGAGGAAGAAGAGGGAGGGAGAACAGAGCGCGCACACACAGCACAAGCACCAGCGTTGGCTGGAGCTCTGCAGAGGAGATGGCAAAACTGAACTCTCTCACTTCACTGAGTTGCAGTGGAAAGCTATATATACAACTCTACTCATCTAATCCTAGTACACAGACATGCCAGGCTGCCATGCTCGTACAGTGACTAGATATGACAGCAGGGCTGACTTTGGCGCCCGCCCCTGCTGTGGCTACAGTGCGGCAGGGGAACCATTCGGCGCCTGCCCCAGCCGCGCATACAGAGGGAGAACAACAGATTACTTTACAATTGTTCCCCTAATCCTACTGCTAACCCAAGAACCTCCACCATGCCAATCATCTTCTTCAGCTCCGTGAACCGAAGACGGCCGAGCGGCTTGATGAGGACGTCCACGAGATGCCGACCAGTTTCGATGAACTCGATGACGATCTGCCCTCCATAGACACAGTCCCAAAGGAAATGAAACTTAACGTCGATGTGCTTGCTCCGGTTGTGGAGAACCGGATTCTTCGTGAGGGCTATGGCAGGCTAGTTGTCCACCATCAGTGCTAGTGGGGGAGCTTCCACACCGGTCAGCTCGCCCCAGCAGCTAGCGTAGCCAAACAACTTGGCATGTCGCTATGGCCGTCACCACGTACTCTGCCCCGCACGTGGACAGAGCCACCACCTTCTACTTTTGCGACAGCCATGAGATTGGAGCTGACCCGAGGAAGACGAGCACGCCAGAGGTGCTCCGCCATCTGTCGATGTCCCCTGCCATGTCTGCATCGCTGAACACAGTGAGCTGCAGACCACTTTTGCCGGTCTTGGGGAAGACGATCACCTGATCCACCATCCCCTTGACGTAGCGTAGCAGCCACTTCACCGCGGCCCAGTGATCCTCTCGGGAATCATCCATAAAGCGGCTAACGTAGCCCACGGCGAAAGCAATGTCTGGCCTCATGTGGACTAGGTAGCACAGACCGCCGACGATGCTCCGGTAGAGTGTTGCATCTACCTTTGCCACGGTACTGACCTTCGTTAGCTTTAGCTGCTCCTCCATCGGAGTCACGCACGGCTCGCCGCTCCAATAGCTTCGAGGTGTACGCGCTCTGACCGAGCATGAGCACCTCCTTCCCCTATCTCACCTCGATGCTGAGGTAGTAGGAGAGCACGCCGAGATCGCACATTCGAAAACGAGTCGGTATCTCATGCTTGAAGCTGTCGATGTCCTCCGCACGCGCACCAGTGATGATCAAATTGTCCACATATATGCTGATGATGAGCTCCTCCATCTCGCATCATCGCTTGTAGAGCGCGTGCTCAGTTGCTCACTGCATGAACCCAAGCTTGCCCAGCGTGGCGTCAAGCTTGGGTTCCATGCTCACAGGGCCTGCCCAGCCCGTAGAGCGCCTTGCGCAATCGGAGCACCCTGTGCACCGCTCCCTTGATGGCAAAACCCGAAGGTTGCCTAACGAAGACCGTCTCCGCCAGCTCATCGTTGAGGAAGGCCAATTTTATGTCCAGGTGATGGACGTGCTAGTTCTTTCACTGCTGCCAAAGCCAGTAGCAGTCGGATAGACTCCATGCGCGCTACCGATGCAAAGACTTCCTTGGAGTCGATGCCCTCGCGCTGGACAAAGCTTCGGCCGACGAGGCACGCCTTGTGCTTGACAATGGTGCCACGCTCATCCTGCTTGACCTTGTACACCCACTTTAGGCCGATCGGATGGCATCCTAGAGGTGGATCGACGAGCTCCCAAGTCTCGTTTTCCTTGATCGCCTTCATCTCCTCCAGCATCGCCCATCACCAATTTGCATCATGCTCGGCCAGCACAAACGTGGGTGGTTCCTCTACACTGACAAGAAGCAGCTTTGGGTCATTGAGCAGCCGACCCACCAGGCTTGAGGACCCTGTGCCACCGACGATGTCATCCAGCTTGCGGAACCGCACCTCCTCACCATTGTGGAAGGCATCCATAAACTTGGTGATGTCGCTTGGAGGTGAGGCAAACTCGATCAGCGTCGATGGAGTCCCCTGTTCTACCGGAGTGGTTGGCACAGCACCTGGAGTGCTTGGCACCCCGGCTACAGTGCTTGGCACTACTCCTGGACCGCTCATCACCACTCCTAGAGTGGTTGGCACCACTGCAGGAGTGCTTGGCACCAGTCTTGGAGTGGTCGGCACCACTACAAGACCTCTTGGCTCTGCTACAGGAGCGTTCGGCACCCATCCTAGAGCAGTCGACACCACTACAGGACCACTCGGCACCACTCCTGGAGTACTCGGCACCCCTCCCGGAGTGCTTGGCTCTGTTGCTGGAGTGGTCGACACCTCCTCTCTAGCGTCTCCACAATCGTGGATGACCAAGTGCTCGACGATGAAGGTGCTAGTGAAGCTCCTAGCTTTCACCATGCCCTGACTATCCTAGTCCTAGGCCGCCTTCTTGTCAAACACGACGTCACACGAGACAACCACCTTGACTCCATGTGGGTCATAGAGCCGATATGCCTTGGTACCTTCCTTGTAGCCCAGGAGCACCATCGGTGTGCTCCTGTCCTCCGGCTTGGTGAGGACCGGCTTTGTCTTCCTGACATGGCCGATGCAGCGAATGTCTGAAGGAAGGACATGCTCGGTTTGTGCCCATACCAAGCTTCGAATGGCATCACGCCCTTCAGGGCCTTTGTGGGTGTGCGGTTGAGGATGAACAACGCCGTGGTCACCGCCTCACCCCAGAACCTTTTCAGCATGCTCTTGGCCTTCATCATGGATCGAGCCATGCCGACCACCGCCTGGTTTCGCCGCTCCACCATGCCATTCTGCTATGGTGAGTACAGTGCGGTGTGGTGTCGCACCACACCCTGATCCACGCAGTATGTAGCAAACTCCACTGAAGTGAATTCACCACCGCGATCTGTCCACAGCATGTGCAGCTTGTTGCTGCTCTCCGCCTCTGCGCGTGCCTTGAACTTCTTGATTGCTTCCACCGCCTTGTCCTTGCTCATCAGGAGTTGCAGCCACATATAGCGATTGCAATCATCCACGAGCAGGAGGAAGTACCACCGACCACCATTTGTGGCTAGCATGATTGGCCCGCAAAGATCACCGTGGACGAGCTCGATAATGCCCACCACTCGATACTTGGCCGCCTTTAGGAATGGTGGCCTCCTCTACTTCTCAGTCAGGCAGCTGTCACACAGCTCGCTTGCGTGATTGATGTGGGCTAGCCCTCGGACCATCTTCTCCAACCAACCGAGCACGTTGAAGCTGAGATGGTAAAACCGGGCATGCCACAGCCATGGCTCCTCGGTGTGCTATGCTGCCAGGCACACCGGCTGTTCCACCTTCAAGTCAAGCAGGTACAACTGGTTCTAGGACCTCTTCACCTTGGAAAGAAGCCATTGCTCCCAGTCCCTGATCCTGAGGAGACCATTCTTGATTAGTACCTCGCTGCCATGCTCATCTAGCTGGGCAATGTTGATGATGCTTGAACACAGCTGTGGGATGTAATATACATCCATCAGTGGTCGATGCTCACCGTTCTGACACCTAAAGATGATGGTGTCGTGCCCTTGGATTGCCACCCTTGAGCTGTCACCGAACTTCACCGTGCCGGTCACGTTGCCGTCGAGCTTAGAGAAGGCTTCCTTGGAGCCCATCATGTGGTTGCTGGCACTGGAGTCCAGGTACCACCGCTGCTCCTGCTCGCGCCCACATGTCCAAGGTGGACTTGGGCGCATGGTTCGTCAAGGTTGACAGCATTCAGAGCCTTTCCATGCCCTTCCATCGCCATCACCTCTCCCTTTTCCTTGGCCTCAATGTCATGCAGTGCATAGAATGTCGCCATCAGGAGAGTGGCCTCATCAGCCTGCGATAAATGAGCCTTAGCCTTCTTCTCTTGCTTGTGATTTGGGCACTCTTTTGCCCAATGGCCCATCTTCCTACAGCGCCGATAGGTGTTGGGGTCGACCTTCTTCTTCTTCAAAAAAAAAACTTTACCGCGGCGCTTGCCATCGCATCCGCGGTTAGAGGAGGCTTCCCCGGACTTCTCCTTCATCCGGGTAGCCCACTCCTCCTCTGTCAGCAGCAGCTTGCCATTGTCCGTTGTTGCAGTGGCCTACTCCATGTGGTCATCCGCCATCCGCCATCCGCAGACAGCCTATCACATCCTCAATGGTGAGGGTGGACAAGTCCAGCATCGTCTTTATGGAGAGAGTGATCTGGATGTAGTTCACCGTCACGGAGTGGAGGTACTTGAAGACTGCCTCTTCTTCATCGATGGTGACACCGTGGCTCCTCAGCTTGCTGATGAGCAACTTCAAGCGGAGGGAGAAGTCCTCCACCGACTCACCATCCTTGAACTTGAGGTTGGCGTACTCCTGCTTTAGCAGCTGGGCTGTCGCCTTCTTTGCGCGGTCGGAGCCGACGTGCATCGCTGCAATGTCCTCCCACGCCTCCTTAGCAGAGTTCTTTGCCCCCAACGGCTCCATGTACTCCACTAGCACAGCATCGAGGATAGCCTCGAATGCTGACATGTCGTCTTCTTCATTGTCGGTGCCCTTCTCAATGGCATTCTAGAGTCGTCGGGCTCTGAGCCTGACCTTCATGGTCACCGCCCATTCGCCATAGTTGGTGTGAGTCAACATCGGCCAACTAGTGCCGCTGACCTCCCGCACTGTGCGCACGACGACCTCTTGTCGTGGCTGAGCAGCCACGAAGCACCCCTGCTGTCGCCCATCTTCAAACCATCCATCATCGCCAGCGGTTAGTCCAGCGACAACGCTTGTATGGCTCTGACACTTGTTGGTCCGAGATCTCCCGCACGGGTGAGGCGACCGCTCACTGGCGTTCTTGCACACACACTACGGCTGGAGGAAAAAGAGGGAGGGAGAACAAAGCGCGCACACATACAGCACAAGCACCAACATTGGCCAGAGCTCTACAGAGGAGATGGCAAAACTAAAGTCTCTCACTTCACTGAGTTGCAGTGGGAAGCTATATATACAACTCTACCCATTTAATCCTACTACACAGACACACCATGCTGCTACAGTGACTAGATGTGACAGCAGGGCTGACTTTGGTGCCCGCCCTTCTGTGGCTACAGTACGTCAGGGGAGCCTTTCAGCACCTACCCCTGTCGCGGCTATAGTGCAGCAGCAGGGGAGCCCTTTTGGCGCCTGCCCCCGCCGCGCGTATAGAGGGAGAGCAGCAGATTACTTTACAAGATCTTGACTTTGCATGATTTATCGCTAAAGCTCTTTAAATTTCTTATATAGAAAAGGAAGATTCTAAAAGTGAATCTACTCATGTATTACAAGTATATTTCAACTAATAATTTTTTAGAACTTTTCAATCTGCTATGCTATTACACTCACACATGTAACTATTGTCTGAATTCTCTATTTTGCTAAGCTTGCTTGTGGCTGCACATGCTATAGAAGAACAGAGTAAGGGTGAAGAATATATTCTACTAGTTATTTGTCTAGTGCTTATTCACTGAATTGAGAGAGAAAACAATTGCAGTGATCGAACACGATAAGTGAGCGAGCAAAAGAGTTGCACAAGTTTATTTATACAACAAGAAGCTCACCGATGGACTGCTTATAGACACACACACACACTCAGTACGTAACACGTATGTATGGTTGGCGTGCCTGGTTATGCCACTATTTTCTTGACGACACACACACACATATATAGCCATCCGTGTTAGTATTACCTGCTTTTCCTGACAGAACTGAGCATTACATGTATGACAGGGGCGGTCACTGATTAGCTATGCGCAATAGGCACCGAGACAAAGCTGTCGGGCATTTCATCCACATCCCTGACACGGACAACACTGACGGTCAGGCTCCTGGTCACCTTAGCTGTCGCCGTTTGTGATGGCTTGGTGGCGAGGTTGTTCGCCTCGATCCTCTCCACCTTCTTCACCCTCACCACGCTCTCGATCGGCAGCTCGTTGCTCGCTGGTTACCCTAGGGTTGCCGTGGAACATTTTCGATATGTTTTCTTTCTCTGGATGTATGTATGGTAGTGTGATTGATCGACTTCGCTAATCGATGCTGATTTCTAGCTAGATTGCTTTGTTTTCTCTCTGAGCTTTGGTGTGGTCTCCATTTATAGGCTGCTGCTAGCTAGCAAGAGGTGTGTTCTTGTGGGACTCTGCAGATGCTGATGCGCAGTGATCGAGAACAATCAGTCGCAGAGCTGCAGTGCTCTGATCAGCTAGCTATTGGAATTGCAACTTTTTTTGATGCACAAGCTAGCTTTGTATGATGCTGTCCAAGATATGTTCGGTAGCTACTGTGCAGATGTGTGTGATACTAATTTCTCAGCATCTTGTGTAGAACCTCACACACATCACACATGCATAAGGAAATATCATTACCGAATTTGCATCGGGTACTCAAAAGGTTAAGAAAAGCGCGCGCGAATCTTAATCAAACGCAGCCACCCAAACAGTGCACGTAGCCTGGAATATAATCTGTTGTACTATTGACGACGATTGTAGCAAGGCATGTTTTTAACTTGGCAGTATATACGGACTCTATGACTAACAAAGCACTAGTAGATATGTAGTCCAAGTCACGGGTTCGATAAAATATGAACAAATTTCTCCACCGTATATTTCTGACTTACACGATAGGACTCACAACTCTTGAATTTGGTTGGCCTAGCGAACACGCCAGGTACTCCTGAATTCAGTGAGTTTGAGAGGTTGTTCGTTGAGGTACTCTAGAAATTCATGTAGATTATAAAGAATATAATCCACAAGAATTATAATACGCACGACAGCAGCGGTTAGAGAGATGATATATACTTCCTCTGTTCCAATTTTCAAATTACAAATCTCCAAATTACAAGTAGTAGTTCTGGCTTTTCTAGCTACATAGCTTTGGGCTATGTACATAGAAAAGCCATAACGACTTACAATTTGGAGTGGGGGTACTATTTATGATGGGATCTTTGTCCTAACATAATCTGGCATGCCTGTCGAGAATCAAAGAAAAAAGGTGAAGGATACAAAAATTCAGACACTGGAGATCTAGTTAGATTAAGTGGAAACCCAAGGCACAGAATCCTGATCTTCTTAATTATGCTTTCTGAATCAGGCTTCATCAGCTGTGCATCCCGTGTCAAAAAAAATCAAAACCTTCAGCAAACTTTTCGGTGATTTTATTACATATTGTTAGATAATCTGCAAATTAAAGTAGCCGATCGAATTGTTTAGTCATGCGTGCAGCGCGTGTGCTCACCACCATGGACCTCAACAAGAACTCAGATAAAGCAAGAGCTAGCGTCTTGCACGCTCCATGCTAAATAAGGAACCAGAACACTAAGTGTCGTGTTCATAAACCCGGGGTCCCTTATGGACCTGCTTCTCAGCAAAAGCTTGGCCCAGCAGACGACATTGTGAACGACGCACAAACTCCTGGGCCGGCCCAAAAACCTAATGAACAGGCCAGAAGGGCGATCTAGTCTCCGACCGGAAGGCCTGGCCAAGGAGAAAACGTACTCGCTTTTCGACTCCGGCCCGCCTCTCCGACCGGAAGGCCTGTCCAAGGGAGAACCACGCTCGTTTTCTGACTCCGGCCCGCCTCTCCAACCGGAAGGCCCGGCCAAGGAGGAAGCATGCTCGCTTTTGACTCCGGCCCGCCTCTCCGATCAGAAGGCCCGGCCAAGGAGGAACCGCGCTCGCTTCTGACTCCGACCCGCCTCTCCAACTAGAAGGCCTGGCCAAAAGAGGACCGGCGCTCGCCTCCGACTCTGGCCCGCTTCTCCGACCAGAAGGCCTGGCTGAGAAGGGACGACGCTCACCTCCAACTCCGACTCGCATCTCCGACCAGGAGTACATAGAACCTCTACTTACAGCTCTTTTTCAACCGGGAGGCCGGAGCCGACTGGGAAACGACTGACCGGGGACGCCCGCTTGGTGAAGACCCAGGAAAAGGATAGAGCAAGTAAGGCAAGACGCTCCAGTCAACCACAATATCAAGGGCCGTACCATACACACCTGCAGGACAGTACTGTCAGGTCGTGTCAGGAGGATGCACTGCAACCTTCCAGACATGTCAGAACTTGAACAATATTGTGGGCGCCGATATTTATCCTACAGTATGGTAGGCGCTGACATCTGCCATACCAGAAGAAGACGGTGGAACCAACCACATGCATCCAAACACCAACAGTGTTATGGGCGCCGACAAACCGCCTTGTACTCGACAGCGTGGGTAACAAGACTAGCTAGCACACACACACTCTTTCTCTCACACTCTCTCTTGTAAGGCCAGCCCCTTCATCTATAAAAGGCGATGCGCTCTCTCCAAAAGAGGGACGATTCGACCACTAGGATCGATTCATGAACGATTCGAACAACCTACAACTCAATCGATTCCAACAGAGCACACGCTCAAATACTTAGTGCACGTAGGAGCTCCCGTCTCTCTCGGCCCTTCGGTCTAGAGTCCGACCGGTCCTCTTGCACCCCCCCATCTTACTCCCTCTCGTTTGTAACCCCACAGCAAACCTCGAGCACCTGGGCTCAGGAATAAAGTCACCGACCGACTCAAACTAGACGTATGGCACATTGCCTGAACCAGTATAGACCCTGTGTCACTGAGTGCTAGGCCACATCCGATCACAACGTACGACAAAACTACAAATATTTACGTGTTGGTCACTTTCTGCACCGACAGTTGGCGCCGTCCGTGGGGAAGACGTCGTACGTTCATGACTTTGGTCATCGGATGGCCCATCTTTCCAGCGTCTTCGGCATGGCGGGCTCAAGCAATACGACTCGCTTCGGCTCGTTGGAGTTTCCCGCACTCCCGCCTGTTGGGATGTGGGTTCTTCCCATCTTTGAGTCTTCCCAGGCCTTCCTCTTTGGAAGCCTGGACTTCATCACCGATCGGCTCATTGTGCTTCGCCTTTGCGAGAAGGCGCTTGTTTCGGTACCCGTCGAAGGGGCGCCCTCCATCGGCTCCAGGCCATCCGGCGACCTCAACGACGAGGCGCCTATGCTTTGCTCCGAGCCTATGCTAGGCTCAAAACCCATTATGAGTAATGTACATACTGTTATTTACTCGCTATTTACTATTTTCCGCCGATTCTCTGGAGGGACCCCGTTGCCCCTGCCGTGACCACGATACGACCGGTTCCCTATGGCCTCGCGTCCCCCGCAGACATGTACGCCCGGGGGCTCCGAAGGATGCTGGTGCCGCCCCCTCTCACATCCAAATTCGTGGGGATGGTGAGCTACACTCCCACCTCTTTTCATGACCTCATGGATGACGATGTTGAGAGCAACGGCTCCAGCATCGGCGACATCGTGACACCTAGCCACCCTCTGTCCTAGGAGTGCGCTATGGCGGACGTCCCGGGATAGCCGCCGGTGGTAGTGGAGTCTCTACAGACCCACACACCCCCGGATCCTTACGCGGAGGCCCTCACATGCGCCCGGGAGCACGGCGAGGAGCTACGACAAAGGCGGTAGAACCAGCCACCACCTTCGTAGGCGCTCTCAGCGCAGCACGTTGCCCCCCACACGCATAACCCAGCGAGCAGCGCCTGGGGTCATGCCCGCTAGGTCCAGCGCAACATCATCGATGGGGGGAACGATCCCCACAGTTTGCTTGGGCTGGCCAGAACATCACCGCGGTGGCGATACTTCTGCGCGGCCTTCTTGAGCCTGTTGACCCGCAGGAGCAGGCGGTCCACCGAAACCTTCGAGCGCTGGTGGAGACCACCGCCGTTCAATAGGAGGAGAGCTCCGCGTCGCGCCACTGACTCATGGCCTCTTTCCCCCCAGGGGAGTGGGGACACAATAGACGAACCGCTCCATACGCTCACCTCTATAGTCGCCAAGCGTAGAGCAGGAGGATGCAGCTGCACGACGACATGACCCCGCGTCCGCTCCACATCGATCACCTGTGCGCGAATGCCTCGGGCCGAAACTGAGACACTCGCAGCGTCGTCAGCAACCGGCGTCACGCCCGACATGATGATGACGTCCGTCGGGTGGTGGTGAGAGCAGGCGACATGGGCCCCGGCCGGACCATCGAGGGGAGAGGTGAAACGCACCCTAGGCACGGTCACCGACCCAATGACCAGAGTCCCTGCCCTAGATGGCCCAGGACCATGGGCCTTTGGCCGACGCATCCAGAGAGCGCCGTTCCCATAGCGCTTTCCGACCGTCCTACCAACATCGCCAAGTATACCAGGGAGACGAATCCCAGTATATGGCTCGAAGACTTTTGGCTCGCCTATCGAGCCGGAGGAGTGGATGATGACCACTTCATCATTAAGTACCTCCCCATTTGCGTGGGGGAACATGTTCGAGCGTGGCTCAAATTCCTCCCGCACGATAGCATCCGCGACTGGGCAGACCTCAAGAGGGTCTTCGTCGGGAACTTCCAGGGAATGTATGTCCGCCCTGGGAACTCCTGGGACCTCAAGAGCTGCCAACAGGAGCCCAACAAGTCCGTACGGGATTACATCTGCTGGTTCTCAAAGCGGTGCAACTCCCTTCTTGATGCTGTTGATGCAGACGTCATCAAGCGCATTCCTCTCTGGGACAACCTTGCGAGTCCCTGATCCACAAGCTTGGCTGCCTGAAGCCCCGTACCACCCACGACCTGCTCGACGTCGCCACAAACCATGCCTCCGACAAGGAGATGGTCGGAGCGGCCTTCAACGAAGGCCGAGACAAAGGCAAGGCCAAGCATGAGGACCAAGACGAGTGTCCCTCCACATAGAGGGGCAAAAAGAACAAGAAGGATCGGCGCTGACCGGCCAACTCTGAGTTAGTCACCGTGGATGGTCGGAGCTCAAAGAGGTATACCACTCCAACTGGCTTGCCAATCATGTTCTTGTTAAAAAGAAGACTGGGAAATAGAGAATGTGTGTTGATTATACTAGCCTCAACAAGGCCTGTCCGAAGGACCATTTCCCTTTACCACGCATAGACAGATAGTCGACTCCACCTCAAGATGTGAAATCCTCTCCTTTCTAGATGCCTACTTAGGCTATCACCAGATCACGATGACAGAGTTCGACCAGCTGGCGACTTCGTTCATCACTTCGTATTTTTCGTACTATTATGTAACCATGCCTTTAGGTCTGAAGAATGCAGGCACCACCTATCAACGGTGCATGCAGCAATGCTTCGCCGATCAAATCGACCCGCTTGATTAGCCTAACCAAGTCAAGCGGCCAAAACCAACAATCGCCGTCTATATTGATGACATAGTGGTCAAAACAGCTCAAGCTTGTGACCTGATCGCAAACTTGGCCACGACGTTCATGAACCTCTAAAGGTTCAACATCAAATTGAATCTCGAAAAATGTGTTTTCGGGGTTCCGAAGGGGAAGCTACTTGGATACATCGTGTCCGAACATGGCATCGAGGCCAACCCCGAAAAATCATGGCCATCTCCAACATGAGCCCTATACACAATGTCAAGGGCGTACAAAGGCTCACTAGTTGTTTGGCCGCCCTGAGCCGATTCATCTCTTAGCTCGGTGAACGGGGGATGCCTCTCTATAAGATCCTCAAAAGACAGACACCTTCGTATGGACTGAGGAGGCACAGTAGGCTTTGTGGATCCTCAAAGCATCACTGATGTTGGCCCCAATCCTCGTCGCTCTCAAGCGAGGGGAACCCCTCCTCCTCTATGTCACGACAAGCAACCACGTGGTAAGCGCCACCCTAGTCGTCGAATGGGAGGAGCTAGGACACCACCTTAAGGTCCAACGACCCATATACTTCATCGGGGAGGTACTCACCGACCCCAAGGTCTGGTACCTCTAGATGCAA
Organism: Miscanthus floridulus; assembly: GCF_019320115.1. NCBI lineage: Eukaryota > Viridiplantae > Streptophyta > Magnoliopsida > Poales > Poaceae > Miscanthus > Miscanthus floridulus. The sequence goes on from NC_089595.1 coordinate 25,533,981, forward strand.
AAACTCCTATACACCGTGCTGATGGCGACCCAGAAGCTCCTGCACTACTTCACCGACCACGAAGTCTCGATCGTCACTTCATACCTGCTCGGAGACATCATCCGCAACCGCGACGCCATAGGATGAATCTCTAAGTGGGCACTTGAGCTAATGGGCCATGACATCAGGTATATCCCTCGTACCGCTATCAAGTCTCAGGCCCTCACAGATTTTGTCACCGAATGGACAGAGGTCCAGCTACCAACTCCGGACGTCACCCATGAGTACTGGATGATGTACTTCGACGGGTCCGTAATGGCGCCCGGCTTGGGGGCTAGAGTGGTTCTAATCTCCCCAGATAGGAGTAGGCTCCGCTACACCATTCACCATCATTTTTTGGCCTCAAACAATACCACGGAATACGAGGCCCTTATCAATGGACTACGCATCGCCATCGAGCTCGACGCTATGCGAGTCTACGTTCGCGGTGACTCGAAGTTGGTCATCGACCAAGTCATGAAGGAGTCCTCCTGCAAAAGCCCCCTCATGGCAGCATACTGCCAGGAGATGCACAAGCTCGAGGACAAATTCTAGGGGATCGAGCTACACCATGTCCCCCAAAAGGACAATGATGCCGCTGATTTTCTCTCAAAATTGGCTACCATGCGGGTTTCATCTCCAGACGGGGTCTTCATCAATAACCTTCACGAACCGTCTGCCCACATCCTGGAAGGTCTGATCCAGACACACCCCGATGCTGACTCGGCGCTCTGGGGCTCCGACCCCAGTGCCTCCGTGACGACGTCGCACACCGATGTCACCATGGTGACACTTGATCAAACCGACTGGCGAGCGCCACTACTCGCCTACCTCCTCGAGTAGGTTCTCCCACCCGAAAGGACTAAATCGCGATGGATCACTCAACGCACCAAGACATTCGTCGTGATCGGTAACGAACTCTACAAACGAAGTCCATTAGGAGTACTCATGAAGTGTGTCCCTGGTGACCAAGTGAAACAGCTCCTCCTCGAGGTCCATGCCAAAATCTATGAACATCATGTGGCCCCGAGGTCACTGGTCAGAAAAACCTTTTGCTAAGGTTTTTACTGGCCCACCGCGCTACGAGATGCAGAGGAGGTCGTCAACAGGTGTGAGGGATGCCAGTTCTACGCTTGGCAAATGCACTTGCCAGCACAGGAGCTTCAAACCATCCCCATCACCTAGCCATTCATGGTCTAGGGCCTCGACATGGTAGGACCCCTCAAAAAGGGCCCAGGCGGCTTCACTCACCTACTTGTAGCGGTCGACAAATTCATCAAGTGGATAGAGGCAAAGCCCATCACCAACATCCGCTCGGAAGAGGCAGTCAAGTTCTTCCTCAACATCATCTACCGGTTTGGCGTTCCTAACTGTATCATCACTGACCACAGAACTAACTTCACCGGGATGAAGTTCCTGGACTTTAGTAATGGATATGGCATCAGGATCGACTGGGCCTTGGTCAGACATCCACATACCAACGGTCAGGTCGAGCGTGCCAATGGCATGGTCCTCTAAGGACTCAAGCCACGCATTTTCGACTGACTCAACAAGTACGCCGAGCGATGGGTCGCAGAGGTCCCAGTGATCCTCTAGAGCCTGCTGAATGACCCTGAACCGATCCACAGGGTTCACACCTTTCTTCCTAGCCTATAGAGCTGAAGCAGTGCTGCCCTCTGACCTCGACCACGGCGCCCCAAGAGTGAAGGCCTTCGACCGCGACCCAGCCGTAGAGGCTCAACAAGACACAGTTGACCTGCTCGAGGAAGGCCGCGAGACGACTGTCATCCGCTCCGCTTGCTACCAGCAGACTCTCCGCAGGTACCATGAGAGGAAAATCAGAGGAAGGATCCTCGAGGTCGGAGACCTCATGCTTCGAAGGACTTAATCAACCAAAGAGGTACACAAACTCTCTCCGCCTTGGGAAGGACCCTATACGGTGACCGAAGTGATCCTACTAGGTGCCTACCGACTGAAGGACGACAACGGCGATGTTCTCACCAACACTTGGAACATCGAACAGTTACGTCGTTTCTTCCCCTAAAAATTCGGTCTTACCGCTTTCTTTCATTCAACGTTTGGCTCCTGCAAAGCACCCTGGCCCGAACACTTTCGGCCCGGGTCACTTGGGGGCTCCACGGGGGTGCGATACCACCTCTCTTTTTACTATCATATGGTAAATGCTTTTTTCCTGAACAAAAGAGTAGTCCGTTCCTTTAATTACCTTACGTAACTTTGCTTTAAACATTCCAACCGATCGCACCCTGCCACTACCTACGGTTACGAGCAACTAAGCCTCGTGGGCCATGCCCGGGCTCTTAAGGTTGCAGCCTATGGGACGAACGGGCAGGTGCAAAAAAGAAAGAATAAAAATAGAGCTATGTTAGGGTAAAAACAAGGAACGGACGGGACAAGCTTCCCCGAACGAAGTGATTCATCACAAAAACAAAGTTGTTGTATTCATGGATACACAAAAACATCTACACAGAGGGGGCTCCCCCACAAACTTATCCTTTAAATATGCTAACTACTTCTACTCTAAATACTACTATGGCCTCCCAGCGGCATCAACTGACGATGCGACCGGCGAAGGCAGGGGCTGCTCGCTCTCTGGCTAGACGACACTCGGCTCTGTCAGAGGTGGGGCAACGTTCGCCTTTGACCCGGGCTCCACTCCATCTGCAGGTTGGGCGACGTCGTCCTGGCCCACGCCTTCAGCCGCGTTCGCATGGTGAGCCTCCATCACCCATTGCGCAGAGACTTGCTCTGCCACCAACTATGCATGTAGCAGCAAGCTCTCCCAGAGCATATGGATGGCGTCCGGGCTCCAGCCGTTGGTGTACCCGCTGTAGATGGCGGCGAAGTCCAGGTTTGGGTGGTGCGTCGCCACCAAAGTTAGCACCCCCGATGTCCCGTAGAACATTCCGTCAGTGATGAGCTCCCAAACTTTGTCACGGACCTCCGCCAGTCGGATGGCGGGCGTGCTGGTGCTCGGCGCGGACCCGAACACCTCCGAGATGATGACATGGGTGATGTTGCGGAGCTGGTCGAGCTCCCCCTCAAGAGGACGTCGCTCTTCAAGGGACTTGGCCAATGCCTCCGCATTTCGACCAATCATCGCCTTGGCCGTCTCCAGGTCCCGCTCTAGTGAAGCAACCTTTCTGCCCAGTTCTGGAAGAAGGATGGCAAGCTCAGAAGCAAGTTAAAGGAAAAAAACAAGACATCAAAGACCGAACAAGTACATACCGAGGTGGGTGTTCTAGAGGATGGAGAGTCCCTCCTCCTGCCGAGTCACCTACTTGCGCAACCAGGCATTCAACTCCTCCATCCCGAGCACCCGGCCCCGGAGCATGAGCAATTCCTGGTCGACCTCCGACCATGCCTTCCGCTCTGACTCCAAGGCCTCTAGGAAACTCTGGAGTGCTGCCTCAGTCTCTACCAGGGACTTCTAGAGTGCCGCCTCGGTCTCCGCCTAACGGACCTTCGCCGCCTCAAGTCTCCGCTCAGCGGCGGTTCCCGCTCCACCGCGAGCAGCTCCGCCGCCCGCGCCTCTATCGCCACGGCCGCCCGGCCATGAGACTCATGGCGGGCGGACTCCAACTTATGCTCAAGCTCGGTGACCCACAGTGACGTCGCGGCCTCCTGAGCATGCTCCTCCCAGAGGAAACGAGACTTGTGGCTCGACATCTCCTCCAAACCCTGCAAAATAAGAGGCAAACATGCTGAGATAACCAGTGGAAGACCAAGGAGTCAAGGATGAATGTAGAAAACCTACCTCTACGATGCGGGGCAGGTCGACAGTAACCGCCTGCTGGACAGACTCCATGGCGAGTCCTCTCCCCCCCAAGAACGTCCCAGAGTTGCACTTCATGCTCATCCCAAAGGATGAACCGAACATCAATCTCTATCAAATGGATGTCAAGAGTGCATTTCTCAATGGCTACATCAATGAATAAGTATATGTTGAGCAACCTCCCGGTTTTGAAGATGACAAGAAGCTCGACCATGTGTACAAGTTGAAGAAGGCATTGTATGGTTTGACGCAAGCACCTAGAGCATGGTATGAGTGGTTGAGGGACTTCCCACTCTCTAAGGGTTCATTATGGGTAAGGTTGACACCACTCTTTTCACCAAGAATTTTGGCAAGGACTTGTTTGTGTTGCAAATATATGTGGATGACATCATATTTGGATCAACTAATCAAGACTTTTGTGAAGAGTTTGGGAAGATGGTGGCTAATGAGTTTGAGATGTCTATGATTGGAGAGTTGAGTTACTTCCTTGGTCTTTGAATCAAGCAAATGAAGAATGGTACATTTGTAAGTCAAGGCAAGTACATCAAAGATATGCTCAAGAAGTTTGGTATGAATGAAGCTAAGCCAATTAGTACACCAATGGGAACAAATGGCAATTTGGAATAGTGATGCAAGTGGCAACATGGTGGATCAAAAGTTGTATCGCTCTATGATTGGAAGCCATTTGAAGGCTACAAAGATAATATTGAGGTACTTGAAGCATACACAAAATGTTGGTTTGTGGTATCCCAAAGGAGCAAAGTTTGAGTTAGTTGGTTACTCCGACTCGAATTATGTGGGATGCAAGGTTGAAAGGAAAAGCACTTAGGGCACTTGTCAATTGTTGTGAAGATCACTTGTTTCTTGGTCATAAAAAAATCAAAATAGTGTTGCACTATCAACCGCTGAAGCCGAATACATATCCGCCGGTAGTTATTGTGCACAAATTCTTTAGATGAAGGCCACCATGAATGACTTTGGAATCAAGTTCAAGAAAGTGCCATTGCTATGTGACAATGAGAGTGCTATCAAGCTCACCAACAACCCGGTTCAACATGCAAGAATAAAGCATATTGATGTTCGCCACCATTTCATTAGAGATCATCAACAAAAAGGGGACATTTCAATTGAGAGTGTGGGCACTGAAAATCAACTTGCCGACATATTCACCAAGCCACTCGATGAGAAGAGGTTTTGCAAGCTAAGGAATGAGTTGAAAATATTGGATTTCTCAAATATGTGTTGAACGCACACCCCACTTATATGACATGCCTCTCCTTCGAGCAATCAAAGGTAAAAGTTGATTGGCATGCATACATTCTTTGTTAAGGACTTGTTTAGTGCATCTAGTCATTCCTCTCATTTAATAGGCCCATTCATGAAAATCAAATGAATTCGATGCTTGCATGGTACCATTATAGCTTCTATGCTTGACTTGAACCTAGTGTTTGATCTAGAAAACGAACTATAAGTGTTTAACTCAACATGGTCAAGATAACCCTTGAAATGAGGAGTGAAGAAGCTTGTCCTTAGGATCAAACCGAGTTAGATATATTTGGCAAGTGATCTAGATTGAACCAAATTTAAGAACGTGATCCTCACCCCATTGATTGACATTGATAATCTTAACCTATCTAAAATTGAACCTTTGTGGTCATTGATGACAAAAGGGGAGAAATTAGTGCACAAAGATAGATAAAGATGACAAAGGGGAGAACTGGACATCGGGGGAAAAATATGACAAAGTAAGGGGATCAATAAAAATTGGAGCACACAAGTAGGGGGAGCAAGCTAATGGACTTGGTTGATGCATTTGAATGTGCATTTACATATGCTTGTTTGCATTTGTCAAGTTTAAATTCGATATACATGCTTGTGTGGTGTATGCTAGTTATAGGTTTGAATGATGAAATGAAAAACTAGCATGCATAAGATGATAGCTAGATATGCCTTGCTTATTTTTCAAGTGGTACTAGAACCTTACTTATAATGTTGATCTCATGGGGTATCTAGTGTTTGTGTTTTGCAAGTAATTCCAAGTGGTATCTAGCTAACCATGGTGCTAAGGATGGTATTATTGGTGCACTCTGATTGTTATCACGCTTCAAAGGTCCATCTCTTACACCTTAGCATCATTTGGTAGACATTGCTTTCCCACATTTCCAATCTATGTATATGTGCAAGCTTCTATCTAAACTCTTAGCACATATGTAGGGGGAGCTAATGCTACCAATTAGGGTTCATGAAACTTGTCCAAATCCTTTACATATGGTAAAAATGCTTGGCCAAGCAACATGGATTCAAAATGATTTTAATTCATATCTTTGTGAAAGGGTTGTCATCAATTACTAAAAAGGAGGAGATTGAAAGCTCTAGTTTGGTTTTAGTGAATTAATGAAACCCTAAGTGCTAACCCATTGCTCTAAGTGAATATGAGATAGGGTAGCACATTCCAAGTGTTGGAGCAAATGATGAAGATCATGATGGTAGTGATGGCCATGGAAGTGCTCGGGCTTTAAAAAGAAGAAAGAGAAAAACAAAATAGGCTCAAGGCAAAGGTATATGTGATAGGGCCATTTTGTTTTGTTGATCAATATACTTAGTGGGTGTGATCACATTTAGGATAGATAACCGTACTATTAAGAGGGGTGAAACTCGTTGTGAAATGCGGTTATCAAAGTGCCACTAGATGTTCTAATTCATTACATATGCATTTAGATTCTAGTGAGTGCTAACACCCTTAAAAATATTTGTGAAAATATGCTAACACACGTGCACAAGGTGATACACTTGGTGGTTAGCACATTTGCGCAAGGGTGGCAAAGTTGAAGTTGAGGAGGCACTATTTTTCAGTGACCGGACGCTGCTCAGACAACGATCGGATTCAGTGCCTGCGTTTGGTCAGTGTTTTGCAGTGAAGATGCAACTAGGGTCTTTGACCGGACGCTGAAGGAGGAGTGGACCGGACGCGTAGGGGGTGCGTCTGGTGAACGCTGACATATGCTGACGTGAGCTAGAAGCTGAGGCAAAGGAGGACCGGACTCTGCTATACGTCCGGTCATGGTCGAGCGGATGCGTCCAGTCGAAAAAAATCGGCTCTAGTACCTTACTGGACTCGATCGGACTCTTCATCTAACGAGTGCGTCAGGTCAGCAGCTTCGTCGCGCGTGCATGCAATTGGCAACCGGACGCGTTTATAGAGCTACCCGCGAAAGATCTTCTTCACCTCTACAGCCATTATTAAGAGAGAATCCACGTGTTATTAATTCTCAGGTTTCTGATCATTGCTTTTAGATAAGTTGCTTGTGGCCATACACGTCAGGTCAGTCAACAGTCAATCAGCAGTCTGACCTCAGAAGACTGACGCTTGGGTGCTTGTTGTATGTATGTCCGGTCAAGAATGGCATGCAGGTTTCCTGTAAGGGATGAAATAGGGTATCTGACAGATGCGATTCAAGCAACTTGGCTACCTTGTCCAAAATAGTGTAATTCCTAGTTCTATATTTAATCATATTATATAAATTTTACAAATGACTTCATATATTTACGACGCTAGGTAGATACGTAATAAGAATATATTTTATAGTGAATCCTCTTTTCATAGTGATTCGGTGTTATAAATATTAACATGTTTTTTTATATGTAAATCAGATCAAATTTAAGACGGTCTGACTTTAGTAGGCAGTGGAATTGGTTCCGTTTGGAACGAAGCGGGGAGGAGCAACCGTACGTGTTGTCATCCCACTTGCTGCTAAGTGAAGTTCGCCGCAGCTGCGGCGCGGCATATTCGCTGGACTCCTGCTTTATTTAATTTGGCTTTGTGTAAAGGTCATATTTTCAGTCGTGTAGCGTGTTGCGTGTTTCGTACTTGCACTGTACCGGGGACGACGTAGTATCTAGCAAAATCATTTTGCACCACAGGCATATATTTCGTAGTGTTGCTTACGCATGTCAGGGCTCAGGACATATCTATTGATCTCAATGAGAAAATGAGAAGATGTCAGGGTGGAAAAAGATTGTGGAAAAAAATGTTCCAGACTGTGGAAAAACCAAGGGAAAATATGGAAAGAATTGCACTGGAACCTGGCTTCAGTTGCAACTAACCTGGCTGTCATTTTTTCCCCAAAGTGTCCCTTGGGTCCTAAAATCACCATGTGAAAATTGATAAACTAATTCACTGCATGCACACTGCACTAGATTAATAGTAGAGTGGAATCTATACCCCCGAATTAGTTTCGTAGTCGAATCTGATGATTAGATAAGATAATTAGAACGATCAACAACACATCATTTCGACTGATTGCATCAAGTTGTCCACGAATTTCCACACGCCACTGGTAGAGAACATATCTTCGGTTTTTACCTTTAGTCTCGGCCAGAGTTCGGCTCGGGACTAAAGGGAGCATGTGTCCTGGTTGGTGAATGCAACCGGGAGTAAAGGGCAACACTATAAATCTAGCTTTCTTCCCCCCGGCCCGAGCCATTTCAAGCGCTCTCTTCTCTTGGTCTCTGGCCGGCTCTGTTCTTGCTCATGGAGAAGTAGTTCATGCTTGGTGAAAGACTTCATTTCGATTTCTCCATCCATTCTTGAGTTCTGAAGGTTAGCAACTTCATCCTCTCGTGTTTCATTGCTAGTATGGCTCATTTTTATGAATTAGAAATAGAGAAATTTATGGTTTTTTAGATTGAAAATAATACTGGATTTTTTTTATTTATACGTCATTTGAGCTCAAACTCACTTGATAGTTTGCATATGTAGAAGAAAAATCTTATAGTAGTTGATCAAAATAAGTATCCACCTTTCATTGCTAGTATATATTGCTAATTTCATAGTTTTGAAATTAAGAAATTTGAGGTTGTTTAGATTGGAAATAATGGTGGTTTTTTATTTATACGTTATTTGAGCTCAAACTTACTTGCTAGTTTGCATATGTAGAAGAAGAAAGCTTATAGTAGTTGATCAAAACGAGTATCCACCTCTCATTGCTAGTATAACTCATTTCATGGTTTAGAAAAGAGGAAATTTATAGTAGTTGATCAAAATGAGTATAGGGTAGATGGTGGATACTCATTTTGTAGAAATGAATAAATTTATAGTAGTCGATCAAAATGAGTATCAAAACGAGTACCCGGCTTGTGGTACTTGTACTCGCCGGCCCCGCCGTCATTGTCCTCGTCCAGCGCATGCCCCGGCTGGCCTCGCCCGCCATGTGCCACCCCTTGCCGTCGGTGTGAGTCTCAGTACGTGTGTGTGTGCGCACGCGCGTGTGGATGTGTGTGTGCAGTGTTCTGTGGGTGTTGTGTACACACATGTGTGAGTGTATTGACACTTTTTCGAGACCATCAAGCTTCCGGGCAGTCCTCTTGCTCCTGCTTAGGAATCTGTCATCGAGCTGCTCCTTGACCTTGACAGCCCTCTTATTGCGTGGAATGAACTTGTCAGGTGATATTTCCATCACTTCCACATCTGAAGAGCATTCAGGTCCGGGATAGGCTCCTCGATCTTTGTTGGAAGCAGGAAAGCAAGATGAAACAACTGGCGTGGATCACTGACACTAGTGCTACTTATGGAAGGGGAGGGGGATATATGTCATGTGGGGCCACACCAGCTGGCTGTCTTCAAGTCCGCCGTCCGACAAGATCTCCGCCGTTGGCCTAGCCTGTCCATGCGCGTACGGCCTTGTCGTTCGTAAAGCGCAGCTAGCCTATGGTTCTCGTACTCACCGGCCCCATCGTCATCGTCCTTGTCCAGCGCGTGCCCTGGCCAGCCACGCCCCACCGTCCCCTTCACCGGTCGTATTGCGCCGCCCCTTTCCATCGGTGTGAGTCCTCTACATCTGCACTGTGTGCGCGCGCGAGTGTGGAATGTGTGTGTGCAATGTTCTGAGTGTGTGATGTGTGTATTGTGTGTACTCACCCCTGAGCCTCCCGTTCTCCATCAGCAGGCGCCGGTTCTCGGGCCGGCAGCTTGGGGGCACCGTTGCTCCACCGCACGTGAATCAGGAATTTTTCAGTATGGCTTGGCAGAGCGACACGTTCTAGGCCATCAGTGCAGCGTTCTCCCGCTGAGCTGCCTTGCTGTTCTGCACCATGGCCTTCGCCTGCAGGAATTTAAGAAAGAAACTGTAACTGTCGATTCTTTGGCTCTTTGCACCATTGGCTGTACATTTGATCATGCATGCATGGAACGAAAACAGGATGTGTGTGACTGTGAGCTGCATCTGGGAGCGCTGGTTTTTCAACCAGCACTGCGCCTGCTGGGCCTCAAGCCTGATCTTTGCGCCAAGCGCACGCCGTGTTGGCTCATCTGGGTGGTCATTCTGTTGGTATGCACTGCATAGCACAAGACAGATATAAATAGTCGAGCACTCAAGACTGCAGTGCATAGCACGAGACAAATATAAAGTGCCTGGGACTAAAGATCTCTAGTCCCGAATGAAGACATATATAAAGAGTCTAGGACCAAAGATCTCTAGTCCTGAATGATGGTTCCAACCGGAATGAAAGGTGTCCTTTAGTCCCCTGTCATGGCTCCACCAGGGACTAAAGGTCCTCGGCATTTGTATAGCGTCTCGTCTTCTTCCTCCCCTCCATCACTAGGTCTACTTTCTCTACTCGAGCCATCGCACGATGCCACGCCTCTTTGTAATTTCCCACGCCATCCATCATCGTCCCCATGCCTAGCCGACTTCGCCTCGTCACATCGTGGTCGTCCACGCCACGGCCCCCTGCCCCGAATGTGCGTGTGGCCACTGTAAGGAAAATGGACCCTAGGCCCATTTACTTTGGATTTTGATGTTTGATGACCAACACAATCAAATTGGACTAATGAATTTGCAAGTAATTATTTTGTAGTTCAATAGGGTGCAAGACGTGACTTGGACGAAGGAGACATGATGATCCCATGAGCAACACCATAAGCAAGACCCTAGAAGCACAAGAGAAGACCCAAGATATCAAGCAAAGTCCAAGCACGAAGACGGAAACCAAGCCGGACGCAAGATCACGAAGAAACGAGCTCGATAGAGTTGACCGGACGCGGCCCTATGAGGACCGGATGCGTCCGATCAGTTGCTTGGCAACAGTAGGCGTCAGCAGCAGCGATAGGACTCTGAGCGAGCCAGTGACTAGAAACACGGACTTCACTATTTATCATCACGGCAACAACTCAGTGAGGACCGGACGCAGCAGCTGTGGACGACCGGACGCGCCAGGCAGTGGCGTCTGATCGAGTCCAGAGAGGTTGCAGAATGGCAAAACGTCGACCGGACACATCAGATGGTAAGCGACTAGACTCGCCAGAGACTCTGATCAACAGTGAGCGCCAACAGGAGGCTTCAACGGTCAGGATGACCGGACGCGTCCGATCAGGACGACCTGCGCGTCTGGTCAATGGCAGAAAGCTGGGTTTCGTCCCCAACGGCTATTTTATCCATGGGACTTACAAATAGATCCCCCAACCGGCCATTTGAGGTGTGGAGAGCTGAGAAAACATACCAAAGGTGTTGATACACCACTTTAGTGATCTCTACTTGCATAGTGCTTAGTGATACATTCGGTGATTAGCGTAGGTGCTTTGCGAAGTGCTTAGGTTAGTTAGACCACCTCTTATGCGTTTGCTCTAGGTTTAGGCCTAGTGTCTAGTGAAGTTTGCACACCTCTTACCACTCGGTGCTTGCGCGCACCATTGTTGTACATTGGAGGGGCTTGTAGTCTTGCGAGATCACACCAACCGCGTTTATGGTGTGGCAGCCACCGTGTACCGAAGGGAACAAGACCCGCGGCGGTTCGGCCGGAAGCTTGATAGTGAAGACGGCGGGGAGCGGTCCAAGGAGAGGCTTGCCGGAAGGCACACCGGAGACCCACTAGCGTATGGGGAAGGCCCGGGGCTATCCATGGAGTTACTCGATTGGGAGCTTGGACCTGGCGAGGCTCCTTGCGAGGGGCTCCAACGAGGACTAGGGGAAAGCTTGCACGCTTCTCGATATCTCGATAAAAATACCGGAGTCGTCGACGGGAGTTTGCATATCTCTACCTTACTTTTTAGCTTCCGCATTTACATTGCAATCTTGGTTTGTGCTTTACTTTCCTAGTTTAGTGATAGGCTAGTTGATAGGTTTGGAACATAGGTTGCATAACTCCTTTTTACGGTAGAGATAGCAACACACTAGCAAAACCGTAGTTACACATTTAGATAGTTTACTTTCCTGCATAGGTTTTGACTAGGTGAAACTAGAGGCCATAGTTTAGAGTTAGAGTTTTAAATTATCTAATTCACCCCTCTCTTAGGCATCATGGTCTCTTATAGCCACAACGCTGTCGTCCCTGGCCCCACGCGCGTGTGCCACGCCAATCTCCGGCACCCCCGCCTCTACTCATACTCATCGGCCCCATCGTCGTCATCCTCATCCAGCGCGTGCCCCAGCCGGCTTCGCCCCGCTGTCCCCTTCACCGGTTGTACTGTGCCGCCCCTTGCCATCGGCGTGAGTCCTCTACATCTGTGCGTGTGTGCGCGCGCGAGTGTTGAATGTATGTGTGCAATGTTCTGTGTGTGATGTGTGTGTTGTGTAATTGCCCCTGAGCCTCCCGTTCTCCATAAGCAGGTGCCGGTTCTCAGCCGGCAGCTCGGCGGGCACCGTCGTGCCACCACACGTGAAGTAGGACTTTTCAGTATGGCCGACATGTTCTCAGCCATCAGTGCAGCATTCTCCAGCTGAGATGCCTTGATGTTCGGCACCATGGCCTTTGCCTGCAGGAATTTAAAAAAGAAACTGTAACTGTCGATTTTTTGGCTCTTTGCAGCACTGGATGTATATTTGATCATGCATGCATGGAACGAAAACAAGATGTGTGAGACTATGACCTGCATCTGGGAGAGCTGGTTTTGGAACCAGTACTGCGCCTACCTAGTCTCCAGGCTGATCATTGTGCCGAGCGCATGTGTGTCGGCTCATCTGGGTGGTCATTCTGTTGGTATGCACTGCACAACACAAGACAAATATAAAGAACTGAGCACTCAAGCACTGTAATGCTCAGCACAAGTAATATATAAAGAGCCCCGGACTAAAGATCTCTAGTCCCGAATGGTTGTTCCAACCCCCGGTCATGGCTTCACCCGGGACTAAAGGTCCCCGACGTTTATATACCGTCTCATTCTTCCTCCCCTCCATCACTGAATCTACTTTCTCTGCCCGTGCCATCACACCGTGTCATACCTCATCGTAGTCTCCCACGCCGTCCATCATTGTCCCCATGCCTAGCTGGCTTCGCCTCATCACGTCGTGGCCGTCCACGCCACGGCCCCCTGCCCCGAACGTGCGTGTGGCCACAACTCTATCGTCCCCGGCCCCACGCGCACGTGCCACACCGATGTCCGGCACCCCTGCCTCTACTCGTACTCACCGGCCCTGTCGTCGTCATCCTCGTCCAGCGTGTTCCCCGGCCGGCCTCGCCGCGCCATCCCCTTCACCGGTCGTACTACGCCGCCCCTTGCCGTCTGTGTGAGTCCTCTACATCTGTACGTGTGTACGCACGAGTGTGGAATGTGTGTACATTGTTCTGTGTGTGTGATGTGTGTGTTGTGTGCACTTGCCCCTGAGCCTACCGTTCTCCATCTGCAGGTGCCAGTTCTCGACGGGCACCACCGCACGTGAAGCATGAGTTTTTCAGTGTGGCCTGGCGGAGCGACACGTTCTCAACAATCAGGGCAGTGTTCTCCCGCTGAGCCGCCTTGCTGTTCTGCACCATGGCCTTTGCATGCAGCAATTTAAAAAAGAATTGTAACTGTTGATTTTTTGGCTCTTTGCACCTATGGTTGTACATTTGATCATGCATGCATGGAACGAAAACAAGATGTGTGTGACTATGACCCTCATTTGGGAGCGCTGGTTTTGGAACCAGTACTGCGCCTACCTAGTCTCCAGGCTGATCTTTGTGCCGAGCACACGCGTGTCAGCTCATCTGGGTGGTCATTCTGTTGCTATGCACTGCACAACACAAGACAGATATAAAGAACCGAACACTTAAGCACTGCAATGCTCAACACAAGACAGATATAAAGAGCCCAGGACTAATGATCTCTAGTCCCGAATGGTGGTTCCAACCGGGACTAAAGGTGTTCTTTAGTCTCCGGTCATGGCTCCACCCAAGACTAAGGGTCCCCGGCGTTTATAAACCGTCTTGTCTTCTTCCTCCCCTCCATCACTCGATCTACTTTCTCAGCCCGAGCCATCGCATTGCGCCATGCCTCTTTGCTGTCTCCCATGACATCCATCATCATCCCCGCACCTAGCTGGCTTCGCCTCGTCACGTCGTGGCCATCCACACCACGCCCCCCTGCCCTGACCATGCGTGTGGGCACAACACTATCGTCCTCAGCCCCATGTGCGCGTGCCACGCTGATCTCCAGCACCCCTGCCTCATCTTCACCCTAGCTCACGCCTACTCCACGCCCTGCTACCTGTCTCCAAGTCTGCCGTCCGACAAGATCTCAGCCGTTGATCTAGCCTGTCCGCGCGCGCACCACATTGTCATTCGTAATGCACCGCCAGCCTATGGTACTCGTACTCACCAGCCCCATCGTCGTCATCCGTGTCCAGCGCGTGCCTCGGCTAGCCTTGCCCCACCATCCCCTTCACTGGTCATACTGCGCCGCCCCTTGCCGTCGGTGTGTCCTCTACATCTATACATGTGTGTTCGCGCGAGTGTGGAATGTGTGTGTGCAATATTCTCTGTGTGTTGTGTGTACTCACCCCTGAGCCTCCCATTCTCCTTTAGCAGGCGTCGATTCTCGGCCGGCAGCTCAGCGGGCACCGTCACGCCACTGCACGTGAATCAGAACTTTTTCAATATGGCCTAGCGGAGCGACACGTTCTCGGCCATCAGTGCAACGTTCTCCAGCTGAGCTGCCTTGCCATTCTTCACCATGGCCTTCACCTGCTGGAATTTAAAAAAGAAACTGTAACTGCCGATTCTTTGGCTCTTTGCACCACTAGCTGTACATTTGATCATGCGTGCATGGAATGAAAACAAGATGTGTGTGACTGTGACCTGCATCTGGGAGCTCTAGTCTTGGAACCAGTACTGCGCTTGCGTGGTCTCCAGGCCGATCTTTGCGCCGAGCGCATGCCGTGTCGGCTCATCTAGGTGGTCATTCTGTTGGTATGCACTGCACAACACAAAGACAGATATAAAGAGCCGAGCGCTCAAGCACTGCAGTGCACAACACAAGACAGATATAAACAGCCCGGGACTAAAGATCTCGAGTCCCAGGTGGTGGTTCCACCTAGGACTAAAGATCCCAGACGTTTATATACCGTCTTGTCTTCTTCCTCCCCTCCATCACACAATCTACTTTCTGCGCCGGAGCCATCGCGCCGCGCCATGCCTCTTCGCCATCCCCCACACCGTCCATCATCGTCCTCGCGCCCAGCCAGCCTCGCCTCATCACGCCGCGGCCCCCGACCACGACCGTGCGTGCGGCCACAACGCCATCGTCCCTGGCCCCACACACGTGCATGCCACGCTGATCTCTAGCACTGCCGCCTCGTCTGTGGCCTGGCTCACGCCTACTCCACGCCTCCATCCGCGCGTGGTGCCCTGTGCGGCCAGCTGCCCATCTCCAAGTCCACCATCGGACGAGATCTCCGCCGTAAGCCTGGCCTATCCACGCACGCACCACCTTGCCATTCGTAATGCGTTGCCGGCCTATGGTACGTGTACTCGCTGGCCCTGCCGTCGTCGTCCTCATCCAACGCGTGCCCCGGCCGGCTCGCCCCGCCATCCCCTTCATCGGTCATACTGCACCGCCCCTTGTCGTTGGTGTGAGTTCTCTGCATTAGTACGTGTGTGCACGCGTGTGTGGGATGTGTGTGTGCAATTTTCTGTGTGTGTGATGTGTGTGTTGTGTACACATGTGTGTGAGTGTATTGACACTTTTTTGAAACCATGAAGCTTGAGGGCAGTCCTCTTGCTCCTCCTTAGGAAAATGTCATCAAGCTGTTCCTTGACCTTGACAGCCCTCCTCTTGCGTGGAATGAACTTTTCAGGGGATATTTCCATCACATCCACATCTGCAGCAGCATTCAGGTCCGGGATAGGCTCCTTGATCTAAGGTGGAAGCAGGAAAGCAAGATGAGACAACTGGCGTGGATCACTGACACTAATGCTACTTATGGAAGGGGAGAGGGATATATGTCATGTGGGGCAACTCCTATAATTGCAGGAACAAGAAAACTGACATGGTCGGCCATTGGTAGTTGAAAAGGAAAGAGATCAGCTTAACCGATTGATTTGTTAGATTGAGGAAAATCATGGAGAATTGTTAGCTTGATACCAATCTACCAAGCGAATTAAGTAATGAATTAAGTTCCAAACTATTTCTCTTCCTCTACCTATCCTTCTACTTTACAACATATATTGGGGGCAGCGAGGCCCTAAGCCTCGGCAACCAGCCAAACACCAGTACCACTTGCGCAGCCTTAGCCCTCCACTGCACCCCTGGTACCCTTGTCGGATCGCAACACACCTTTTAGATGAGGAAAGAAAAGTAATAGAATCTAGGTCTGAATCGATCCATTTACCTGATTCGCCAAACCTAGATCTATACCATTTTCAACTTGACGTAAGAGGCCGGAAGGACGGGAAAAGCGAGAATACAATGGCGGGTCCAGGCATGGAAGGGGTGGCAAGCCTAGGTGAGCATAGGATGGACTATGGAGGACGTGTGGATGCAGCGATGGGCCCAACGAGGTGGCATAGATGCGGTTCAGTTCACATCGAGGGCCACACTGGCATCACTGTCTGCATGGGTGAGCCGCTGCACCTAACATTTATGACAGACCTTGAAATTTAGTTGAATGAGGTTCAGGCCATGCGAGTTCTGACTCCATACAACTCATTATGCAGAGAGTGGGGGTTGTATTCTACATTTTTAACCTCACAACAGGTGTACAAAATAGTCATCCATTTTATTAGTTGTCAATCTCCACTCAGTTACCCGTGCATAGGATTAATCATATATTGCACCTAACATTTACGACATACCTTGAAATTTAGTTGAACGAGGTTCGGTTGAGTCCAATTAAATCTAACAAATAGAGCTAGATCATTATCATTGCCACGGGTTGGCTCAGACAAGTGCGCAAAGTGTTGGAGTTGATCTTGGCTTGGTCAACTCTGACCGAGTCATAAGGGCCTAACGGCCATAACCATGCATGCCCTGATGGGGGGGGGCACGTTAAGAGTTCCTAATGGCCTGGTCCCAGACCACCCCGAGCACACAAAAAAGAGATGGATCCCATCCTTATCTCTAAGCCTATCAAGGGGAATATCTAACACCTGGCGATTGAGGTGGCTCGGGAGTGGATCTGAAGACCGGTGTCCGACCGCCAGCCATCACTGTGCAGGCGTCCTCCACCTCTGCCACTACGATGACGACGCCCAGAACTGTGACACTACATCCGACAGCAGTGCACCTTCATCTAGTAGGCGAAGGTCCTCGCGGCCCTAGGTGCATCTTCAATCGGGTAAGATTGATTAAGTCCTAATTAAGTGTTAATTTCAGTTTAGGTGTTCCTGTAATTAGGTTAATTAAGATCATGTCTAATTAAGTATAAGTTCTAACAATTGGTATCCCGAGAAGCCGCTTAGCCTAATTCTTGAACCCAGAGGTGGAACCAACAACTTTGATTAGGGGGGCTGGACAAACATAAGACACATCGTATGTGTGATAAATATGTACGTAAGTGTACATTTCAACATATTTTTCTATGCTTGCACATATGTAGTTAGTGTTCATAACAAAAAAAAATGGCAGCAATATGATAAAATACGAGTTAAAATAAGCTAAATATGCTTTGTATTGTATTATTAATAAGGGTATTAAAAAATTTCACTGTTTGGGGGGGGGGCACAGCCCCCATTGGCCCCCCTGGTTCCACCTCTGCTTGAACCCTAAGACCTAATTAGTGTTCAATTAAGATCTAATTAGCCTCGGATTTGTCCGATTCAAAGTTCTTTAACCCTCAGAAGATAGGGTTTCGGCTAAGCACTAAGGAGGGGAATCGAATCAATTTCAATACTAAGCCCCAGTTTTTTCTCAAATCCGAACCCTAGAAATGCAAAGTCCCCAAATCTGGTCACAATCCCCAACCCTAAGATTAGTAAGACGCTTTTCACTTACCTTAAGAACTAAGATGGCGCCGCCGGGCTCCTTCGTGAGTTCGCCGGCGGCCACAAAAGGGAGCCACAAAAGGCACAGCAAGTAGATCACTGCTAGCGCATCAAGAAGCCGTGCCGCCGCCCTATTCCTTGGCCTGTGCGCGCGCGATCTTCACCCAAAAGGGAGCCGGTCGGGAGGCTGCCATTTGACGGCGCCGCGCATAGTCGCAGGCGAGCTCCGGCGAAGCGCCCCGCAGCGGCACCAACCCATCTCTCCGGCGACATCCTCTTGGCCAGTGTGGCACCCATGTGGCGGCTGTGCTTGTCTGAGAAAAGAGGATGGGAGAACAAGGAAAGTGGCTAGGGTTTGGGGGAGCAGTCAGTGCTCTCCTATTTTGTTCCTCTGATGTGTGAGGCCAGCCGTCGAATTCATCTAGATGACTCGGATCGATCTCAGCCTTAGCTGGGCCGGCGGGGGAGAAACGGCCTGAAGCAGGCTTCACCGGCCCAGGCCTAGGTTGGCTGGTAACTGGCCTGCACGGCTGCTAGCTGTGCTAAAGCTAAGTTGGGCCAAAATAAGTTTATATTTATTTCATCAATGCAATTTCCAATAAGTTATTTTTATTTAAGCTACTCTGTTTTAAGATTATTAGCATTAGCAAATATTTATAAGTTAATACCCTGGCAAATTAAGATTCATTCTCTGGTTAGATTGGAACCAACGGGAAAATTTAATCAAAGAGTTGTTTATTTTAAATATATATGCTGGTGTTTAAGTTATAGTTAAAGCTAATACTAAGTTTAATTATTAAGCGGATTCTTTCAAGCATTTTCATAAGTATACATAAATAAGTTTTATTGCCTAAGTGTAATATATTATTCCCGCCATAATTTTAAGATCTTTTCTCCAATTAAGTTGGAACCAACGAAAAATTTAGTTGGAGAAATTGAAGTTCATATTAAATGTGGGATTATTTAAAATAAGTTTAAACAATGGGCTATTTAAGTTATTAAAAAAATAAGTATTTTTTCCCTAATTCTAAGTATTTATTTATTCTCTAAATGATTAGTTTTTCCTTCATAGTTAAAATGTTTATAACTAAGTTTGGGGCTTTATTTAAGTGTCTTTCATAGTTATATTTTGACCAAAGTTGTTCATAGCTATTAATTTTCACTGATTTTATTGCCCACTAATATTTTGTTTATATTGTCCTAAGCTGTTTCCATAAGGCTTTTTCTTGGATGTAACATAAGGCTTTTGAACATTCCTAAGGAAGGCTATAAGAAATATTTAAGATCTTTTTGGGATTAATCTAAGACTAAATTTAATAGCTCCATTATTAAATTAAGTTAATTTTTATGCTTCCCTCAACTAAGTATATGTTGATCATATGGTAAATTTATTCTCCGATAAGTTAATACTTGCTAGAGACCTAATAAGTTTTATATGATTGGTTTTGTAGCATGTGGCTGAATTCTGACCAACGTTGTTTATAGTTGCATGTCATTTGATTAATCTTAAGTTACTTTCTGACCAACGTTGATTGTATTCAAGTGTCATCTATTTTAAGTATAATATTTTCTTTTAATTATATTATTGACATGTTATTGATCTAATGAGCGTAGGATTAATACCATGTTGAAGATTTAATTTAGTTTAAAGTTCTTTTGTATTTAAGATCATGTATCTCTATTGCTAAGTGCAACTATAAGTTTGAGTTGTTTTCTTGTACCCTGATAAATTATAAAGTAAGAATTTTGTTTTGAGGTTATGTATAAATATTATGCACATAATTAAGCTCCCATTAGCAAAGTTTAAATTCTCACTATAAAAGTTTTGTTAAATAACTTTGGGAGCAAAACAAAAGTTCCTAACTCTTATAATCATGTCTATTAGGATCAGGGGATAGGAGTAATCCTTATGCTCAATCACATTAAGTTTGACTGACATTGGTTAAAGGGTGTGTTAAGATTAAATTCATAAGAAATGTGCATAATGAACACTAAGATAACCTAGAGTTAAAGTAACCTCATGAAGTGGATTTAATATATAAGACTTCGACATGTGACATGGTTGTTTGGTTCATATTTCGAGGGGGTGAGATGCAAAGTCATACATTGATCCACTTCATTAAGTGATTTATTAAGTTTAATGCGATTGAATTAAAAATTTAAGCCAATAAGTTAGTGATAAGTTAATCCATTTTTAGCATCCCATTTATTTTGAAAATACTAAGATATTCCTAATGGAGTCAAAACAGTGAGCTGTTATGGGTCCACATAACATAAATTGACTCTACTGAGAAATGATAATAAGCTCTTCATAATAAACTAAGAAGTTTATTAGTGGCTTCTGTTTGCCATTGATTTCATAATCGAAATAGGATAAGCTAAGCAGAGGTACAAAGTTAATTATTTTATTTATCTTCTTGACTATAAGTCAAGCAATAGAGATATAACATAAGTTTTATCTTGGTGATGTTTCTTATACTTATTTGAATACTAAGACTAAGATTCACCAAGATGGGTCCACAAAAGGGAGTATTTGAAAAAAAAAATCATAAGTTGAAAGGCTAGTTATACTCCAATATAAGGGCGATAAGCTTTTCTCGTTAGATATACGCTGACATAAGCATTACATATAAGTATTATATTATAATTAAGTATTCCAATGAAGTCATAAGTATTATAAGTAAGCTATAAGTATTATGACTAAGTTATCACACGCCCTTAAAACTTATGACCAGGATTCTTGGCAAACATGGTCCAAGAATGGACCCCTGGAAAGACTTAAAGTACTTGATTTATACATATAAAGTATTACATGCCCATGAATAAGAAGTCTAGTAACCACTAAGTTATAAGTTGCTATGACATTAATCTTCTTTTGCAAGATGTGTTGATATACACTACTACACAAACTTTACTGGAGGCGGACGTTTTCGGTTTCCCGCGGCGGGCAAAGCCATCTGCCGCGGCCTAGAGGCCATGGTAAATCGTGGCTTAACCGCGGCGGGCGGCTTTGCCCGCCACGGTTAACCGATTTACCGCGGCGGGCGGTGTAACGTGTCCGCTGCGGTAAATATACTTTTACCACGGCGGGCACGTTACACCGCCCGCCGTGGTAAATTATTTTACCGCGGCGGACACCTTTTGTGGCCCGCCGCGGTTATGTTCATTAGCCGTGGCAGGCTTTATTATTTGCCCGCCTCGGTACTTTCAATTTCCTAAATTAATATAATACAGCATGCATATAAATTCAAATTCAAATCACATCCAGATTTCACATATTAAACTTAAAAAGTATGTAGGCATTACACATGAGATAATATACATATATATACATTCACTTAGTTGTTCTTGTCATCGTTAATTCATTACATTTATATATTAAAGTCGTTATACATGCGCTAAGGTGTAATCCTGCGGACGCATCATCGTGGGCCATTTCCTCAGCCTCTCGTACTCCGGTAAAATCGCTAGCGGTCTGTTCTCATTGAAGAACGTGCCCCCTTCAAGCACGCATTTGTCTAAGACAAACTTACATATGTCCTGTCCTTTGTCTGCTTGAAGCTATGTTGGGTGCTCTGCACGTCTCTCGACCAGTTCAATCCATTCTTGAGCATCCTCCAACTGCTGCTGTACTGCTTGCACACCCTCAGAACTCACAGGCATAGAAGCCACTAGGTTTGTGATCCTACCGGTTGTTTGGCACACTGCATGATCGATACACAAGCATTACAACACAGGCATTAGAACGCATATGAACGGAAAGCACAATTAAACCTTTCAAATACTTACCGGAAAGTTGCGTCTGATTTTGATGCGGTTCTTATGCTTAGCCTTAAAATTCTCTATTCTTCGATCATAGCATTCAAGATCCTTCACATACTCCTTATAAGCGCTATACGAAATGTACTAGTATTAGGCAGGGAATTAGAATGCATATGAGAAGACAGTTCAGTCACTTACACTATGAGACAATCTTCAAAGGCCTTGTACCCTTTTAAGTTTGGCACTTGTTCATTCACATACTCCTTATAACCATGCAGGCCAGCTTTTGCCGCTTCCATGTACTAGAGATGAAACCTCCTTGTCTCCCACCTTTCCTCATCGACGAGTTGGGCCTTGGTTATCATGAACTTCCCATGCTCGTAATGGCCGGGGCAGTCATCCGATTTAGGAAATAGATGGAAAGGTGATCTCGGTCTGGGATAGAAATGTTAGTACCATATTATGGCAAAGAAAAGTTATTAGCAAATTATGCTCGCCGCTACCATACCTTTCGAACTCAAGTGAGTATGTGAGCTGCCCTTGGTTGCCTTTAGTCTTCGCCGGCGGTGGAGGACAGTGGCTTGTGCTCGCAATGGCAGCAGGCAGTGTCTTTGCCCCCGATTCCTCCGTGCCTCCCAGTCCTTTGCTCGTGCCCTTAGATGGACTACCAGGAGGTGGAGGTGGACTTGTTGTTGGAGGAGGAGAACGAGGGTGAGGGCTTGTGCCTCCCAGTCCTTTGCTCATGCCCTTAGATGGACTGCCGGGAGGTGGAGGTGGACTTGTTGTTGGAGGAGGAGAATGAGGGTGAGGGCTTGTGCCTCCCGGTCCTTTGCTCGTGCCCTTAGACGGACTACTAGGAGGTGGAGGTGGACTTGTTGTTAGAGGAGGAGAACGAGGGTGAGGGCTTGTGCCTCCCGGTCCTTTGCTCGTGCCCTTAGATGGACTGCCGGGAGGTGGAGGTGGACTTGTTGTTGGAGGAGGAGAATGAGGGTGAGGGCTTGTGCCTCGAGGTGACTTCCTTCCCTTGTCATCCCCGCCATTGCCTTCGTCATCGCCGTCGCCATGATCTAGATCATCGGGGGGACAAGATTCGGCAACGGATGGTTGTGATGCTGGTGTCGCCGTCAGCGTAGAAATTGGTGTCGAGAGAATGATCTCTATGTTGTCCTTGTTCCATAGGACTTCGAAACCCAAGGCAGCTCCAAGGATCGTTACCCCTTCTACAGTTGGATATTCCATTTCAAATTCTTCGTATTTGGTCGCATGGACTTGCCTAGCTTCATGTAGTACCTAGTTAGCATGGACTTGAAGTTTCTAAAGGCTCTTCCTGCCACGTGCATGACCCACTCCCTGCACTTGTTCAGATCGGTGTCCTCGGGATAATGGAAGCTCCACATCACCTCACCCTAGATATGTGTCTTGTAGTCGACTGGGACATTGTTCCACTCCTCCCAAGTGATCTCCACCTTGTCCTTGACTATACATGCCACCTGGTTGCTGAACTTGGCAAGGACCGTGGGTGGTGACAACGGGTTTCCCTCTGGTCCCACCTCATGGATCACATGGACTTCGCCGTGGGTTTCCCTCTGGTGCCTCTCGTGTTCCCCCCTTCTCAGCTTTGTCCTCTGACCCCTAGACTTGCCTGAAGTGGTTGGAGATGGAGCGGGGGGTTCTTTGTCCCTGACTTGTTCCTCCTCAAAATTCAATTCTCGAGGCACCACCGGCATCTGTTCAGGGTTTGGAGACCGCACTTTCAACTTCGTCATCCCTCGGTTGGTAGGTCGAATCATCTTTGTCCTCTGTACGACGTTTCTTTGTTGGCCTCGGGGTCACGGACACTTGGCTCTCGAGGCTAGTTGATGATGATGCACTAGGGGTAGGGTCGCGCCATTCGCTTATCGGTTCCTCCGCCATTAGAAAGCTACAATGAATACATATTTCAGTTGTATAGACACAGTTATAGAGTAGTAAAGTAGAGTAGTACTAGAGTAGTAAAGTAGAGTAGTACTAGAGTAGTAAAGTAGTAGTAGTTGGCTCAGATTTGCCCCATTGTCATCACATCGCTTTTAAACTGGTTGCTTGTATCTGGTATACAAGCCATCCTAGTTTAGCGGGGGCACTCGATCATCATCGCCGCTGCCTCAGCATAAAAGGGTTCACATCATTGCATATGCCACTGCCTCAGCTTAGAAGTGTGAAAAGAATCATCATTGCAAATACCAAACAAAAGCCATCAAGATAGTTTCAAAATTTGGCCCCAAAGGGCTAAGTCCTTCGGCCATCAAGATAGAGTAGAAGACTAGAGGAGGTGAGAGTAGAGTAGAGTAGAGTAAGAGGAGTAGAGTAAGAGATGTGTAGGCATCATAGGTAGCTGCAAGTTGAAAAATCACAGTAGAGTGTAGGCAGTAGTACAATAATGTAGGCAGTAGTAGTAGAGCACATAGAGCAATAGAGTAGTATAGGCAGTGTATAGTAGTAGGCATAGTAGAGGAGTAGGCAGTAGAGGAGGAGGGAGTAGTAGTAGGCAGTAGTAGTAGTATACTAGTAGTAGTATACTACTAGAAAGTAGTAGGCAGTAGTAGTAGTATACTACTAGAAAGTAGTATACTAGTAGTAGTATACAATAGTAGTATAGTAGTAGTATAGGAGTAGTATAGGAGGACAGTAGTAGCAGACAGTATAGGAATAGATTAAGTAGAGAAATAGGTAGCACCACCACCAAAATTATATCAAATTTGGCAAAATTGCAGCAGAGTGACCAATTCATCTCAAAATTCTCACAAATTTAGCATGTGATCCGTTTAAAGGCAAGGTGCATCATAGGCAGTGGCATATGCTCAGAATTTTGTCACAAATTTCTTTGGCATCATAGGCAGCAAAAAGAATTGAATTCAAATGCTACGGTTCACCAAAAGCATCATAGATCAGTAGTATAGCAGTTCAAAATTCACCAAGTGTAGTATAGCAGTTCAGTTGAATTCAGAGTAGTAGCAGTAGTAGTAAGACAATAGTGGTAGAGAGAAATAGGTAGTAGGTAATACAAGTATGCCTGATAATAATAGCAGTAGTATGTGACAGAGAAATAGGTAATACAAGTACCATTTTGCATCAAGCAGTAGAGTACCAGTAAGGGGATAAGTAGTAGCTAGCCATCCCAAAAAACTTTCACAAATCAAAAAATTTGCATCAAACTATAGAGTGTAGGCAGTAGAGTACTAGTAAGGTCAGCGGGGGCGATGGCGGCCCTCGGTGTCGGCGGCCGGCGCTAGGGTTCTGGGGACGGGGCCCAGCGTGGAGGAGCTCAGCGGCCGGAGCAAGGGTTCCGGGGACGGGGCCCAGCACGAAGGAGCTCGGCAATGGCACGAGACTTCTCAGTGGCCGGCGCTAGGGTTCCGGGGACGGGGCGCCGGAGGAGCATGGGGGCAGGGCATGGGCATGGGGGAGGAGGACGGGGGTGGGGGTCATCGCGGAGGACGGGCATGGGCACGGGGGAGGAGGACTCGAGAGGAGCTCGGCGCGAAAGACTTAGAAAATTTGGGCGAGCAGCGGCACATATATAGCCATGGATTAACCGTGGTGGGCAATATAAGCTGCCCGCCGTGGTCAATGTTTACTGCAGTGGGCACCTTAGACTGCCCGCCGCGATTAATCGATTAACCGCGGCGGGCGCTATTACGTGCCCACCACGGTTAATATTTCTGCTTGCTCATTCAATCTAACACTAATATTTGTTATTAATCTAAAACTGATATTATCAATCTAAAACTTATTAATCTAAAACTGATATTTCTGCATTTGCTGTGTAGTAGTAGTAGTAGTAGTAGTAGAGTAGTGCTGTGTAGTAGTAGAGTACATGTGAGTAGTAGAGAGTAGTATTAGTACAATAGATAGTAGAGTAGTATTCTATAGTAGTAGTAGTAGATTCAGTAGTACTAGTAGAGTAGTATGGTTCCATGATATTAATAATAAGTTACAAAACTTGTCTTCAATAGATTGAGCTCTATATTATTACATATATGTCTCTAGGATATATATATCATTTTGGTGCAGGTGCTTTCACCGTCCTCTTCTCACCATCAGGGCGGGCCCACAGCATCATCCTGGACTTGTTGAATCGGTCCTCGACGGCCTTGATCTTCTTTGGATGATCGGTAAAAAGCTCGAGCTCTGCGTAGTTGTTGTATTGTTCGAGACTCTGCACCCCATCAGCTCCCACAATCCGCTGCTTTCCGGACACAACCACATGCCTTTTTGGGTCCTCTACATATATATAGTAGGCCACTTGCGCGACATTGGTTGCTAGTACCCACGGGTCATCTTTGTAGCCGATACTTTTGAGGTCCACGGTGGTTAGCCCATAACTGTCCACTGCAACCGCATTCGGTTTGACCCACTGGCAACGGAAGACGGTTATGCGTAGGTTTTGGCCATAGTCAAGTTCCCATATTTCTTCGACTTGCCCATAGTATTGCCTCCTCTGGACCGTGGACTCTTCTTCCCCCTCTAATCGAACACCATAGTTTTGTGCCGAGCTCTTCTTGTCCTTGTCTTTCATGTGGAACCTGTAGCCCTAGACGTCATACCCTTGCCACGTGGTGATTTGGCTAGATGGGCCTAACACAAGCCTCTTAACGGTCTCCGTATCTTCATCAGGGCATCCTTCAAGGGGTATGTGTTGCTCTTTGAGACACTATGAAATTGCTCTTGTGATGGTTCTGGACCCATGCCTCCGTGCGCTGTCCGTCATTAGCGGCGCGGATCTCTTCCAGGTGCTTTTCAATGTATTTCTCCATGCTCACTAACTGATGAAGGATGCTGTAATGAGCTTCTTGCACCGTTCGGTTTGCCACATCGGTGCGTACTTTTCAGCCTGTGCACCCCATCCCTGAGGTTTTGCCTTCGTGGTGATGGACAGGTAGCCCAATCACCCTCCCATCTCTTATGTACCTCATGCACCAGTTCACGGCCTCCTCTGTTGTGTATGCCTCGATCATAGAGCCCTCCGGGTAAGCGCGGTTATGGACGTATCTATTGAGGGTGGACATGAACCGCTCATACGTCCACATCTGGTGTAGGTACACGGGGCCCAGTTGATGGATCTGATCGACCATATGCATCATTAGGTGTGGCATAATATCAAAGTAAGATGGTGGAAAGCATATCTCGAGCTAGCAAAGGGTCTCCGCGATGAACTCCTTCAGGGTAGGCAGCTCGGCCTTATCAATGACCTTCTGGGTGATGTGGTTAAAGAAGTATGACATCCGTGTGATGACCATCTTCACGTACTCTAGACGGATAGCCCTAATCACAATTGGTAGGAACACCGTCAGCATGACTGTGGCAGTTGTGTGAGTTGTAGCCTAGTCATTATGAGGTCTTTCATGGAGACCTAGGCTCTTGATGTTGGAAGAGAAACTAGTCGGCACCTTGATACCCCTAAGCAACTTAAGAAAAGCCATCCTCTCATCTTGCGTTAGGTTGCAGGCCGCACCCAGGATATCGACTTTACCGTTCTGAGGCGGTCCCGAGTGAAGGTCCGGCCTGATGCCCAGATTGACAAGATCCATCCATGACTTGATACCATCCTTTGTCTTGCCCTTGATGTCCAGCAAGACACCGATTGTGCTTTCGAAGACATTTTTCTCCAAGTGCATGCAGTCGATGGCATGGGGTGTATTCAGTGTTTTCCAATACGACAGGTACTTGAAGAAAATTGACTTCTTCTTGAAAGGAACGGCGGCGGGGACTTCCTCCGTCTGGTCCCGCTTTCGCTTCCTTGTCTGCTTGGTCCCCTCTTTAGGTGGCTTCTTCTTCTTTCCAAACTCCACCTGATCCATGTCCTTGACCATCTCATACACCTTTGTCCCCCAACTAGTCTGCGTTAGTTGATCACGCTGCGGCTCGTTCTGATTGTCAAAGTATTTGTTCATAATACTTCTTCTATACTTGTGATTTTTGGCGAGGAACTGTATGTGCCTCGTGTACACCATCTTATTGGATCCCTTAAGGTAAGTGTAGCAGGTCTCGTCGATGCAAATTACGTAGTTGGTCTTCCCTTTGATCTTCCCCGATAGTGAGAAGAGACCGGGGTAATCGGTGATGGTGACAAAGATGATTGCTTTTAGTGTGAACTTCTCCTTGCGGGATCTGGACCCCAACATCAAATAGTATCTTCATTTCCTCCATGAACGGCTCTAGGAACACATCTATATCGTTGCCGGGCTGCTTCGGATTGGAGATAAGCATGGTCAGCATAAGGTACCTACGCTTGTGACATAGATGGGGAGGTAGGTTGTACAAGGTGAGCACGATGGGCCAAGTGCTATGCGAGCTGCTAAGCTCACCGAACGGGTTCATCTCGTCGGTACTCAGCGCGAACCTAACATGCCTAGGCTCCTTGCCAAACTCTAGGTAGGCCTCGTTGAAATCCTTCCACTGCTTGCCATCGGATGGGTGCCGTAGCTTGCCATTGTCTTTTAGGCGGTCAGTTGATGCATGCCAGGACATGAGCTTGGCATCGTCCGGGTTCCCGAATATGGCACGCAGGCGATCGGTCACGGGCAGGTACCACACCGATAGTGCTGGACTTTTCCTATGCATGTAACCCTCTTCTTCATCGTCCTACTGAGCCGAGATCTGTTTGGCCGCACTGCTCTTCTTTGCCCCCTTCTTGTTCTTCTTTCGACCACCCCGCAAGCCTCCCTCGTCTTCTGCATCCACGCGACAACCAGCATTTTTTTTGTACCGACTAAAGCCGCAGTGCGGATAACTCGTCAAATTCTCATACTCATTGCCCTGATACAGGATGCAGTGGTTAGGGCATGCATCAAACTTTCTAAGCTTCATCGCCACTGGCCGGATCAGCTTCTTGGCCCGATAAGTATTGGCGGGCACCTTGTTAGCCGTTGGGTACGTGGTGGCAAGGCAGCTTAACAACTCATTGAAGCTAGTGTCAGACCAACCATGACGAGCCTTCAACATCAACATATGGAGGTTAAAACGGAGTGCCGTGCACTCCTTCGGACAATCGCCGCCGTCCTTATAGAGAGGATCAACTGCCGCCTGCTTCAACTCTCTGAAATTCTCCAACCACTTTGGGCAACCCAACACAACGTCGTCTTCATCGAAGTGTTTGACTAGATCTTCAACAAGCTGCACATCCTCGGGTTGGCTCATAGTATCCTGACCATCCCCACCGTCGTCGGCTTCGTCGGCCATGTCTTGCATTAGCTCATCCACCATGATGTAATCACGACGACAACTGTTGTCACTATCGGCTGGCGCTGCTGCTTCTGAAGATGATGAGGAGCCGGGTGCTCCTAAAGGATCTTTATTCACCGGTGGTGCTGTCGGCGTCGAAGAGCTCACTCCAGATGCACCGCCACTTGCACCAACTCTTTCGCTGTGAAATGTCCAGACTGTGTAGCCCTCGACGAAACCATACATGATCAAATGAGTTTGCACCTCGCTGTCTCGGTGGGCTTTCAGGTTCTTGCAACGAGAACATGGACATATGGTTGTCATCCGCTTCAGTCTCTCACGGTGCGTTTTACTAGCAGCAATAAACTTCCTTAATTCAAAGAGGTACCGTAGATCATTCACTCTATCAATCCGGTACATCCATTCCGACCTATCCATCATACCTGCGAACATTATCCGTCACAATCAACATTAAATAAAGAAGAATTAGGAGAAATTGATGATTTTTACGTCCAAAATCATGAAAAAGAGAGGACATGACGATGTGAAAGATGAAGCATGCATCTATGATGAATCTAAAGTTAAAGAAATACATGACATCATTTTTTCCATTAAAATTGATCTAGAGAGAACTCTAGGTGATGGAATAGAGAGAGAGGATGGAAGGAGTAGGGAGAGCCTTTGTGAACCTCTTATGATGTCCTCCTCCCTCAAATCCAAGCCCTTCAACTCAAATCAAAAGTTTCCTCAAATTTTAGGGCAAAGCCTCCCCCCATGAGTTTAAGAGAGGAAGACCCGTGGAGAAGATGAAGGGGGTGTTGCTGTGTATTTGTACAGGCTTTACCGCGGCGGGCAAGATAAAGTGCCTGCATCAGTAAATCAACTCTTTACCGCGGCGGGCAGTTTAAAGAGCCCGCCACGGTAAATCGTATTAACCACGGCGGGCAATTCATACCGTCCTTTTCCCGCAGCGGGCGCCTCGGTGGCCGGCCTCGCTGGCCGGCCACCGGTTAACCGTGGCGGGCAAAAGAGGTGCCCGCCACGGAGCCCATTTTGGCCACACTGCGCAAATTGATTCCTGTAGTAGTGATAAAGAAATCCACATAAGTATTTATCAACACTCGCCAAAGGGCCTCTAGTCCAACTAGTTAGAGCGTCCCAGCGGCACTCCTCAGGTCCTGGGTTCGACTCCCCATGGGAGCAAATTTTAGGCTAGGGTTAAAAAAAAACCCTCATCTGTCCCACGCCAAAGCACTGGTCTAAGGAACGACCCTATTCTCACAGGGGTACGGTGCTGCTGTGTATGGGTGGGCAGGGGATCGGGGGTTTTCTGGACCTATGTGAGAAGGTTCTTCTTCTTAATGCAATGCCCGGGGGTGGGTTTCCCCCTGCAGGTCCAGTTTTTTTTATCAACACTCTTGTCAGGGGAAGCCATATTGTGGAATGGCTTCAACCTATCTTTAAAGTATAACTTCTAATGTAAAAGTTATAGCATGTTTAATTAATATAAGTTAAAGTTTATCATAGTTTATTAAGAATAAAGTTGTTACAATTATAAGTTTCTTATAGCATAAGATATTCATCGCGGAATATGTTGTATATAAGAAGTGCAGTTTCTTTTGGTTTGAGTAACATATCAAGTGGTTTTGCCAACCCGAAGACAATGTGAAAAACCAATCTAGAATCAAAGTTAGTCATATAAGTTTAAGATGTTGGTGCTCACTAAGTAAGTTTCAGGCTTTAAGTGTTTAAGTCTTAAGTGTTTGAGCACCATATTCAATTTAAGTTTTCCCACCATAGGTCTACCTTAAGTTGCCGACATTAAGTTTATTGGTAGCCTACCATATGGGATAAGATTGAGATTTCAAAATTGTGACTCTGGAAGTACAAATAATTATCTGTATGTGCACAAAGGTATAAGTGAAAACAAACTGTACAATAGGACCATAAAGAGGCCATCATATATAAGACTAAGAATGAACTATTCTAAGATATGAACGGTGCACTATAGTGACTAGGTTCATCAGTACTTAATTGACTGTTGAACCACTTCATCTTGATCCGTTGTTATATTGAAAGAGTGGTTTAAAATACATAATGTTATCTCCCCATAAATTCTCTCTGAAAAGCATAAGTAATTGTTCTGTTTAATGTAGAGTGGTCTACTATAGATGCTTGATCTAATGGTTCTTAAATTACTGTTACAATTTTTAATCTTAGTATACTATTCTATTGAGAATGGAACTAACAATAATAAAAGTACTAAGTCATTCGATAAAGGGGGAGAATGTTGGAGTTAATATCAGCTTGGTCAACTCTGACCGAGTCTTAAGAGCCTAATGGCCATAAACATGCATGCCCTGATCGGGGGCAGGTTAAGACTTCCTAACGGCGTGGTCCCAGACCACCCCGAGCACACAAAAAAAGAGATGGATCCTGTCCTTCTCTCTAAGCCTATCAAGGGGAATATCTAACACCTGCCAACTGAGGTGGCTCGGGAGTGGATCTGAAGACCGGTGTCCAACCGTCGGCCATCACTGGGCTGGCGTCCTCCACCTCTGCCACTACGACGACGACTGCCCAGAACCATGACTCTACATCCGACGGTAGTGCACCTGCATCCACCAGGCGAAGGTCCTCGCAGCCCTAGGTGCATCCTCAATCGGGTAAGATTGATTAAGTCCTAATTAAGTGCTAATTTTGATTTAGGCCGTGTTTGGATGCACGTGTATCCACCTCAATCCACATGTGTTGGAGTGGAATAGAATGAAATTTAGTATAATTCCACTCTAATCTACTTCAACACATGTGGATTAAGACGAATACATACGCATCCAAACAAGGCCTGTAATTAGGTTCATTAAGCTCCTGTCCAAGTATATAAGTTCTAACACAAAGTTGTACATCCCGTTGCAACACACGGACATATTTACCATGGTAAATGAAAGGAACTGCTGGCTTTGATCAAACGTGCATATCTAAAGTTTCACTTATCACTTATTGGTGACCGGCGGAGCAAATAATACACATACATGGGGTCGCAACAGGGGTGAACTCTTCTTTAAAATACTTATATGCGTTAATTTAACATCCATCCATATACATACCATGATGCCTGCATCACGACGATGCTGCCATCAGGCCGACGACGGCCCGCCGGGCTTCTGGCGGTGGAACCACAACCTCCTCTCCCTGATGAACCTCTCCGCCTTCTCGTTGATGTCGTCTTCCGCTCCTCGTGGTGGACGGCCGCCGCCGCCGTTGATGCTGGGCCTGGAAATCAGGTTGTGAAACTCGATCTTGTTCACCTTCTGCACCGGCACCTCCCCGACACCTGCAGGGTTCTTGCCCCAACGATTCATCTCCGTCTTCTTGCTAAATAAGCTACTACTGGTTGTTAGATGCTCGTCCGGCCTGTTTCTTGGTTTGCTCGCGTTTGTCGTCTTGAGATGGGTGATGATGCAATTTGGCAACAGATATGGCCTCCGTTTATATAGGCGGCAGCAAGCCCAGCCAGCGATCCTGTATTATTGAGTTGGGTGATGCGATAGCCAGCTGCACAGTTCTTGGACGACGACGTACGTGTTCCCCTCACTCTCAGGTCATCTCTGATTGCTTCGGATAAGCTGCGTGCGTCCGTGCCTCATATCCATGACCATGCGTGTCTTCGTCAGTGGTGAGTATAGGTGCGATGCTTGGAAGCTTTTGTGGAGTCGTCTCAGTCTCTCAGATGGCTGGTTGCAGTTGCATGGCAGCTGCGGTAAGGGATTGATTGGGATTCCAGAGAGATGCGAGCAGCATGGCTACGCTAGCTACCAAACCACCAACCGTGCTGCCACTTGCTTGCTAGGTAGCAGAGCGTCCAGGCGTGTTGCGCGTTGCGCACTAGGAGTATTGTTACCTCAGAAGAAGAATCTCGGTCGCACTTGCACCACATTTTCGCAAAGGCAAGCATGCAGGGGGTTGGCTCAGACAAGTGCGCAAAGTGTTGGAGTTGATCTTGGCTTGGTCAACTCTGACCGAGTCATAAGGGCCTAACGGCCATAACCATGCATGCCCTGATGGGGGGGGGCACGTTAAGAGTTCCTAATGGCCTGGTCCCAGACCACCCCGAGCACACAAAAAAGAGATGGATCCCATCCTTATCTCTAAGCCTATCAAGGGGAATATCTAACACCTGGCGATTGAGGTGGCTCGGGAGTGGATCTGAAGACCGGTGTCCGACCGCCAGCCATCACTGTGCAGGCGTCCTCCACCTCTGCCACTACGATGACGACGCCCAGAACTGTGACACTACATCCGACAGCAGTGCACCTTCATCTAGTAGGCGAAGGTCCTCGCGGCCCTAGGTGCATCTTCAATCGGGTAAGATTGATTAAGTCCTAATTAAGTGTTAATTTCAGTTTAGGTGTTCCTGTAATTAGGTTAATTAAGATCATGTCTAATTAAGTATAAGTTCTAACAATTGGTATCCCGAGAAGCCGCTTAGCCTAATTCTTGAACCCAGAGGTGGAACCAACAACTTTGATTAGGGGGGCTGGACAAACATAAGACACATCGTATGTGTGATAAATATGTACGTAAGTGTACATTTCAACATATTTTTCTATGCTTGCACATATGTAGTTAGTGTTCATAACAAAAAAAAATGGCAGCAATATGATAAAATACGAGTTAAAATAAGCTAAATATGCTTTGTATTGTATTATTAATAAGGGTATTAAAAAATTTCACTGTTTGGGGGGGGGGCACAGCCCCCATTGGCCCCCCTGGTTCCACCTCTGCTTGAACCCTAAGACCTAATTAGTGTTCAATTAAGATCTAATTAGCCTCGGATTTGTCCGATTCAAAGTTCTTTAACCCTCAGAAGATAGGGTTTCGGCTAAGCACTAAGGAGGGGAATCGAATCAATTTCAATACTAAGCCCCAGTTTTTTCTCAAATCCGAACCCTAGAAATGCAAAGTCCCCAAATCTGGTCACAATCCCCAACCCTAAGATTAGTAAGACGCTTTTCACTTACCTTAAGAACTAAGATGGCGCCGCCGGGCTCCTTCGTGAGTTCGCCGGCGGCCACAAAAGGGAGCCACAAAAGGCACAGCAAGTAGATCACTGCTAGCGCATCAAGAAGCCGTGCCGCCGCCCTATTCCTTGGCCTGTGCGCGCGCGATCTTCACCCAAAAGGGAGCCGGTCGGGAGGCTGCCATTTGACGGCGCCGCGCATAGTCGCAGGCGAGCTCCGGCGAAGCGCCCCGCAGCGGCACCAACCCATCTCTCCGGCGACATCCTCTTGGCCAGTGTGGCACCCATGTGGCGGCTGTGCTTGTCTGAGAAAAGAGGATGGGAGAACAAGGAAAGTGGCTAGGGTTTGGGGGAGCAGTCAGTGCTCTCCTATTTTGTTCCTCTGATGTGTGAGGCCAGCCGTCGAATTCATCTAGATGACTCGGATCGATCTCAGCCTTAGCTGGGCCGGCGGGGGAGAAACGGCCTGAAGCAGGCTTCACCGGCCCAGGCCTAGGTTGGCTGGTAACTGGCCTGCACGGCTGCTAGCTGTGCTAAAGCTAAGTTGGGCCAAAATAAGTTTATATTTATTTCATCAATGCAATTTCCAATAAGTTATTTTTATTTAAGCTACTCTGTTTTAAGATTATTAGCATTAGCAAATATTTATAAGTTAATACCCTGGCAAATTAAGATTCATTCTCTGGTTAGATTGGAACCAACGGGAAAATTTAATCAAAGAGTTGTTTATTTTAAATATATATGCTGGTGTTTAAGTTATAGTTAAAGCTAATACTAAGTTTAATTATTAAGCGGATTCTTTCAAGCATTTTCATAAGTATACATAAATAAGTTTTATTGCCTAAGTGTAATATATTATTCCCGCCATAATTTTAAGATCTTTTCTCCAATTAAGTTGGAACCAACGAAAAATTTAGTTGGAGAAATTGAAGTTCATATTAAATGTGGGATTATTTAAAATAAGTTTAAACAATGGGCTATTTAAGTTATTAAAAAAATAAGTATTTTTTCCCTAATTCTAAGTATTTATTTATTCTCTAAATGATTAGTTTTTCCTTCATAGTTAAAATGTTTATAACTAAGTTTGGGGCTTTATTTAAGTGTCTTTCATAGTTATATTTTGACCAAAGTTGTTCATAGCTATTAATTTTCACTGATTTTATTGCCCACTAATATTTTGTTTATATTGTCCTAAGCTGTTTCCATAAGGCTTTTTCTTGGATGTAACATAAGGCTTTTGAACATTCCTAAGGAAGGCTATAAGAAATATTTAAGATCTTTTTGGGATTAATCTAAGACTAAATTTAATAGCTCCATTATTAAATTAAGTTAATTTTTATGCTTCCCTCAACTAAGTATATGTTGATCATATGGTAAATTTATTCTCCGATAAGTTAATACTTGCTAGAGACCTAATAAGTTTTATATGATTGGTTTTGTAGCATGTGGCTGAATTCTGACCAACGTTGTTTATAGTTGCATGTCATTTGATTAATCTTAAGTTACTTTCTGACCAACGTTGATTGTATTCAAGTGTCATCTATTTTAAGTATAATATTTTCTTTTAATTATATTATTGACATGTTATTGATCTAATGAGCGTAGGATTAATACCATGTTGAAGATTTAATTTAGTTTAAAGTTCTTTTGTATTTAAGATCATGTATCTCTATTGCTAAGTGCAACTATAAGTTTGAGTTGTTTTCTTGTACCCTGATAAATTATAAAGTAAGAATTTTGTTTTGAGGTTATGTATAAATATTATGCACATAATTAAGCTCCCATTAGCAAAGTTTAAATTCTCACTATAAAAGTTTTGTTAAATAACTTTGGGAGCAAAACAAAAGTTCCTAACTCTTATAATCATGTCTATTAGGATCAGGGGATAGGAGTAATCCTTATGCTCAATCACATTAAGTTTGACTGACATTGGTTAAAGGGTGTGTTAAGATTAAATTCATAAGAAATGTGCATAATGAACACTAAGATAACCTAGAGTTAAAGTAACCTCATGAAGTGGATTTAATATATAAGACTTCGACATGTGACATGGTTGTTTGGTTCATATTTCGAGGGGGTGAGATGCAAAGTCATACATTGATCCACTTCATTAAGTGATTTATTAAGTTTAATGCGATTGAATTAAAAATTTAAGCCAATAAGTTAGTGATAAGTTAATCCATTTTTAGCATCCCATTTATTTTGAAAATACTAAGATATTCCTAATGGAGTCAAAACAGTGAGCTGTTATGGGTCCACATAACATAAATTGACTCTACTGAGAAATGATAATAAGCTCTTCATAATAAACTAAGAAGTTTATTAGTGGCTTCTGTTTGCCATTGATTTCATAATCGAAATAGGATAAGCTAAGCAGAGGTACAAAGTTAATTATTTTATTTATCTTCTTGACTATAAGTCAAGCAATAGAGATATAACATAAGTTTTATCTTGGTGATGTTTCTTATACTTATTTGAATACTAAGACTAAGATTCACCAAGATGGGTCCACAAAAGGGAGTATTTGAAAAAAAAAATCATAAGTTGAAAGGCTAGTTATACTCCAATATAAGGGCGATAAGCTTTTCTCGTTAGATATACGCTGACATAAGCATTACATATAAGTATTATATTATAATTAAGTATTCCAATGAAGTCATAAGTATTATAAGTAAGCTATAAGTATTATGACTAAGTTATCACACGCCCTTAAAACTTATGACCAGGATTCTTGGCAAACATGGTCCAAGAATGGACCCCTGGAAAGACTTAAAGTACTTGATTTATACATATAAAGTATTACATGCCCATGAATAAGAAGTCTAGTAACCACTAAGTTATAAGTTGCTATGACATTAATCTTCTTTTGCAAGATGTGTTGATATACACTACTACACAAACTTTACTGGAGGCGGACGTTTTCGGTTTCCCGCGGCGGGCAAAGCCATCTGCCGCGGCCTAGAGGCCATGGTAAATCGTGGCTTAACCGCGGCGGGCGGCTTTGCCCGCCACGGTTAACCGATTTACCGCGGCGGGCGGTGTAACGTGTCCGCTGCGGTAAATATACTTTTACCACGGCGGGCACGTTACACCGCCCGCCGTGGTAAATTATTTTACCGCGGCGGACACCTTTTGTGGCCCGCCGCGGTTATGTTCATTAGCCGTGGCAGGCTTTATTATTTGCCCGCCTCGGTACTTTCAATTTCCTAAATTAATATAATACAGCATGCATATAAATTCAAATTCAAATCACATCCAGATTTCACATATTAAACTTAAAAAGTATGTAGGCATTACACATGAGATAATATACATATATATACATTCACTTAGTTGTTCTTGTCATCGTTAATTCATTACATTTATATATTAAAGTCGTTATACATGCGCTAAGGTGTAATCCTGCGGACGCATCATCGTGGGCCATTTCCTCAGCCTCTCGTACTCCGGTAAAATCGCTAGCGGTCTGTTCTCATTGAAGAACGTGCCCCCTTCAAGCACGCATTTGTCTAAGACAAACTTACATATGTCCTGTCCTTTGTCTGCTTGAAGCTATGTTGGGTGCTCTGCACGTCTCTCGACCAGTTCAATCCATTCTTGAGCATCCTCCAACTGCTGCTGTACTGCTTGCACACCCTCAGAACTCACAGGCATAGAAGCCACTAGGTTTGTGATCCTACCGGTTGTTTGGCACACTGCATGATCGATACACAAGCATTACAACACAGGCATTAGAACGCATATGAACGGAAAGCACAATTAAACCTTTCAAATACTTACCGGAAAGTTGCGTCTGATTTTGATGCGGTTCTTATGCTTAGCCTTAAAATTCTCTATTCTTCGATCATAGCATTCAAGATCCTTCACATACTCCTTATAAGCGCTATACGAAATGTACTAGTATTAGGCAGGGAATTAGAATGCATATGAGAAGACAGTTCAGTCACTTACACTATGAGACAATCTTCAAAGGCCTTGTACCCTTTTAAGTTTGGCACTTGTTCATTCACATACTCCTTATAACCATGCAGGCCAGCTTTTGCCGCTTCCATGTACTAGAGATGAAACCTCCTTGTCTCCCACCTTTCCTCATCGACGAGTTGGGCCTTGGTTATCATGAACTTCCCATGCTCGTAATGGCCGGGGCAGTCATCCGATTTAGGAAATAGATGGAAAGGTGATCTCGGTCTGGGATAGAAATGTTAGTACCATATTATGGCAAAGAAAAGTTATTAGCAAATTATGCTCGCCGCTACCATACCTTTCGAACTCAAGTGAGTATGTGAGCTGCCCTTGGTTGCCTTTAGTCTTCGCCGGCGGTGGAGGACAGTGGCTTGTGCTCGCAATGGCAGCAGGCAGTGTCTTTGCCCCCGATTCCTCCGTGCCTCCCAGTCCTTTGCTCGTGCCCTTAGATGGACTACCAGGAGGTGGAGGTGGACTTGTTGTTGGAGGAGGAGAACGAGGGTGAGGGCTTGTGCCTCCCAGTCCTTTGCTCATGCCCTTAGATGGACTGCCGGGAGGTGGAGGTGGACTTGTTGTTGGAGGAGGAGAATGAGGGTGAGGGCTTGTGCCTCCCGGTCCTTTGCTCGTGCCCTTAGACGGACTACTAGGAGGTGGAGGTGGACTTGTTGTTAGAGGAGGAGAACGAGGGTGAGGGCTTGTGCCTCCCGGTCCTTTGCTCGTGCCCTTAGATGGACTGCCGGGAGGTGGAGGTGGACTTGTTGTTGGAGGAGGAGAATGAGGGTGAGGGCTTGTGCCTCGAGGTGACTTCCTTCCCTTGTCATCCCCGCCATTGCCTTCGTCATCGCCGTCGCCATGATCTAGATCATCGGGGGGACAAGATTCGGCAACGGATGGTTGTGATGCTGGTGTCGCCGTCAGCGTAGAAATTGGTGTCGAGAGAATGATCTCTATGTTGTCCTTGTTCCATAGGACTTCGAAACCCAAGGCAGCTCCAAGGATCGTTACCCCTTCTACAGTTGGATATTCCATTTCAAATTCTTCGTATTTGGTCGCATGGACTTGCCTAGCTTCATGTAGTACCTAGTTAGCATGGACTTGAAGTTTCTAAAGGCTCTTCCTGCCACGTGCATGACCCACTCCCTGCACTTGTTCAGATCGGTGTCCTCGGGATAATGGAAGCTCCACATCACCTCACCCTAGATATGTGTCTTGTAGTCGACTGGGACATTGTTCCACTCCTCCCAAGTGATCTCCACCTTGTCCTTGACTATACATGCCACCTGGTTGCTGAACTTGGCAAGGACCGTGGGTGGTGACAACGGGTTTCCCTCTGGTCCCACCTCATGGATCACATGGACTTCGCCGTGGGTTTCCCTCTGGTGCCTCTCGTGTTCCCCCCTTCTCAGCTTTGTCCTCTGACCCCTAGACTTGCCTGAAGTGGTTGGAGATGGAGCGGGGGGTTCTTTGTCCCTGACTTGTTCCTCCTCAAAATTCAATTCTCGAGGCACCACCGGCATCTGTTCAGGGTTTGGAGACCGCACTTTCAACTTCGTCATCCCTCGGTTGGTAGGTCGAATCATCTTTGTCCTCTGTACGACGTTTCTTTGTTGGCCTCGGGGTCACGGACACTTGGCTCTCGAGGCTAGTTGATGATGATGCACTAGGGGTAGGGTCGCGCCATTCGCTTATCGGTTCCTCCGCCATTAGAAAGCTACAATGAATACATATTTCAGTTGTATAGACACAGTTATAGAGTAGTAAAGTAGAGTAGTACTAGAGTAGTAAAGTAGAGTAGTACTAGAGTAGTAAAGTAGTAGTAGTTGGCTCAGATTTGCCCCATTGTCATCACATCGCTTTTAAACTGGTTGCTTGTATCTGGTATACAAGCCATCCTAGTTTAGCGGGGGCACTCGATCATCATCGCCGCTGCCTCAGCATAAAAGGGTTCACATCATTGCATATGCCACTGCCTCAGCTTAGAAGTGTGAAAAGAATCATCATTGCAAATACCAAACAAAAGCCATCAAGATAGTTTCAAAATTTGGCCCCAAAGGGCTAAGTCCTTCGGCCATCAAGATAGAGTAGAAGACTAGAGGAGGTGAGAGTAGAGTAGAGTAGAGTAAGAGGAGTAGAGTAAGAGATGTGTAGGCATCATAGGTAGCTGCAAGTTGAAAAATCACAGTAGAGTGTAGGCAGTAGTACAATAATGTAGGCAGTAGTAGTAGAGCACATAGAGCAATAGAGTAGTATAGGCAGTGTATAGTAGTAGGCATAGTAGAGGAGTAGGCAGTAGAGGAGGAGGGAGTAGTAGTAGGCAGTAGTAGTAGTATACTAGTAGTAGTATACTACTAGAAAGTAGTAGGCAGTAGTAGTAGTATACTACTAGAAAGTAGTATACTAGTAGTAGTATACAATAGTAGTATAGTAGTAGTATAGGAGTAGTATAGGAGGACAGTAGTAGCAGACAGTATAGGAATAGATTAAGTAGAGAAATAGGTAGCACCACCACCAAAATTATATCAAATTTGGCAAAATTGCAGCAGAGTGACCAATTCATCTCAAAATTCTCACAAATTTAGCATGTGATCCGTTTAAAGGCAAGGTGCATCATAGGCAGTGGCATATGCTCAGAATTTTGTCACAAATTTCTTTGGCATCATAGGCAGCAAAAAGAATTGAATTCAAATGCTACGGTTCACCAAAAGCATCATAGATCAGTAGTATAGCAGTTCAAAATTCACCAAGTGTAGTATAGCAGTTCAGTTGAATTCAGAGTAGTAGCAGTAGTAGTAAGACAATAGTGGTAGAGAGAAATAGGTAGTAGGTAATACAAGTATGCCTGATAATAATAGCAGTAGTATGTGACAGAGAAATAGGTAATACAAGTACCATTTTGCATCAAGCAGTAGAGTACCAGTAAGGGGATAAGTAGTAGCTAGCCATCCCAAAAAACTTTCACAAATCAAAAAATTTGCATCAAACTATAGAGTGTAGGCAGTAGAGTACTAGTAAGGTCAGCGGGGGCGATGGCGGCCCTCGGTGTCGGCGGCCGGCGCTAGGGTTCTGGGGACGGGGCCCAGCGTGGAGGAGCTCAGCGGCCGGAGCAAGGGTTCCGGGGACGGGGCCCAGCACGAAGGAGCTCGGCAATGGCACGAGACTTCTCAGTGGCCGGCGCTAGGGTTCCGGGGACGGGGCGCCGGAGGAGCATGGGGGCAGGGCATGGGCATGGGGGAGGAGGACGGGGGTGGGGGTCATCGCGGAGGACGGGCATGGGCACGGGGGAGGAGGACTCGAGAGGAGCTCGGCGCGAAAGACTTAGAAAATTTGGGCGAGCAGCGGCACATATATAGCCATGGATTAACCGTGGTGGGCAATATAAGCTGCCCGCCGTGGTCAATGTTTACTGCAGTGGGCACCTTAGACTGCCCGCCGCGATTAATCGATTAACCGCGGCGGGCGCTATTACGTGCCCACCACGGTTAATATTTCTGCTTGCTCATTCAATCTAACACTAATATTTGTTATTAATCTAAAACTGATATTATCAATCTAAAACTTATTAATCTAAAACTGATATTTCTGCATTTGCTGTGTAGTAGTAGTAGTAGTAGTAGTAGAGTAGTGCTGTGTAGTAGTAGAGTACATGTGAGTAGTAGAGAGTAGTATTAGTACAATAGATAGTAGAGTAGTATTCTATAGTAGTAGTAGTAGATTCAGTAGTACTAGTAGAGTAGTATGGTTCCATGATATTAATAATAAGTTACAAAACTTGTCTTCAATAGATTGAGCTCTATATTATTACATATATGTCTCTAGGATATATATATCATTTTGGTGCAGGTGCTTTCACCGTCCTCTTCTCACCATCAGGGCGGGCCCACAGCATCATCCTGGACTTGTTGAATCGGTCCTCGACGGCCTTGATCTTCTTTGGATGATCGGTAAAAAGCTCGAGCTCTGCGTAGTTGTTGTATTGTTCGAGACTCTGCACCCCATCAGCTCCCACAATCCGCTGCTTTCCGGACACAACCACATGCCTTTTTGGGTCCTCTACATATATATAGTAGGCCACTTGCGCGACATTGGTTGCTAGTACCCACGGGTCATCTTTGTAGCCGATACTTTTGAGGTCCACGGTGGTTAGCCCATAACTGTCCACTGCAACCGCATTCGGTTTGACCCACTGGCAACGGAAGACGGTTATGCGTAGGTTTTGGCCATAGTCAAGTTCCCATATTTCTTCGACTTGCCCATAGTATTGCCTCCTCTGGACCGTGGACTCTTCTTCCCCCTCTAATCGAACACCATAGTTTTGTGCCGAGCTCTTCTTGTCCTTGTCTTTCATGTGGAACCTGTAGCCCTAGACGTCATACCCTTGCCACGTGGTGATTTGGCTAGATGGGCCTAACACAAGCCTCTTAACGGTCTCCGTATCTTCATCAGGGCATCCTTCAAGGGGTATGTGTTGCTCTTTGAGACACTATGAAATTGCTCTTGTGATGGTTCTGGACCCATGCCTCCGTGCGCTGTCCGTCATTAGCGGCGCGGATCTCTTCCAGGTGCTTTTCAATGTATTTCTCCATGCTCACTAACTGATGAAGGATGCTGTAATGAGCTTCTTGCACCGTTCGGTTTGCCACATCGGTGCGTACTTTTCAGCCTGTGCACCCCATCCCTGAGGTTTTGCCTTCGTGGTGATGGACAGGTAGCCCAATCACCCTCCCATCTCTTATGTACCTCATGCACCAGTTCACGGCCTCCTCTGTTGTGTATGCCTCGATCATAGAGCCCTCCGGGTAAGCGCGGTTATGGACGTATCTATTGAGGGTGGACATGAACCGCTCATACGTCCACATCTGGTGTAGGTACACGGGGCCCAGTTGATGGATCTGATCGACCATATGCATCATTAGGTGTGGCATAATATCAAAGTAAGATGGTGGAAAGCATATCTCGAGCTAGCAAAGGGTCTCCGCGATGAACTCCTTCAGGGTAGGCAGCTCGGCCTTATCAATGACCTTCTGGGTGATGTGGTTAAAGAAGTATGACATCCGTGTGATGACCATCTTCACGTACTCTAGACGGATAGCCCTAATCACAATTGGTAGGAACACCGTCAGCATGACTGTGGCAGTTGTGTGAGTTGTAGCCTAGTCATTATGAGGTCTTTCATGGAGACCTAGGCTCTTGATGTTGGAAGAGAAACTAGTCGGCACCTTGATACCCCTAAGCAACTTAAGAAAAGCCATCCTCTCATCTTGCGTTAGGTTGCAGGCCGCACCCAGGATATCGACTTTACCGTTCTGAGGCGGTCCCGAGTGAAGGTCCGGCCTGATGCCCAGATTGACAAGATCCATCCATGACTTGATACCATC
The DNA here is from genome assembly GCF_019320115.1 of Miscanthus floridulus. Taxonomy (NCBI): domain Eukaryota; kingdom Viridiplantae; phylum Streptophyta; class Magnoliopsida; order Poales; family Poaceae; genus Miscanthus; species Miscanthus floridulus. The sequence continues at coordinate 25,577,284 of NC_089595.1, forward strand.
CTTTGTCTTGCCCTTGATGTCCAGCAAGACACCGATTGTGCTTTCGAAGACATTTTTCTCCAAGTGCATGCAGTCGATGGCATGGGGTGTATTCAGTGTTTTCCAATACGACAGGTACTTGAAGAAAATTGACTTCTTCTTGAAAGGAACGGCGGCGGGGACTTCCTCCGTCTGGTCCCGCTTTCGCTTCCTTGTCTGCTTGGTCCCCTCTTTAGGTGGCTTCTTCTTCTTTCCAAACTCCACCTGATCCATGTCCTTGACCATCTCATACACCTTTGTCCCCCAACTAGTCTGCGTTAGTTGATCACGCTGCGGCTCGTTCTGATTGTCAAAGTATTTGTTCATAATACTTCTTCTATACTTGTGATTTTTGGCGAGGAACTGTATGTGCCTCGTGTACACCATCTTATTGGATCCCTTAAGGTAAGTGTAGCAGGTCTCGTCGATGCAAATTACGTAGTTGGTCTTCCCTTTGATCTTCCCCGATAGTGAGAAGAGACCGGGGTAATCGGTGATGGTGACAAAGATGATTGCTTTTAGTGTGAACTTCTCCTTGCGGGATCTGGACCCCAACATCAAATAGTATCTTCATTTCCTCCATGAACGGCTCTAGGAACACATCTATATCGTTGCCGGGCTGCTTCGGATTGGAGATAAGCATGGTCAGCATAAGGTACCTACGCTTGTGACATAGATGGGGAGGTAGGTTGTACAAGGTGAGCACGATGGGCCAAGTGCTATGCGAGCTGCTAAGCTCACCGAACGGGTTCATCTCGTCGGTACTCAGCGCGAACCTAACATGCCTAGGCTCCTTGCCAAACTCTAGGTAGGCCTCGTTGAAATCCTTCCACTGCTTGCCATCGGATGGGTGCCGTAGCTTGCCATTGTCTTTTAGGCGGTCAGTTGATGCATGCCAGGACATGAGCTTGGCATCGTCCGGGTTCCCGAATATGGCACGCAGGCGATCGGTCACGGGCAGGTACCACACCGATAGTGCTGGACTTTTCCTATGCATGTAACCCTCTTCTTCATCGTCCTACTGAGCCGAGATCTGTTTGGCCGCACTGCTCTTCTTTGCCCCCTTCTTGTTCTTCTTTCGACCACCCCGCAAGCCTCCCTCGTCTTCTGCATCCACGCGACAACCAGCATTTTTTTTGTACCGACTAAAGCCGCAGTGCGGATAACTCGTCAAATTCTCATACTCATTGCCCTGATACAGGATGCAGTGGTTAGGGCATGCATCAAACTTTCTAAGCTTCATCGCCACTGGCCGGATCAGCTTCTTGGCCCGATAAGTATTGGCGGGCACCTTGTTAGCCGTTGGGTACGTGGTGGCAAGGCAGCTTAACAACTCATTGAAGCTAGTGTCAGACCAACCATGACGAGCCTTCAACATCAACATATGGAGGTTAAAACGGAGTGCCGTGCACTCCTTCGGACAATCGCCGCCGTCCTTATAGAGAGGATCAACTGCCGCCTGCTTCAACTCTCTGAAATTCTCCAACCACTTTGGGCAACCCAACACAACGTCGTCTTCATCGAAGTGTTTGACTAGATCTTCAACAAGCTGCACATCCTCGGGTTGGCTCATAGTATCCTGACCATCCCCACCGTCGTCGGCTTCGTCGGCCATGTCTTGCATTAGCTCATCCACCATGATGTAATCACGACGACAACTGTTGTCACTATCGGCTGGCGCTGCTGCTTCTGAAGATGATGAGGAGCCGGGTGCTCCTAAAGGATCTTTATTCACCGGTGGTGCTGTCGGCGTCGAAGAGCTCACTCCAGATGCACCGCCACTTGCACCAACTCTTTCGCTGTGAAATGTCCAGACTGTGTAGCCCTCGACGAAACCATACATGATCAAATGAGTTTGCACCTCGCTGTCTCGGTGGGCTTTCAGGTTCTTGCAACGAGAACATGGACATATGGTTGTCATCCGCTTCAGTCTCTCACGGTGCGTTTTACTAGCAGCAATAAACTTCCTTAATTCAAAGAGGTACCGTAGATCATTCACTCTATCAATCCGGTACATCCATTCCGACCTATCCATCATACCTGCGAACATTATCCGTCACAATCAACATTAAATAAAGAAGAATTAGGAGAAATTGATGATTTTTACGTCCAAAATCATGAAAAAGAGAGGACATGACGATGTGAAAGATGAAGCATGCATCTATGATGAATCTAAAGTTAAAGAAATACATGACATCATTTTTTCCATTAAAATTGATCTAGAGAGAACTCTAGGTGATGGAATAGAGAGAGAGGATGGAAGGAGTAGGGAGAGCCTTTGTGAACCTCTTATGATGTCCTCCTCCCTCAAATCCAAGCCCTTCAACTCAAATCAAAAGTTTCCTCAAATTTTAGGGCAAAGCCTCCCCCCATGAGTTTAAGAGAGGAAGACCCGTGGAGAAGATGAAGGGGGTGTTGCTGTGTATTTGTACAGGCTTTACCGCGGCGGGCAAGATAAAGTGCCTGCATCAGTAAATCAACTCTTTACCGCGGCGGGCAGTTTAAAGAGCCCGCCACGGTAAATCGTATTAACCACGGCGGGCAATTCATACCGTCCTTTTCCCGCAGCGGGCGCCTCGGTGGCCGGCCTCGCTGGCCGGCCACCGGTTAACCGTGGCGGGCAAAAGAGGTGCCCGCCACGGAGCCCATTTTGGCCACACTGCGCAAATTGATTCCTGTAGTAGTGATAAAGAAATCCACATAAGTATTTATCAACACTCGCCAAAGGGCCTCTAGTCCAACTAGTTAGAGCGTCCCAGCGGCACTCCTCAGGTCCTGGGTTCGACTCCCCATGGGAGCAAATTTTAGGCTAGGGTTAAAAAAAAACCCTCATCTGTCCCACGCCAAAGCACTGGTCTAAGGAACGACCCTATTCTCACAGGGGTACGGTGCTGCTGTGTATGGGTGGGCAGGGGATCGGGGGTTTTCTGGACCTATGTGAGAAGGTTCTTCTTCTTAATGCAATGCCCGGGGGTGGGTTTCCCCCTGCAGGTCCAGTTTTTTTTATCAACACTCTTGTCAGGGGAAGCCATATTGTGGAATGGCTTCAACCTATCTTTAAAGTATAACTTCTAATGTAAAAGTTATAGCATGTTTAATTAATATAAGTTAAAGTTTATCATAGTTTATTAAGAATAAAGTTGTTACAATTATAAGTTTCTTATAGCATAAGATATTCATCGCGGAATATGTTGTATATAAGAAGTGCAGTTTCTTTTGGTTTGAGTAACATATCAAGTGGTTTTGCCAACCCGAAGACAATGTGAAAAACCAATCTAGAATCAAAGTTAGTCATATAAGTTTAAGATGTTGGTGCTCACTAAGTAAGTTTCAGGCTTTAAGTGTTTAAGTCTTAAGTGTTTGAGCACCATATTCAATTTAAGTTTTCCCACCATAGGTCTACCTTAAGTTGCCGACATTAAGTTTATTGGTAGCCTACCATATGGGATAAGATTGAGATTTCAAAATTGTGACTCTGGAAGTACAAATAATTATCTGTATGTGCACAAAGGTATAAGTGAAAACAAACTGTACAATAGGACCATAAAGAGGCCATCATATATAAGACTAAGAATGAACTATTCTAAGATATGAACGGTGCACTATAGTGACTAGGTTCATCAGTACTTAATTGACTGTTGAACCACTTCATCTTGATCCGTTGTTATATTGAAAGAGTGGTTTAAAATACATAATGTTATCTCCCCATAAATTCTCTCTGAAAAGCATAAGTAATTGTTCTGTTTAATGTAGAGTGGTCTACTATAGATGCTTGATCTAATGGTTCTTAAATTACTGTTACAATTTTTAATCTTAGTATACTATTCTATTGAGAATGGAACTAACAATAATAAAAGTACTAAGTCATTCGATAAAGGGGGAGAATGTTGGAGTTAATATCAGCTTGGTCAACTCTGACCGAGTCTTAAGAGCCTAATGGCCATAAACATGCATGCCCTGATCGGGGGCAGGTTAAGACTTCCTAACGGCGTGGTCCCAGACCACCCCGAGCACACAAAAAAAGAGATGGATCCTGTCCTTCTCTCTAAGCCTATCAAGGGGAATATCTAACACCTGCCAACTGAGGTGGCTCGGGAGTGGATCTGAAGACCGGTGTCCAACCGTCGGCCATCACTGGGCTGGCGTCCTCCACCTCTGCCACTACGACGACGACTGCCCAGAACCATGACTCTACATCCGACGGTAGTGCACCTGCATCCACCAGGCGAAGGTCCTCGCAGCCCTAGGTGCATCCTCAATCGGGTAAGATTGATTAAGTCCTAATTAAGTGCTAATTTTGATTTAGGCCGTGTTTGGATGCACGTGTATCCACCTCAATCCACATGTGTTGGAGTGGAATAGAATGAAATTTAGTATAATTCCACTCTAATCTACTTCAACACATGTGGATTAAGACGAATACATACGCATCCAAACAAGGCCTGTAATTAGGTTCATTAAGCTCCTGTCCAAGTATATAAGTTCTAACACAAAGTTGTACATCCCGTTGCAACACACGGACATATTTACCATGGTAAATGAAAGGAACTGCTGGCTTTGATCAAACGTGCATATCTAAAGTTTCACTTATCACTTATTGGTGACCGGCGGAGCAAATAATACACATACATGGGGTCGCAACAGGGGTGAACTCTTCTTTAAAATACTTATATGCGTTAATTTAACATCCATCCATATACATACCATGATGCCTGCATCACGACGATGCTGCCATCAGGCCGACGACGGCCCGCCGGGCTTCTGGCGGTGGAACCACAACCTCCTCTCCCTGATGAACCTCTCCGCCTTCTCGTTGATGTCGTCTTCCGCTCCTCGTGGTGGACGGCCGCCGCCGCCGTTGATGCTGGGCCTGGAAATCAGGTTGTGAAACTCGATCTTGTTCACCTTCTGCACCGGCACCTCCCCGACACCTGCAGGGTTCTTGCCCCAACGATTCATCTCCGTCTTCTTGCTAAATAAGCTACTACTGGTTGTTAGATGCTCGTCCGGCCTGTTTCTTGGTTTGCTCGCGTTTGTCGTCTTGAGATGGGTGATGATGCAATTTGGCAACAGATATGGCCTCCGTTTATATAGGCGGCAGCAAGCCCAGCCAGCGATCCTGTATTATTGAGTTGGGTGATGCGATAGCCAGCTGCACAGTTCTTGGACGACGACGTACGTGTTCCCCTCACTCTCAGGTCATCTCTGATTGCTTCGGATAAGCTGCGTGCGTCCGTGCCTCATATCCATGACCATGCGTGTCTTCGTCAGTGGTGAGTATAGGTGCGATGCTTGGAAGCTTTTGTGGAGTCGTCTCAGTCTCTCAGATGGCTGGTTGCAGTTGCATGGCAGCTGCGGTAAGGGATTGATTGGGATTCCAGAGAGATGCGAGCAGCATGGCTACGCTAGCTACCAAACCACCAACCGTGCTGCCACTTGCTTGCTAGGTAGCAGAGCGTCCAGGCGTGTTGCGCGTTGCGCACTAGGAGTATTGTTACCTCAGAAGAAGAATCTCGGTCGCACTTGCACCACATTTTCGCAAAGGCAAGCATGCAGGACTGAGGCGTCAGCGATGGGTACGTCCGCATACGTAACCAGCTGACGGTATCAAGTAGTAGTACAGATGTGTGGTGTGTCCATCGCGGCGAACAACCTAACTCTGCAGCAGCAACGGCCGGGGAGGTGTTTTTTCTTTCTTTGAAAGAAAAAAATCCAGAACATTATTATTTATGCAGGTCTAATTTACTTACTAGGGAAGAGGACCTGAAAACTTTAAAAAGATTTTTCATGAATCAAATGAATTCAAATCAAAATATGGTCAATTACAAAGTTGTAGACCTCTTTGTTGGCCCACTTGGATCACCGGCTCAGGCGAGTGAACCACTCCGCCGGTCTTGTCGAGCACCCGCTAGTGTTGCCGAGCACCCACTAGCCGTGCCGACCATGAACAGGACTGTTGTCCGTACCCACACTATATCTGGAGCTAGAAGAAGAAGGGAGAACAGAGTAAGCACGCACAATACAAGACACCAGAAGCCCTGTCTGTGAGATAGGCAAATCTGAACTCTCTTTACTGAGTTGCCGTGTATGTCTATTTATACAACTCTATCTTATCTAGTCCTAGTGCAGCGCACATGCTGCCACAGTAACTAGATAGCCTGACAAGGCTGACTCTGCGCCGGCCACTGCATGGCTACAGTGCCGCAGGTGAGCGGTGCGGCGCCTGCACCTGCAGCGCTATAGTATCACAGCAGGGGTGCCAGTGTGGCGCCGCCTTTCCCTTGCTGTGTTCACACAAGGTAACAGTAGATTTAGCTAACAATCTTCCCCTAATCCTACTGCTAACCCTTGTACCCCCTCCATGCCGATCATCTCCTTCAGCTCCGTGAGTCGAAGTCGTCCGAGCGGCTTGGTGAGGACGTCCGCGAGCTGCCGACCAGTTTCGACGAACTCGATGACGATCTGCCCTCCATCGACACAGTCCCTGAGGAAGTGGAACTTCACGTCGATGTGTTTACTCCGGTCGTGCAGAACCGGATTCTTCGCGAGGGCGATGGCGAGCTGGTTGTCCACCATCAGTGCTAGTGGGTGAGCTTCCACGCCGGTCAGCTCGCCCAGCAGCCGACGTAGCCACACAACTTGGCACGCCGCTGTGGCCTCTACTACGTACTCTGCTTCGCACGTAGATAGCGCCACCACCTTCTGTTTCAGCGACATCCATGAAATTGGGGCCGACCCGACGAAGACGAGCACGCCAGAGGTGCTCCGTCGTCCGTCGATGTCCCCCGCCATGTCTGCATCGCTGAACACCGTGAGCTGCAGCCTACTCCCGCCGGTCTTTGGGAAGATGATTCCATGATTCACCGTCCCCTTTACGTAGCGTAGTAGCCACTTCACCGTAGCCCAGTGATCCTCTCTGGGATCTTCCATGAAACGACTGACGTAGCCTACGGCGAACGCAATGTCCGGCCTCGTGTGGACTAGGTAGCACAGACCGCCGACGATGCTCCGGTAGAGTGTTGCATCCACCTTCGCCGCAGTACTGGCCTTCGTCAGTTTCAGCCGCTCCTCCATCGGAGTCACGCATGGCTTGCACTCCACCATGCCGCTCCTCTCCAACAGCTTGGAGGCATACGCGCTCTGACCGAGCTTGAGTTCCTCCTTCCCCTGTCTTACCTCGATGCTGAGGTAGTAGGAGAGTGCGCCGAGATCGCTCATTCGAAAACGAGCTGCCATCTCGCGCTTGAAGCTGTTGATGTCCTCCGTGCGAGCGCCAGTGATGATCAAGTCATCCACATACACGCCGACCACGAGTTCTTCCTTCCCCCGTCGTCGTGTGTAGAGCGCGTGCTCGGTTGCGCACCTTTGAAACCCAAGCTCACCCAACGTGGCATCAAGCTTGGCATTCCATGCTCGAGGGGCTTGCTGCAGCCCGTAGAGCACCTTGCGCAGTCGGAGCACCCTGTGCTCCTCTCCCTTGACGGCAAACCCTGGAGGTTGCCTAACGAAGACCGTTTCCGCCAGCTCGCCGTTGAGGAAGGCCGATTTAACGTCCAAATGATGGACGCGCCAGTCCTTTGCTGCTGCCAAGGCTAGTAGCAAACGAACTGACTCCATGCGCGCTACTGGCGCAAAGACTTCCTCGAAGTCGATGCCCTCGCGCTGAACAAAGCCTCAGGCGACGAGGCATGCCTTGTGCTTGACAATGGCGCCGAGCTTGTCCCTTTTGACTTTGTACACCCACTTTAGGCTGATCGGACGACATCCTGGAGGTGGATCAACGAGCCGCCAAGTCTCGTTTTCTTCGATCGCCTTCATCTCCTCCAGTATCGCCCGTCGCCAGTTTCCATCGCGCTCGGCTAGTGCGAACGTGGATGGTTCCTCTACGCTGATGAGTAGCAGCTCTGCGTCGTTGAGCAGCCTACCCGCCATACCTGAGGGACCTGTGCCGCCGACGATGTCATCCAGCCTGCGGAACCGCACCTCCTCACCTTCGTGGTAGGCGTCCACGAACTCAGTGATGTCACTTGGAGGTGAGGTGAACTCGATCGACGTCGATGGAGCTCCCTGTTCCGCCTGAGTGCTCGCCGGAGCACCTGGACAGCTCGTCTCAACTCCTGCAGTGCTCGGCCCCACTGTAGGAGTGTCCAGCCTTAGTCTTGGAGTGGTCGGCCCCACTGCAAGACGTCTTGGCTCCGCCACGGGAGTGCTCGGCACCCACCCTGAAGTGGTCGCCACCACAGCAGAACCTCCCGGCACCACTCCTGGTGTGCTCGGCATCCCTCCAGAAGTGCACGACACTCCTCCCGGAGTGCTCGGCATCCCTCCCGAAGTGCTCGGCACTGCCCCAGGAGTGCTCGACTCTACCGCCGGAGTGCTCGGCGCTCCTCCTGGAGTGCTCGGCACCTGTTCCGCAGCGTCTCCACCACCGTGGATGACCAAGTGCTCGACGACGAAGGTGTTGGTGAAGCCGCCAGCTTCCCCCAGTGCTCGGACTGCTCCAGTCCCAAGCCACCTCCTCATCGAACACAACGTTGTGCGAGACAAGCACTTTGTCTCCGCGTGGGTCGTAGAGCCGGTACACCTTGGTACCCTCCGTGTAGCCCAGGAACACCATCGGTGTGCTCCTGTCCTCCAGCTTGGTGAGGTTTGGCTTCGTCTTCCTGACGTGGCCGATGCAACCGAATGTCCAGAGGAATGACACGTTCGGCTTGCACCTGTACCAAGCTTCGAACGGCGTCTTGCCCGTCAGGGCCTTGGTCGGAGCGCGGTTGAGGATGAACACCGCCGTGGTCACCGCCTCTCCCTAGAACTTTGCCTGGCATGCCTTTGGCTTTCATCATGGATTGGGCCATGCCGACCACCGTCTGGTTCCGCCTCTCCACCACGCCATTCTATTGTGGCGAGTACGGCAGTGGTGTGGTGTTGCCCCACACCCTGATCCGCGTAGTACGCAGCGAACTCCACCAAAGTGAATTCACCACCGCGATCAGTCCTCAGCACGCGGAGCTTCTTGCCGCTCTCGGCCTCTACGCGCGTCTTGAACTTCTTGATCGCCCCCGCCGCTTCATCCTTGCTCGTCAGGAGTTGCAGCCACATGTAGCGACTGTAATCGTCCATGAGTAGGAGAAAGTACCGCCGACCACCGCATGTAGCAGGCGTGATCGGCCCACAGAGGTCGCCGTGAACGAGCTCGAGAGCTTCCTTCACGCGATACTTGGCCGCCTTTGGGAAAGGTAGCCTCCTCTGCTTCCTAGCCAGGCAGCTGTCACATAGCTCGCCTCTGTGCTTGATGTGGGGTAGCCCTCAGACCATCTGCCCCAGTCGACGAAGCGCGTCGAAGCTGAGATGTCCAAACCGGGCATGCCACATCCACGGTTCCTCGGAGTGCCTTGCCGCCAGGCACACCGGTTGCTCTACCTTCAGGTCGAGTAGGTACAACCAGTTCAGGGACATCTTCACCTTGGCAAGAAGTCGCTGCTCTCGGTCTCTGATCCTCAGAACGTCGTCTTTGATCAGAACTTCGCTACCGCGCTCATCCAGCTGACCAATGCTGATGATGCTTAAACGCAGCTGTGGGATGTAGTATACATCCGTTAGCGCGCGGTGCTCCCCGTTCTGGCATCTGAAGATGATGGTGCCACACCCTTGGATAGCCACCCTTGAGCCGTCACCAAACTTCACCAAACCAGTAACATCGCCGTCGAGCTCGGAGAAGGATTCCTTGGAGCCCGTCATGTGGTTGCTGGCACCGGAGTCCAGATACCACCGCTGCTCCTGGTCGGTGCCCACATGCCCGAGATGAACTTGGGCGCGTGGTTCGTCGAGGTTGACGGTCTTCAAGGCCTTCCTAGGTCCTTCCACCGTCGTCGCCTCTTCCCTCTCCTCAGCCTCGACGTCGTGCAGTGCACAAAACGTCGCCATTTGGATAGTGGCCTCATCCTCATAATCGGCTTTCGCCAGGTGAGCCTGAGCCTTTTTCTCCTTGCGATTTGGGCACTCTCGTGCCCAGTGGCCCATCTTCCCGCAACACCGACAGGCGTTGGGGTCGACTTGCTTCTTCTCCGAAGAAGCCCTGTCGCGGTGCTTGCCCTTTCCACCGTGACTGGAGGAGGCTGCCTTCCCGGAGTTCCTCCGAGCAGCCCACTCCTCTTTCGTCAGCAGGAGTTTTCCGTTGTCCTTCATTGCTGTCGCCTGCTTCAGGCGCTCGTCCACCGCCCGCAGACGGCCTGTCACATCCTCAATCGTGAGGGTGGACAAGTCCAGCATCGTCTCTATGGAGAGAGCGATCTGGATGTACTTTGCCGGAACGGAGTGGAGGTACTTGGAGACCGCCTCCTCTTCATCGATGGTGATGCCGTGGCTCTTCAGCTTGCTGATGAGCGTCTGTAGGCGGAGGGAGAAGTCCTCCACCGTTTCACCATCCTTGAACTTGAGGAGGGCGTACTCCTGCTTCAGAAGCTGGGCCATCGCCTTCTTTGCGCGATCAGAACCGACGTGCATCGCCGCAATAGCCTCCCACGCCTCCTTAGCCGAGCTCTTCGCCCCCAACGACTCCCTGTACTCCGCCGGTACAGCAGCGATGATAGCCTCCAACGCTGACATGTCATCCTCCTCATTGTTGGTGCCCTTGTCAACAGCATTCCAGAGCCGTCGGGCTCTGAGCTTGACCTTCATGGTCACCGACCACTCTCCATAGTTGGTGCGAGTCAGCGTCGGCCAACTGGTGCCGCTGACCTCCCGCACCGTGCGAACAACGACCTCCTCTCGTGGCTGGGCAGCCACAGCAGTGCCACTGCTGTCGCCCAACTCCGAACCGCCGGTCATCGCCATCGGTTAGAATGATGACGACACTCGTACCGCTCCGATACCACTTGTTGGCCCACTTGGATCACCGGCTCAGGCGAGTGAACCACTCTGCCGGTCTTGCCGAGCACCCGCTAGTGTTGCCGAGCACCCACTAGCCATGCCGACCACGAACAGGACTGTTGTCCGTACCCACACTATATCTGGAGCTAGAAGAAGAAGGGAGAACAGAGCAAGCACGCGCAATACAAGACACCAGAAGCCCTGTCTGTGAGATGGCAAATCTGAACTCTCTTTACTGAGTTGCCGTGTATGTCTATTTATACAACTCTATCTTATCTAGTCCTAGTGCAGCGTACATGCTGCCACAATAAGTAGATAGCCTGACAGGGCTGACTCTACGCCGGCCACTGCATGGCTACAGTGCCACAGGTGAGCGGTGCGGCGCCTGCACCTGCAGCGCTACAGTATCACAGCAGGGGTGCCAGTGCGGCGCCGCCTTTCCCTTGCTGTGTTCACACAAGGTAACAGTAGATTTAGCTAACACTCTTTGAGTACTACAACTTTGTTATAAAGTTTGTGCACCCGACTTAGATTAGAAAAGTTATAAATTTTAATGAGCTGGACCTATATATTTATAGAGACATGTCAAATTGCCAACCACATCTAGAAATACCTTCATTTCTAGAGGTGTCTAAAAAGCCTAGCCAATAATTTTAGATGCGGCTCAGCTTGCTAGCCGCATCTGAAAATAACAGGGGATTTCTAGAGGTCGCTGGCTCTAAAAATTGATTTCGAGAGCCGAGACAGCTCAGAAACCATTTTTTAAGGCAGGTTTTAATAGAGCCAGATCTTCGGTAGAAAGGAGACAATATGAGTTAAGGAAGGTTACTCCCATCAATCACTTCCCAAGCTAGGGAGATGTGGTAAATTAATGAAAATTACGCTTTCAGTAGAAAATGTGAATGCATTATCACCGTCCATCATGACATGTAATATATTTTGCACTCAAAAACCACTGCAGAGGAATTCTCATTTCTAAAGGTAGAACTCTGTTTTCTTGTATATGGTGTTGTTATTGGGAGATGGTAATACTCTCGATGATTTAGTTAATTGCAGTAAAGTTAAAATGATAGTGCTACAATTGCTGAGAAGTTGAAGAACCAAGTGCAAAGACAGTCTGATCCGTAAAGCTTATCTCAAGATGGAAGGACTCCGTCATCTTGAAGTTGTCAAGATAGGAAGAAACAAGAATAACACTCATGAGTTAGCGCAATTAGCTATTAGTTCAAGTCGTAGTCAAATCTTCTTTTCCTCTTTTCCAGAGTTTGTTCAGTCTCTTATTTGTACCGATGCTACTTGATTCTAAATAAACTTTCCAATTCACAAAGAAAAAGAGAAAGGTAAAACGAGGTGCGGCAGAGGAAGCTAAATGGAAAGGGAGGAATTGCACTGAAATAATGGCTTTGGATTTTCGTCCAGTCAATTCCTCTAAAATTACAATCATAAGCATTGCTTTTTATAATGGGAAATATTCAGTACAAAATCCCTCTACTCGATGGAATCATGAAAACCCTTTAAAATATATACTTAGGAGTTTCAAAAAAAATGAAACTATGCACATCCTTAATGCATCTATGGATGTATTGAGACTATGCACATCCTTAATGCATCTAAGGATATACACTGTCACAAAATTTGAGATTCAAACTTAATCTAAAAATTATATGAAAATGGTAAATTCCAGGTGCATATGCACTTTCCTAGGAATTTTGTCCTCTAGTGCTATGCACATGGAATTCGTTATTTTCATAATATGATTTTTTACGAAACGAGTTTGAATATCAAATTTTGCAGCAATTGTACATATATAGATGCATTATGGTTGTGCATAGTTTCATTTTTTTAGAACTCCTAAATATGTTTGTCTAAAAGTTTTTCACAATTCTACTGGGTAGAGGATTTATGGCAAATATTTTTCCTTTCATAACACGAATGCAACTAAGCTATTAGTTTTCTTTGCGCCGCATTGTAAAAGTAGCTTTTGGATTGATTCACCGTTATTATATTACTCTTCCCTTGGCAACTCAATAAACCATTAATTATGTTGCTGCATGCTGAGATTTATCAAAGAGTTCTTCTGAGATAGAGTGGAGAATCTATGCTACCAAATTAGTTTGGTAGTGGAATCCCGATTATATAAAATAATTGGTACATTAACAACACGCGACCTTGACTAAACATCTAAAGTACAAGATCCTATCATCATTATGCGAATATAGAGCTACTAATTGCTGCTAGCTGTCTGGTAATTTGACACGCCAATCATATATCTAATCCAGAAAGCACAAGAAAAGTTTTTGGTTGCAGTACAAAATCATCGGGGCATGATCTTTATTACAGATGTACTCTTTAAGACATCATTTATCACTAACTAGCGCAATGAAAGGAATGTATTGCTGCTTTTTTGTAAGATTTTGTTTGCTACCATTAAGTTTAGTCCCACATCAAAAATTGATGACGTGCAGGAGCAATATTATATAAGGTGGGGGCAGTCTTCACCAATTGGGGTGAGTTAGGCCTGAAATTTTGGTTGCTTTGTAGGCTCTAGTTGACCTAGGTCTGGTGTGGCACCAACTCGTGAATATAGCAAGATGGATCAGATTTGCTATACACTCTAATAAGTGGTATTAGAGTCTATTGGTTGGAAACCCCGAAACATCCACACGGGGTGTATGTGATATGGATAATTGCACGCGGGGCGTTGGGAGATTGTTAGGTTTAGTCACATATTGGAACTTGATGGTAGGTGAGCTCAACATATAAGGCAAAGGAACACTCACCGATAAGGCTAATCTTTTGGATTAAATTAGATCTGCATCCTTGAATTGTTGTGGGCTCTAGTAGAATTGGGACTAGTGTAGGATGGCTCATGGATATAACTAGTTTGGCTGGATCCATTGTGCACTCTAACAGTAGTTACCTATAAGACTAGTCTTTTAATTTGGCTGGATACACACCTTCCGTTTTGTAGTCAAAATGATGCATGAGAGGTACTTTAGAAGAATATTTGTGAACATAGAGCCACGCCAAAGGCAAGATGACCTAGTAGCGATATAATGCTATTTGGTGCTCTAGTTGGTTGTCGGTCTGCATTGAGCCAGCGGCGGCCAGTTGCTAGAGGCATGGGTTCATCATGGCTCCAAACCCTTATGCACCCCGGATAGCTCTCTCCACCTCCAGCATGCTCTTGCACCTCTGAGACCCTACTCGGGTGCTAGAAGAATGTTTGTGAGGTGATTATATTATAATGTGTTTGTAGACATTCGACTGTAACAATCAATCTAGTCGGTAAAAGGTTGTATGTTTGTAGTCTTTGTACTATGTTTGTATAGTGATATGAAAATGTTACTACTGGGTAGTGGTTTGAGCCACAAGGATATATCACCGTCGGGTGTAGCATGAGCCGACAATACTATCATAGCTATCACTGTCGGTTTGTAGCTTGAACCGGGAGTGATATATCGCTGCCTGCGTGGTGGTTTGAGCTGGCAGTGATATGTCCCATTACTGCCGAGTAAATAGCTTCCCGCTATTTTTTTGAATCTTAGGCTTACGACCTGACAGTGCTAAGTCACCACTTCCGGCTCTAGCACAACCGGCAGTGATTGCGTGTCCTAGCGTAGTGTTGGGAGATTTCGTCATTTGCTCCCATGGAGGTTAGTGTAACAATGCGCTGGATGTTAGATAATTAGGTAATTTTAAGATTGATTCCAGGACATAAATCATTGTTGCGAAGGTACATATTAGCGTGTAACGTTTACATATTAGTAGAAATATTGAACAGCATGGCTAATTCACCACATGTAACAATTCTTAATTCTCTCAGTGTACCACATTGTAAAAATTATTCTCAGAATCACCGTTATTATATTCCTCTTTAATTACTCCCTCTGATCTATTTTATCTGGCGTACACGCATATCAAGATTCAAACTTTAAAAACTTTGACCAATAATTAGGCTAATGATTTTTAACTATTATAATACAAACTTTATATGATTAGATTTCCAAGGAATTATAATATCCAAAGATTATAAGTTTATAAGCATAAATAATATAATATAAAGCAAATGAATGGTCAAAGTGTAATCTAGGAGACCGTGTCATTCTAACTTTGCGTCAGATAAAATGGACCGGAGGAGTATTTTATAATAAATTTTGTATTATAATACCATAAAGTTTCTACAATTTGGTTTGCCAGTGGAATCGAATCGGATTAGATATATTAGCTGACACAATCAGGAAGGGAGACACGACAGTGTATATATGAAATCAATAATACTCTCAAGTCTCGCCATGATGCTCCCTGTCTGCTAACTCGACAATCGACACGACAACCGATTTAAGTGGGCATTTTTCAAAGACTTAACCAATCAAGAGAAAAGCCGAGTCAAAAGTATGTTGCTGCAAGCCAAACCCTTGCTAATTATTTATATTATTACATTTACAATTGAGATCTTATAGGATAGGGTTTAGGTTCAGCCGTTCAGGAAAGCCGTGAGAACTTGAGTGGTGGTGGAACAGCATCGAGCTTGACCCAATTTACCTGCCCCTATTAATTTCAATTCAACTTCGGTTATATATTGCCCAATTTTTAGGACACTGTAAGGAAAATTGACCCTAGGCCCATTTACTTTGGATATCTTAGTGTTTGATGACCAACACAACCAAATTGGACTAATGAATTTGTAAGTGATTGTTTTGTAGTTTAATAGGGTGCAAGACGTGACTTGGACGAAGGCAACGTGATGATCCCACGATCAACACCTTAAGCAAGACCCTAGAAGCACAAGAGAAGACCCAAGATATCAAGCAAAGTCCAAGCACGAAGATAGGAACCAAGCCGGATGCAAGATCGCGAAGAAACATGCTCGGCAGAGTGACCGGACGCTGGCGGAATAGCGACCGGACGCTCTGATAAGTTGCGCGGCAACAGAAGGCGTCTGCAGCAGCGACCGGACGCTGAGTACTGAAAGTGACCGGACGCACCGATGACACTATTTATCATCCCGGCAACACACTCAGTACTGACCTGGACGCTGACGGCGAATCGACCGGACACAAAACTGCTAGTGTCAGATCGACTCCAGAGAGGTTCTAGAGCGACGAAATTGCGACCGGACACGTCCAGTGGCATGTGACCGGACGCCATCAGCGTCCGATTAGTTGATCGCGGCTCTAACGGTCGGGATGACCGGACAGTGTCTGGTCAGGACTGAAACGACCTGATTTCCGCGAAGGGAAATCCACAGAGTCGATGTGTAATAAGACCATTGTAGATCATATTACCCAAATTCCAGTCAAATATCACACCCATACAACGTAATATCAGAGTACAAATAGTGCGGAATTACATAAATTATTACATCGCCGTATTGGCGGAATCGAAAGTAGCATTCATTCAGAACAGCTTGAAGATAAGATCGCCAAAACTCGAGCGTAGGAGCGAACCCCTCAACCGTCAAACTCCTTGGAGCTATACTCCTCAGCAGAACCTGTG